>NW_026943820.1:1250000-1620000 GCF_035594765.1 Anolis carolinensis
GCAAATATTATTTGCAGAGCCGACAAAGCATGAAATGCCAGGCGAGGTTGCGTATTAGTTGGCAATCCCTGTTTTTTTTAAATATTCAAAGTATCTCCCACTTTGGTGGCTAAATTATTTTCCCGTTAAAGAAGAAAACCTTGTCTTTGGTCCCAGTTAAAGAGGCCTGTCCTTTGCTCAGCTCCCAGTTAAAGAGGCCCGTCCTCGGCTGAGCTCCCAGTATGGTTTGGATGTGAAGTTTACGAGGCTTTGTTTGTGGCACCGGAGGTTGTTGTGAGGTCCTTTTGTGCTTATGGTTGCGTTGCAATCCCACATTCCTGAGCTGTATTTAGCAGGCGAGCTGACGGCCAAACAGTTTGCACCATGGTGGAAGCAGGACATTTCGATCCAAGGAACTCTCTGTTGATGTTTTGGTTGAAGACAGCTGGAACTTTTTAAGCATTAGGACACGATCCAGTACCATCGCTTTGCTAACTATAGGACATCGGCTGCAATATTTTCCCATCCATTCCTGATAGAGACAGAAAGGGAGGAACCGCAGGAAAGCGTGGAGATATTTTCCTACAGTTGGTTTCCTTCGCTCTTTGCTGTCAAGTTGACTTTGACTTATGGAGGCCCTATTCAGGAGAGACCTCCACGGACATATATTATCTACGTTGCAGAATTAATGCAGCTTGACAGCTCTTGAACGCCCATGTCTCAATGCTATGGAACGATGGGAGTTGTAGTTCAGCGAGGCCCCCAGCACTCTTGGGAAGAGAAGGCTAAAGACCTTGCAAAACTCTTAGGATTCCGTAGCACTGAGTCATGAGAGTTAAAGCGGAAACAAACATCATTATTCCCACAGTGTAGATTAGGGTTGTGCTTTCAGGGGAAATCTTGACCCGCTTTCGGTGGGGGCCCCCGGTCCGTTTTTGGGAGCCTCCTGAAATCAGGAAGAGAGATCTCTGTTTTCGCTCTGGGGTGTTGAAAGATCCATTTTCTGTCAGTCCATTATTTGGGGGGGGGGGGGTTCCCAGACTCCTTTCCCCGTCAGGCATTTAAGCTGTTTCTACTGTAGAGGAGAGGCGCTTGGCTGCAGGCCAGCTGCATGCCACACATGCACTCTCCAAGGCAAGGAGGCAAGTTCTGTTTCTTACTCTAGAGGAGGCGCTCAGCTGCAGGCACTAGCACGTGCTTTAAGAAGGCTTCTTACCTGTTTCTCTGCTCTAGAAGAGAGGCGCTTGGCTGCAGGCAGGCTGCACACCACACACGCACTCTCCAAGGCAAGGAGGCAAGTTTTGTTTCTTACTCTAGAGGAGGCGCTCGGCTGCAGGCACTAGCACATGCTTTAAGAAGGCTTCTTACCTGTTTCTCTGCTCTAGAAGAGAGGCGCTTGGCTGCAGGCAGGCTGCACACCACACACGCACTCTCCAAGGCAAGGAGGCAAGTTTTGTTTCTTACTCTAGAGGAGGCGCTCGGCTGCAGGCACTAGCACATGCTTTAAGAAGGCTTCTTACCTGTTTCTCTGCTCTAGAAGAGAGGCGCTTGGCTGCAGGCAGGCTACACACCACACACGCACTCTCCAAGGCAAGGAGGCAAGTTCTGTTTCTTACTCTAGAGGAGGCGCTCAGCTGCAGGCACTAGCACGTGCTTTAAGAAGGCTTCTTACCTGTTTCTCTGCTCTAGAAGAGAGGCGCTTGGCTGCAGGCAGGCTGCACACCACACACGCACTCTCCAAGGCAAGGAGGCAAGTTCTGTTTCTTACTCTAGAGGAGGCGCTCAGCTGCAGGCACTAGCACATGCTTTAAGAAGGCTTCTTACCTGTTTCTCTGCTCTAGAAGAGAGGCGCTTGGCTGCAGGCAGGCTACACACCACACACGCACTCTCCAAGGCAAGGAGGCAAGTTTTGTTTCTTACTCTAGAGGAGACACTCAGCTGCAGGCAGCACTTTCTGGGCCTGCATGTGCAAAATACACATGCACTCGCCAAGGCAAGGACGCAACAGGCAAATTCTGTTTCTAACTCTACAGGAGGTGCTCAGCTGCAGGCACTGGCACACACTTAAAGGATGCTTCTTACCTGTTTCTCTGCTCTAGAGGAGAGGCGCTCGGCTGCAGGAGGCTGCACACCACACACACAGGCAAGTTCTGTTCCTTACTCTAGAGGAGGCGTTCGGCTGCAGGCACTAGCACGTGCTTTAAGGAAGCTTCTTACCTGTTTCTACTCTAGTAGTGCTCGGTTGCAGGAGGCTGCACACCACACACACACTCTCCAAGGTAAGGAGGCAAGTTCTGTTTCTTATTCTAGAGGAGGCACTCGGCTGCAGGCACAGGTGTGTGCTTTAAGGAGGCTTCATACCTGTTTTTCTGCTGTAGAGGAGTGGCGCTTGGCTGCAGGCAGGCTGCACACCACACACACACTCTCCAAGGCAAGGAGGCAAGTTCTGTTTCTTACTCTAGAGGAGGCATTAGGCTGTAGGCACTAGCACGTGCTTTAAGGAGGCTTCTTAACTGTTTCTCTGCTCTAGACGAGAGGTGCTCGGCTGCAGGCAGGAGTGGTGGAAGCTCATTCGTTGGAAGCTTTTAAAGAGGCTGGATGGCCATCTCTCAGGAATACTTTGATTGTGCTTTTCCTGCAAGGTAGGGGGTTGGACTGGATGGCCCATGGGGTCTATTCTACGATTCGATGATTCTATACATATGCACAAAAAAAGAGATGCCTCTCCCTTGGATGTCCAGTCACCCCAAATACTACTCGAATGGGCCTGGGGTCCAAAACATTTAGTTGCAAACTATTCTCTGAACCTGTGGATTCCAGAACACCTGTTTGTCGGGATTAAGCTGATCCTGGTTTTGATTGTGTGCCTCTCCTGCTGCCTTGGGCAAGGCTGGCCGATGTTGCAGAGGGAGATGCTCAAGGAAACCATGCAACCAAAGCTGGCAGGTGAAACAACAAGGGGAGAAGAATAAGACATCGGAAATATTGGAAAACAAATCCCCGAAGCTTACATTCAGAGGAAACTGAGGAATCCAGGGCGCTCGGAAAAGCAGCTGTGAACAAGGAGCAGATGACTGGGCAGAAGCACGGCTGAAACGAAGACCTGACCACATCTGCTGCAAGGAGAGGCCGATGATAAATACATTGTTGTTGTTGTTGTTGTTGTTGTTGTTGTTGTTGTTGTTGTTATTATAGAATATAATAGCTTAAATGTCATTGTATTATTGCACAGCGAAATTAAATGCTTTCCCCAGCACACACCACAAAACAACACACCCATCCCTCCACACTCCAACCACTATTATTAATATCTTGCCAGGCTACCACTTCTAGGCCTAACTCAATGATGGAGAACGTTACATTTGGCTCACAAGTCCCATAATCCCCAATTACTATATAGGTTTGGTGAATCTGGGAGCTGGAATCCAGAAATAACTTTTTATAAGCACTTTATCCCAATCTATTTGTAGTAGAGTGTAATAAATAAGCTAAATTACAGCCTGCGTGAACAGTTGGGAATAGAGGAAGTTGAAGTACATCTACACTAGAGTTGTGCACAGAACCCGCTTTCCTTCGTTACTTTCATTCTTTTGGACTTTTGTAACGGCAAGCCCCCTCCCTGCACAAAAATCAGTTCGATACGAAAACAAGTGGGAGCCGATCCTGGTTCCTCACCTGCTTTTTGTGAGCCGCCTCCTTGTCTTGGAGATTGTGTGTGTGGCGTGCAGCTTGCCTGCAGCCAAGCGCCGATACTCTAGAGTAGAGAAACAGGTAAGAAGCCTTCTTAAAGTGCTTGCCTACCTGCAGCTGAGCGCCTCCTCTAGAACAAGTAAGTGAGAACTTGCCTCCTTGCCTTGCCTAACCCAGCCTTGAGAGAGTGTGTGTGTAGCAAGCATGCCCAGCATGTGCCCCTGCCTGCAGCCAAGCGCCGCTCCTCTAGAGTAGAGAAACAGGAAAGAAGCCTTCTTAAAGTGCATGCCTACCTGCAGCTGAGCGCCTCCTCTAGAACAAGTAAGTGAGAACTTGCCTCCTTGCCTTGAGAGGGAGTGTGTGTAGCAAGCATGCCCAACGTGTGCCCCTGCCTGCAGCCAAGCGCCGCTCCTCTAGAGTAGAGAAACAGGAAAGAAGCCTTCTTAAAGTGCATGCCTACCTGCAGCTGAGCGCCTCCTCTAGAACAAGTAAGTTAGAACTTGCCTCCTTGCCTTGAGAGAGAGTGTGTGTAGCAAGCATGCCCAGGGTGTGCCCCTGCCTGCAGCCAAGCACCGCTCCTCTAGAATAGAGAAACAGGTAAGAAGCCTTCTTAAAGTGCATGCCTGCAGCTGAACGCCTCCTCTAGAACAAGTAAGTCAGAACTTGCCTCCTTGCCTTGAGAGAGAGTGTGTGTAGCAAGCATGCCCAGCGTGCGCCCCTGCCTGCAGCCAAGCGCCGCTCCTCTAGAGTAGAGAAACAGGAAAGAAGCCTTCTTAAAGTGCATGCCTACCTGCAGCTGAGCGCCTTCTCTAGAACAAGTAAGTCAGAACTTGCCTCCTTGCCTTGAGAGAGTGTGTGTAGTAAGCATGCCCAGCGTGTGCCCCTGCCTGCAGCCAAGCGCCGCTCCTCTAGAGTAGAGAAACAGGAAAGAAGCCTTCTTAAAGTGCATGCCTACCTGCAGCTGAGCGCCTTCTCTAGAACAAGTAAGTCAGAACTTGCCTCCTTGCCTTGAGAGTGTGTGTGTAGTAAGCATGCCCAGCGTGTGCCCCTGCCTGCAGCCAAGCGCCGCTCCTCTAGAGTAGATAGTCTAGATAGATAGAAGTGGACATAGTCAGCCCTGTCTACTTCTATGTTGTACCAGTTCACTTCGTAGAGATGACTTCAGGATTTTGAAAAAATGCTGTCACATATTTAGAAACCCACTTTGCTTTTGTTTTCAATGTACTTTTCAAAGTCACGACCAAGCAAAGCTCATGTCCTTCAAAAGAAGGAAATTGGTTTCATATTTTATTTTCTGAAATCGAACCCAATTGTGCAATAGTGATTTGGTAAGATTTGTGGATGGAACAGCCAAGGGACGAAAATAGCACCGAGATGTTGCCTCTTGTCTTAAAAGTCATGGAAAAAAAAGGAACGAGAAGAAATAGCCAGTCATGCTGAACCATGGCTCTGAGCCATACTCCATGGGTTCTCAAACTGTTGAGGGGCTGGACTATAGTTTGAAAATAACACGAACAAATTCCCATGCATACTGCACATCGTCATCTCATAATTAGGATTGTTGTTGTTGTGTGCCTTCAAGTCATCCATCCCAAGGGCCTTTGTTGGGGGACCCCTGGCATGATCCATTGCGTGTCTCCAAATGGTGAGTTGTCATTAGAAGATAACTCTTTTGACTTCACGTATCATTGGACCAACAACCATTGGGTGGACTTTACAAGTCATCGGCGAACAACTCTGTTGAAGGAACTCCACATCTCATTGGATTCCATGTTTTATAACATCTCCACATCTCCTTGGACCACATCTATTATGTGGACTCTCCATGGCAATGGACTTCATCTATTATAACATCTCCACATCTCATTGAACTTCATCTATTATAGCATCCTCACATCTCATTGGAATACATCTATTATATGGACTCCAAGTGACATTGGACTCCATCTTTTATAACATCTTCACATCTCGATAGATTATATCTATTACGTGGATTCCACATCTCATTGGATCACATCTATTATAACATCTCCACATCTCCTTGGACCACATCTATTATGTGGACTCTCCATGGCATTGGACTACATCTATTATAACATCTCCACATCTCCTTGGACCACATCTATTATGTGGACTCTCCATGGCATTGGACTACATCTATTATAACATCTCCACATCTCCTTGGACCACATCTATTATAACATCTCCACGTCTCATTGGACTGCATCTATTATATGGACTCCCAGTGTTATTGGACCACAGCACTATTGAATGGATCCCACCCATGTGTCTAATTGAGTTGTGATGGGGCTAAATACCCTAAATACACCAGACCCCATCTGATCTTGGAATCTAAGCAGGATTTGTCCTGATTAGTCCTTGGATGGGGAGTCATCAATGAGTAATGGGACAATCCAAGAATATTGAAACCTTCTGAGATGATACAGATGGTAATATATTCTGCTTGGAGGAGCTAGTGGTTAGACTTCTGTGCCGAATATCACAGCCATTCTTGCCAACTCCTCTCATGTGTAGATTTTGCTCTGTTCAAGACAACTTCTCATATCTGTGGAAGACAGGTGGAGTCTTAGAATCCCTCTTGTTGTGATTGGATTGCAGCTTTTGTCATTCTTCACCCTATCCTAGCTAGGCCCACCTTGTAAATGGAATTTGATGGCGATGAACTAAATGAGAAAAGAGAAAGGCGGAGGAGAACACGGGTTTACCCGTTCAGCTCAGCATGAAAGAAGGCACCAGTTTGAGCCGAAACGAACTGGAGAGACGAGCGGTACATTCTGTCCATCTGCTAACGTTAAGGATTGCTCCGGCGGGAGCGCAGTTGTGTACAGGAACGTGTTCGGGGAGGCTCTCGGCCAAGCCACTGACGCCCAGGCGCGGGAGAGATCTGTCACGTCAAAGCAATTGCACATGATGGATGGAGGAATTATGGTTATTATCTGCAGGGCCAGGGGAAATAAAGCCTCACGGCCACACAGAGCCAGTGCTCGCCAGAGAACCCACTTTGGGTGGAAGCGTCAACGCCAGTCTTGACAGGTCAAATGGAGCACGGCCGGCCGTATCAGAAAACGAAACGGAGGGATTATTTCAAGCAGACGATGGTGAGCACCATTGCACGGTTTCATGCTTTGCTTTGGAGACATGACACAAGTTGTCAAGAAAGGTTGTGATATTTGGCACAGAAGTCTGACCACCAGCTCTTCCAGGAAGAATATATCCACTTCTATGCCTCCATCTATATCATCTCAGAAGGTTCCAAGATTCTTGGAATGTCCCATTACTCATTGATGATCTCCCATCCAAGGACTAATCAAGACGAACCCTGCTTAGCTTCCAAGATCAGATGGGGTCTGGTGCATTTAGGGTATTTAATAAAATAATAAATAAAATAAACTTTATTTTTATATCCCGCCCCATCTCCTCGAAGGGACTCGGGGCGGCTCACAACAGGGACAAACCCGAAACAACAACACAACATATTTGACAAAAACTTAAAACATTCGAACGATTTAGCCCAGGGGTCCTCAAACTTTTTAAGCCGAGGGCCGGTCCACAATCCTTCAGACTGTTGAGGGGCCGGATTATCATTTGAAAAAAAAAAATACAAACAAATTCCGATGCACACTGCACATGTCTTATTTGTAGTGCAAAAACAACAACAACAACAACAACAAGAACAATGAAAGAATAATACAATATTTAAAAATAAAAACAATTTTAACCAACATACATTTATCAGGATTTCAATGGGAAATGTGGTCCTGCTTCTGGCCAATGAGATAGTCAAGTTAATTAGGGTTGTTGTTGTTGTTGTTGTTGTTGTTGTTGTTGTTGTGTGCCTTCAAGTCATTTCAGACTTTGGGTGAGCCTAAGTCTAAAATTTATTTATTATTTATTATTTACTGCATTTACTTACTACATTTATATCACACCCTCCTCACCCCAAAGGGGACTCAGAGTGGCTTACAAATTATATATACATACAATATATTATATTATTAGCATAGCACAATATTAGCATTATATATTACTATATTGAACTATACCACTATCCTGTAATATTATTAGTAATATTATATGTAATATAGAATATATAATTAATATTATTATATGGTATTATTATTAGTGTTATATTGTATTACATTATAATATTATTATCAATATTATATCTATATACAATATATTATATTATAAAACTGAGTTTGGGGACCCCTGATTTAGCCCCTGCACAACTCCATTAGACACATGCGTGGAATCAAGTCAATGGTGTTGTGGTCCAATGACATGGGGAGTCCATGCAGTCCAATGAGATGTGGAATCCACATAATAGATATAATCTATCGAGATGTGGAGATGTTATAAAAGATGGAGTCCAGTTTTGACCCTCTCGCCAGGGGTTTTGGACCTCAACTCCCATAATTCCTAACAGCCGGTACACAAATATAACATTTCGAATAATAATACATATAGATACAAGGTTTAGAACCATTGCACTAAGGAGACCAAGGTTGTTTTAGCTCCATACCCTGTCTTAAAGCCAGACTGCTTTATTAAATCTGCTTTATTAGAACTGCTTCGAGTTACAGACAATGCTGTCACTGTTGCCCGTTTTTGGTCTAAAATTATTTAGCTGCTTGTGCTCCCTTTATTTCAATCACTTTTAAACTTTTTGACATGAAGTAAATAAATAATCATCACCATAATGATAAAGCTTTCTGATTGTGTTCCAGCCTTCTGATTGAAGCCCTAGCGATTAATCAAATGCATGAAGTGAATAATTAGAAAGGCTCAACTGGACCTGAAAACCGAGGTCTCCTGAGATCCATGCTTTGAACCATCGATGGTGCCAGCTTTGCCTTCTGCTTTGTCTCAAAGCAGACAGAAGTTCATTACAAGCCAAAAGTGCCTGGGTGGTTTCTCAATTTTGTTATCTTGTGTGTGTGTGTGTTTGTGGGTTAAGTAGATGCGCCCAAGGAACAGTTACACAACTGTGATATAACATTGCATCACAGAGCAGAATGGAGATACACTGTGAAGCTGTGTGTGCAGATGCACCGGACTTGACCGGTGTCATGGTCCACATTTGTGCAGCTGTCGTGCACATTGTCGAAGTCACATATGGCTTTGTTTGCCATGGGTCTCAACACTCTCCGGA
This sequence comes from Anolis carolinensis, assembly GCF_035594765.1. NCBI lineage: Eukaryota > Metazoa > Chordata > Lepidosauria > Squamata > Anolidae > Anolis > Anolis carolinensis. Next base: position 1,258,843 of record NW_026943820.1, read on the forward strand.
GCAAATTTCTCTTCCATCCTCTCTCTGTGTTTTCCTCCATTCGGATCTGGCAGGACACCAATTGGCTCAATCCAATGGCAAGATTGCATCACGATGAGTCAAAATGGGGACAGTGGGAAGGAAATTCCTTTCGGGAGATCACTCATGCTGTATTATTTAACCTAGATCCTGATTTTCTTCCAACACTGAATCTCCAAGGTGGCTTTCCATAAGCTAAAAACAAGATAAAGTCTGGTACAGCCTGGAATACATACAACAACCCTCTGGTAATTTTAACTGTAATATTTTTTAGTACTGTTTGTGTTTAATTCTGGTTTAATATTTGTATATTTTCAATTGTATACTGATGTTTTTATGTCGAGCCACTTTGAGTCCCCTTTGGGAGAGATAAAGCGGGGTATAAACAAATATAATCTATATATATAAAAGAGTGATGGCATCATGGCGACCCACAAAACAACAAAATTACAGGCCCCCCAACCTCGAAATTTGACAACACAACCCATCATCCATGCCTCTAGGTTGATACAACAAAAAGAAAAGAAAAATAAAGTCCTAATTAGAGAGAGAGGAATAATTGCTTTTATCCAATTGCTGCCAGTTAGAAGGCTAAGCTCCTCCAACTTGGTCTCCTAGCAACCCAATAAAAAATAATAAAAAGCACTCAAAATTAATACAATAAAATACTATAATAACAGAAAATAACTAAAAATAATACAAGAAAATAACAAAATATAATAAATAAAAATATAACTTACAATAAAATTAATAAAAAATGCAAATAACGTCAAATAAAAATTACGCAACAATTTTTAACCAATACCACCACCACTTTGCCACAGCAACGCGTGGCCGGGCACAGCTAGTCTATATATATAAAAGGGTAATGGAATCACGGCACCTGACAAAACAACTAAACTAAACACCCCACAACCTCGAAAATTGACAGCACAACCTCTCATCCATGCCTCTATGTTCATACAACAAAAAGAAAATAAAAATTAAGTCCTAGCCACAGCAACGCATGGCCGGGCACAGCTAGTAATAAATATAATCAAAAAGTTAAAACACAATTTCACAAGATATCTTGGTGAAACACTTTGGCGATCTTAGAAGAGGGATCGAGCAAATGTTTGAGGACAGGATGACTAGGAGTTCGTTCACAGGGCTGCCAGGAGTCCAAGGCAACTTGATGGCAGACAACAACAACAACAACAACAACAACAACAACAACAACATACAAGTCATTAGAGAAAGAGGCTGTTGAGAAAATGGTGAAGTCTGCTATTCCATAGGTCCAAGCTGACTTGGTGGCAGCCAACAACAACAACAACAACAATCTATGGCATACCAATGACTTCCATGTTTAGACTTACAAGTCATTAGGGAAAGAGGGCAATGAACAGCAACGACAACAACAACAAAAACAACATACAAGTCATTAAGCAAAGGGGACTGTTGAGAACAGGGTGACTTGGAAGTCTCCCATTCATGGCGTCACCATAGGTCCAGGCTGACTTGATGGCAGCTAACAACAACAACAACAACAACAACAACAACAACAACAACAATGTACAAGTCATTAGAGAAAGAGGGCAGCATACAATGACAACAACAACAACAAAAACAACGTACAGCTCATTAGGGAAAGGTGGTTGTTGAGAACAAGGTGACTTGGAAGTCTCTCATTCATGGAGTCACCATAGATGCAAACTGACTTGATGGCAGCTAACAACAACAACAGCAACAACCATAACAATGTACAAGTCATTAGAGAAGGAGGGCAATGTACAATGACAATGACAACAACAAAATAAACAACATACAAGTAATTGGGAGGTGGGGGCTGTTGAGAACAGGGTGACTTGGAAGTCTCCCATTCATGGAGTCATCATAGGTCCAAGCTGACTTGATGACATCTAACAACAACCACAACCACAACAACAACAACAAGAAGAAGGAAGTCAGTAGGAAGAGATGTTGAAATATGAGGTCCTCCAGGGTTTTTTTTTTGGTAAACTACAATGCCCAGCATTCCTCACCATTGGTGATGACTGGAGTTGTGGTCCAACAACATCTGGAGAAGCACGTGTGAGTATTTGGACCATGTGATTGTGAGTATTTAAACTATTGCTATATTGAATGTCAAGGATAGTTCCAACCATTTATTTTCCAGATCAACATGTTGCTCATTTGTTAGACATCCTCTGCATATTGTGTATGTCCACACGGCTTGGATCGGGGCCACGGAGTAATGCAGCCATAAAACAACAACACAATCTTCCAATCTGTGCAAGTCAGCCAGAGGTTTCATTAGCAGCCCTTCCATGACAACCTTGCAAACGTTCTGCCACTTTGCTTACTTTCTCGAGTGTCCCTTTTCCTCCGTCACGGGTGTCCTTTCCATTCAGAGATGTATATCTCTTTCTGTGGAAATTCTGGAAAGAGAAACCCATGTTTTCCCCATGAAAACTCAAGTCAGGAAATATATACCAAGAGCAAGAAGCTTTATGGCAGCAGGCTGGACAGATATACAGCTTTAAGTAGCGTGTGATATAAGACCCATGCATGTAATCCTTTCCAGCAGTAACCACCACCCATAAATCCAGGTCAGTTATACTTTCAGTGATGTTTTCTTAACAGTGCATTTTATGCCTCGTTTCTTACTGGATTTATGGCATTTGCGTAACTTTTGTATTATTGGCTCCAAGTGTTTCTCTTCAACATCTGCAGAAAGTTCTCTTTTTGTTCTTCTGAATGTTGTTCTTGCGTGGAAAGGGGTGCGGAGGGGAGAGGGACCAATTTTGCACGTGTTTCCGTGAACAAAATGTGAAGAGTTGGTAAAGTTGAGTCATGGCCTTTGGTGGACCTGAGATAGATTTCAACAATCGTTTGTTGTTGACAAGGACAAATGTTTGCTTGGAGCTTAATAAGGTATCAAGAATCAAATTAACCAAAATCTCAGGGAAGCATGCTCGATGTTGTTGATAGTCATCAAAATACCTTTTCCCATCGGATAGGTCAATAGAAGATCTGGTGGACCTCCAGAAGAAAGACATCTCAACTAATCCAAACTCTGGAATAGGGATAGAGAAATGGCTCAGTCCATTTCTCAGCATCCCACCTGAATTTTCTTGGCATTCTTTGCTCGTTTTAGATAGAGACGGATTAGTTCAAATCCTAAATTCAAGGTTGTATTCCATATACATCCCATATGTATTAATTGTGCTATGTAAACATTGTGTTGTTGAATGTCCAAGTTTTGCGCTCAATCTTGAGACATCTTTTCACCCAGCACTGCACCAGAGTCCAGTAGTACTAACTACAATAGATAATTAAGAAAAGCATGTACAAAGGGAAAAGGGCATTTTCCAGAAAAGCAGTAAAAAAGGAGCTATAAAATAGTACTAGTCCATATACAGAGGAATAGTAGTCTCAAAATGGCATGGTACATGAAATCAAGGAAGTCAAGATCCATAAGCATGAAAGCAGGAACTCTTCCCAAGGCAAAACTTTTTTAGGAACATAGGCAAACACAGGAAACTTGGACTTGAGAGCTGAGACAGAAACCTGAACCTTTTGGCAATGTTGTTTGCTCTGAGAGACACCAAGTAAACATCACTCAATTAAAACCCAAGTCCGACCAAGAAGCCATGAGATCATGTCTCATACACCTGGGTTTCCAGGACTTCTCATAGAATCTTTCTAAATGCCAAATAATCTATCCTTTACTCCCTCCATTCAGAGACCTAATCCGATATCATGGGAAAACTCCCCATCAGCGAAAGGCCGATTCCCAAGAGAAATGGACTTTTCCCTTGTTACTAAGGAACGAACATTGGAATCCAAAATATTCTCTGTCTCATCTTCAACTGCCTGAACTTCTCTCTGATCTAAGGCCTGCAATTCACCCTGATCGTACACAGACTCCTCAGTAGGAAACCCATCACCCCCGTCATCCTCTGAGAAATCCCCAGCATCTTGATGACCAACACAAAGGTTGCAAAACTGAACCAAGATGGCAAATGTGCAAAGAAATGTGCAACTCAATGTTTTGGTGCAACTTTGTACAACGGCCATGGCTTTTTTTGGGATTTTCAAAGGTAAGGTACACTTTTGTCTCACAAGACATCATGGCAGATGTGAGACGGAGATCTTCAGTGAGAATCTCAGTTCCAACCAAAACCTTTTCCATTCCATCCCACTCTGGAATGATTCCAAGTCGTGGAATGACTTCTAGAGTAAGGACAATAATGGTCTTTGCTGTCATTTGGCGATATTTGTAAAATGCCTTAGGCCTTGCTATGTCCAAAATATTCATCCACTTCTAAACAATAATTTACACTGGGAAGAACTGGCAGAACCAACTCTGAGTATCATTTGCTGAGAAAACCCTATGAGGTCCATCAGTTGACATAAATCAATAGGTGACTTGAAGGCCTTCCCAAAGTAACTTTCCCAAGCTTTTTCTCTGATGAACTATGGCTACACAGCAATGGAAGCAGCATTACTCTCTGTTTTGAGCCATGTCGATAACTGCCTTTCCTTTCCCTCTCGTGTTTCAACTTTTATTTGTAAGACAGAACACGCTTATTTTGCTTGTGATATTTATTATTTTCCCAGCTTTCAAAAAACACTAAAATAAACACGAGTGCTTGCCTTAGGAGAGTCAGAAAACGTCCTCCGCACATGAGTTGCCAATCCTCAACCTTCCATTGACGCTGCAAATGGTTTGCACAGCTGTTCACATGTTAAAGAGGAACATGTTGATTTTCCATTTCCAGTGTCTCTGCGGGAGTTGTTCTGGATGACCGCAACCTTCCTTTCGAAGTGGTTTTGTGAAGCCACTTTTGACGGGTCACAGAAGTGTTTTGTTGACAATAGGCAGCATCCGTATAATCCGCTATAGGAAGGAGCATGTCTGCAGCTGTCCTTGGAGGATGAGTGCTATGTCATCTGCGTATAGGATGTGTAGTCTGCAAATCTGCTGTATGTAGCCATGTTGTATTGGTGTATAGTAGCTTGTCCTAGGATGCATCTACACTATAAAACGAATGCAGTTTGACGCCACTTTCATTGGCATTGCTCAATGCTATGGAATCCTGGGAGCTGTAGTTTGGAAAGGCCCCAGCAGAGAAAGCCAAGGGGCCGGGCTGTGGCACAGCTGGCTAGTAACCAGCTGCAATAAATCACTACTGACAGAGAGGTCATGAGTTCGAAGCCTGGGTCGGGTTAAGCCCCCGACCATTAAATAGCCTGGCTTGCTGTTGACCTATGCAGCCCTGAAAGACAGTTGCATCTGTCAAGTAGGGAAATTTAGGTACGCTTTATGCGGGAGGCTAATTTAACTAATTTACAACATCATAAAACTGCCAGCAAAACACGAGGAAAGGAATGAGGAAGTACAGTCACTAGTGAACAGTGAAGCAATAGCTCCCCCTGTGGCCGGAATCGTGAAGCTGGAAAAAAATGTTAAATGCCTCTGTGTCTGTCTATATATGTTGTTTGTCTGTTGGCATTGAATGTTTGCCATATATGTGTTCATTGTAATCCGCCCTGAGTCCCCTTCGGGGTGAGAAAGAAGGGCGGGATATAAATACTGTAAATAAATAAATAAATTCTTTTTATGGTCTCTGAAATGTACCCAGGTTAAATTGATAACTGCCGTTTCCAGAATTGTGTGCTGTGTCTGCGCTGGACACTGGTATGGAATAGCTGTGCCTTGTTCGGAGTTATTTAAGCCCCGGGGAAACACAATCTCTCTCAAACAGAAGGATGACATCTGGAACTCATGCAAGGAATTGGGGGGGAAATAAACACCTGTTTGTGGCTGGTGATGCAAAGGGGCCATCTGGACTGACCGCAAATAAAAATCCCAGCTGTAACCCTTATGACAGGAAACGTCAAGAGCAAGGTAACTTAAGTGAGGATCTCATAAAGCGTTATCTTCATTGTGTTGCTGTTCTGAGTTTGTGCCAGAGAACATTGATCTCTCCTTTCATTTCATCTCCAGTGTAAAAGTTCAAGCTTTTGCATTTTTCCACCTCCAGACTTGGCTGAGCGGAAAAACCTTCCTCTCTCCGACATGGGAGGATATTTTTCACGCAACCTGATTAAAAACGCTATTGTTCCTTTTCCTGCCGGAAATGTTATGGCTGTTGGTTAAACCTAGGCCCAGATATATTACTCAGAAACCACTGCTTCAGCTTCAAGGGTTCCTTTTGGAGAGTTTGTCACGAATTGAACAGAATTGGCCGGGCTGTGGTGCAGGCTGGTTAGTAGCCAGCTGGAATAAATCACTATGACCAAGAGGTCATGAGTTCGAAGCCAGCCCTGTCCGAATAAGCACCCGACCATTAAAATAAAAAATAGCCTTGCTCGTTGTTGACCTAAGCAACCTGAAAGATAGTTGCAATGCATCTATCAAGGAGGAAATTTAGGTACCACTATGTGGGGAGGCTAATTTAACTAATTCACGACATCATAAAAATTGTCCAGCAGCGTTTGGAATGAGGAAGTCAGCATCACAGTGGATGATGAAGTAGCAGCTCCCCCTGTGGCCGGAATTGAGCATATCCTCAGGAAGCTGAAAGCTGGAGAAGGTTAAATTGCCTCTGTGTCTGTCTCTGTCTCTATGTTCATATGGCATTGAATGTTTGCCTTGTATGTGTACATTGTGATCTGCCCTGAGTCCCCTTCGGGGTGAAAAAGAAGGGCGAAATATAAATACTGTAAATAAATAAATTAAAAAATTGAACTCGGATATCCGATTCTGATACCGAAGAAAAATATCCAGCTCTGCGAAGCATTGTTTTGACCAACCTGTTCTCTGAGGAATGGACTTGAAGGCGCAAGGCTCGTTAAAAGAATAAAAAATAGTTAGGACTGTGCAGTTTTAATTGCCAACAGTTTTTGTGGAGTGTTGAGGTTGTGGGTTGTGGCCCATTTTACCCAATGTATGTTGTCTCGCATGGTATTGCGCATTGATAATCATTGTGCAGAGAAGCGTATTGATTGGGGCCGGGCTGTGACACAGCTGGTTAAATAGCCAGCTGCAATAAATCACTCTGACTAACAGGTCATGAGTTCGAGGCCAGCCCATGTCGGGGTGAGCACCCGACAATTAAAAATATAGCCCCTGCTTGTTGCTGACCTAAGCAACCTGAAATAGTTGCATCTATCAAGTAGGAAATTTAGGTACCACTTATATGTAGGGAGGCTAATTTACGACACCATAAAAATCATCCAGCTGCCGTTGGAATGAGGAAGTTGCCATCACAGTGGATGATGAAGCAGCCGGAATCAAGCATACCCTCGGGAAGCTGGAAGCTGGAGAAGGTTTAAATTGCCTCTGTATCTGTCTCTGTCTCTGTTCTATCTTATATGGCATTGAATTTTCGCCTATATGTGTACAATGTGATCCGCCCTGAGTCTCTTTCAGGGTGAGAAAGAAGGGCGGAATATAAATACTGTCAATAAATAAATAAATACATTTGGTTTAGGTTCTGCGACATTGGCATTCAGTGTAATTGCAGGACGGAATTATACCATGGAACACATATAGAGACTTACCCTATGGAAGTTTCAATGTTTATTTCCTGATTTCGTTGATACATTTGATTTTCTTTGCATTGTTTGCAAGGGACAAAATCCATAGGATCAGCCTGCATAGCACAAGACTGCATTTAGTTTGCGAAGGCATGGCTGCTTAAAGATAGCTTCTTCCATTCTCTGCTCCTTTGGGAAGGACAAAAGGAAGCTCAGCAAGAAGAAATCGGGATCCCTTTCCATGGTCTGGCAATCCCAGCTGGACGAGTCATCAAAAAAGAAAGAAAGAGAAGGAGAAGCCTGCGTCATTCCTGCAGATCTCTGACCGGAGAGAAGCACGTCCGGAAGCCGCTTAATCCGCAGCCCTGTGTTACCAAACGGACAGAAACCCGAAGGGCCTCCGGGCAGGACCAGAATCCAGTACATAGACGACTGGCCATGTGTTGCCTGCGCAGCTGTCAGAGCTCTGCACATCTTTCTCGCCTTGGAAGCTCTCCAACAAGTTATGATAATGGAGTGAGTTCTTTCAAGACTCTTCCCCTTGAGAGATGATTTATTGTCACTGTATTCTCTTCGTTTTGGTTTTCTTCCTGCAAGAATAAATGAGCTTTTTAAAGAAAAGGAATAGGCACCCAACATGTTTGAATGGTTTGAACGCCCATTACGGTGCAGTGGTTTCAATGTGAGGACTTTAGGAGGATTTGGCTTCCTATTTGACCACTGAAATTAACTCGTTGACCTTGGGCAAGTGACACTCTCTCAGCCTCAGGTGAGCCTTATGGTAAATGCTTCTGAACAAAGCTTGCTAAAGAAAACCCATTAGAGTTTCATCTTGAAGGCACAAAACAACAATAAACAGCTTGTGACAGAAATAGTCATAGGTATGGGGTTGTTGTATGTTTTCCAGGCTGTATGGCCATGTTCTCTCCTGATGTTTTGCCCACATCTATGGCATGCATCCTCAGAGGTTGTGAGGTATTTCACAACCTCTGAGGATGCCTGCCATAGATGTGGGTAAAACATCAGGAGAGAATACTTCTGGAACATGGCCAGACAGTCCGGAAAACATGCAACAACCCTGTGATCCCGGCCATGAAAGCCTTCGACAACACATAGTCATAGGTATCTTCATGTTGTTGGCTTGTAACAACCCCATACTTTTCAGATTTGGCTTTACAACCTCCTTCCTCTGAAATAGAGCCTAGAACCTCTAATATTCCCTTGCTGTCTCTTTTCAGAGTGCTTGACCCCACTTAGCTTTTGGAGACCGGACCGGACATGGTTTTGACGTAATTCACTTGATTCCTTTTTAATATAATAATTTCTTGTGTTTTCAGCTGATTCACTTCCTTGGCCGTAACCATTGATGGGAATCATGCCGTCCCCAGTGTTGCAACTGAAGCCAACACTCACATAGCTACCGGTGAGGAATGCTAGGAGTTGTAGTGCTACCATGTCTGGAGCACAACCCAAGTCTAGGATGAAATTGTACTAAATTATACCCATTAAAAGAAACAACTTTCTTAAGCATTGACTTATCAAGTTCCCATTGAGTCCATCTAGTTCAGTGGTTCTCAACGTTGGGTCCCGAGATGTTTTTGACCTACAACTCCCAGAAATCCCAGCCAGTTTATCAGCTGTTAGGACTTCTGGGAGCTGAAGGCCAAAAATATCTGGAGACCCCAGATTGAGAACCACTGATGTAGTTGGAGCTAGGGATTCAATATTCAATGAGGCCCATGCTAGTTCAGCATCAGGATTCAAATGATTGTATGACTATTGACTTCCAATAGAAAAATTTCCCTCTCCTGATTGGGGCTTCCTGATGCTGAACAGAATTCTGGGAAATGTAGTTCAGGGCAGAGTCTTTTGCATTCTCTGACATATTTATTTATTTGCAACATTTATACCCCGCCCTTCTCACCCGAGGGGACTCAGAGCGGCTTACAGAAATTGGCAAAATTTAATGCCCAAAGAATACAATCATAAAAAGCAAAGCAATACATATAGATCAGTTAATAACATTGTTATAATACATTATAAAAACCTTAAAACACACACACACATATATATCTATATATCTAAAAGGGTAATGAAGTTTCGGCCTAGGACAAAACAACAAAACTACACCTCCCAGAAACACTAAACTTGGCAGCACAACCCCTCATCCATGCCGCTACGTTCATACAACAAAAAGCCACAGCTACTCCAGAAAACGGCCAGGCTTTGAGACTGCAAGGCTATTCACTGCTATTCCACCTGGCCAACAAAGGATTCCCATAAGCCACAGCAACGCGTGGCCGGGCAAAGCTAATATATATATATATATATATATATATATATATATATATATATATTTCAGTTCATCCAAGAACCTCATGCTCCTCACCTTCCCAAACTATGTTTCCCAGAATCCTGTGCTCTCTGAGTCTATTTCCCAGCTCACTCAGCTTGTCCTGCCCTGCTGCTTTGCCATTAATTTAAAGAGGAATGGCAGCCTTTTTGGCTTTGCTCTGCTTGCTTGTGCTGAACATTAAACTGACTTTGGGAGGCCTCTGAGGTTTACAAAATTCAAACAAAAAAGTATTGGGTTTGTTTTGGTTCTTAAGTTTTGATATCACGTGGTAAGTACAAATTTAACGAATTTGATCCGACTTACGACTACTAACGAAAACATTGCACATCCCTAATGGCTATGCCAATTATACCCTGAAGTTCTGAACTTCGTCTATCACATACTACTTCATTCTTCAGCCTTTCATGGTCTCTTATGATGAAATTTCAGTATGCTGAAACCACATTCCAGTGAAACAATGTGGGAAGAACGTGGTATTGAAGTAGATCACCACCAAGAGAAGGGACCTGTAGGTATGAGCTGTAGAAAGCAGCAAGAGATGTTGGACATCTTGATTTCTTGTGACATGGCTTGCAGAAATACTCCTCCGATGCCCAACAGATGGCAGCAGCCACACTCGCCATTCATTGGAAGGAAGAAGCAACCAAGATGGAAGACAAATGGATTGTCTCACTCCATTGTAGGTGGCAAGTCCTCTTGCGCCAACCACAATATTTTCATAGCTGTATGTATCCCCTCCTCCAAAGAAAAAGGTGAGGAGTGGATAACGTTTGGAATTCAATAGACAGTCTATGAATTTGGAAAGCAAGCCAAGGAATGTTTGTAGATGTCCCAAGAGAGGTTGTCTGGCAACCCAGCCAAGCTTTGGGTGATTCAACGTCCATCTCTGGGTCATAATTACACCTCGTATCACCGGAGGGGAGAAAGGCAGCGCTGGTGTTCTGGCTGCTCTTCTTCTTTCAACAGGCTATTTTTGAGGAAAAGCAAAATGAGAAAAGAAAGCCCAAAGTGTCTGGGAACGCACAGTAATAAATGACCGCGGCTTTTTAAAAATCAATCCACTTTATTGCAAGCGCCAATAATTAGGACCAAAGGAGAACAGAGCAGAAAACGAAGGTAAACAAACAGACCCAGGTGCAAGTTCAACAACAGACTTCTACGAGGGTTATCCAGAAAGTAGATTACATTTTGGAATTAAAAATGAACAAAGTCTAGGAGAAAACATTTACCATATGCAGTTGAAAGCCACAACCAAATACCACTTCTCAACATAGTCGCCATTCAAATCTAGGCACTTACCATAGCGATGAATGAGCTTGGCAACTCCTTCCACACAAAACTCTGCTGCTTGTGTCCTCAACCAGCCGGTCACCCCTTCCCGCAGCTGCGTATCGTCACCAAAACGCTTTAAGGAGGCTTCTTGCCTGTGTGTCCTGTTAGGAAAGGGTTCCAACCAATAAGTCCTCCATAGAGGACCGGGTTGTGGTGCAGCTGGTTAGTAGCCAGATGCAATACATCACTACTGACCGAGAGGTCATGAGTTCAAAGCCAGCCTGGGTCAGAGTGAGCTCCCGACCATTTAATAGTCTAGCCTGCTGTTGACCTATGCAGCCCTAAAGACAGTTGCATCTGTCAAGTAGGAAATCTAGGTACCGCTTTATGCGGGGAGGCTAATTTAACTAATCTACAACTCCATAAAAACTTCCAGTAGCGTGCAGAAAGAATGAGGAAGTACTCCATCAAGGACTCGGTGTCACAAGTGGATGGTGAAGCAGTAGCTCCCCCTGTGGCCTGAATCGAGCATACCCTCATGAAGCTGGAAGCTGGAAAACGTTAAATTGCCTCTATGTCTGTCTATATATGTCATATGTCTAATGGCATTGAATGTTTGTAATGTCTGTGTATGCATTGTGATCTGCCCTGAGTCCCTTTCAGGGTGAGAAAGAAGGGCGGAATATACTGTAAATAAAATAGAAATAGAGTTCTCCAAGGTTTCCATGGACGAAACAGGATTTGAAACTTGTCCTCAGGGTTGTCTTCCAATGAGCATGAAACCCTCTTAGGTTCTCCATAAGTCACAAATGACTTGAAGGCATAGAACAACAGCAAATTATAATGTGGACGTGAACATGCAATTACGCTGTATTATTTTCCAGCCACAAGATGTCTCTGTTTTTGCCACAAATTGATGGAAGGCTGGAGTATGACACAGTGTACAAAGGTCAGCGGTGACAACACACGCGGGGTGTGTGTGTCGGTTTGTTTAGTGGAAGCCCTATCTCCACGACGGAATGTATTTATTGCATTTTTATCCCTCTTTTCTGCTAACAGCCATCGCGCAAGATAAATATGGGACAATGCTGAAATAATAAAACCATTAAAATAGTGCTTTAAAGGGGCTTCAAAGCTAGTGTTGGCTTTCTCTTCAAACCAGCAAAAGTAGGAACGGACTGAGAAAATGGTCCAACAACATGTCTGAGATCTTCCATGCCAAGTAGAGTGGTGAATTGGCTTTGGAAGTCAATCTGGTCTTTAAAGGCACTATACAGGGTGTCAAATCATAACCTTTGCATAGCATTAAAAAAAAAACTCATTCTCAACCCAGAGTGGATTTGTTCCCCAGCTGATATGGAAGCCATCACAGCGATGAGCAACATGGCCAAAAGTCCACAGAGTTTTGCAACCATTGCTCAAAGCCACCTGATGAGTGAATTGCAACACTGTGTAAATGTGCAACCAAACGATCAGGTGCATCTGTATGTGCCAAGTGCGATATGCTATGCACCCACGTGCAGTACATACATGCACCCATGCATAGTCATTCATGTAGATGGGCAACACAAAGGCAGCTTGGCTTTCGCCAGGCTGAACGGAAAATAATAATAATAATAATAATAATAATAATAATAATAATAATAATAATAAGATGATGATGATGATGATGATGATAATACTTTATTTATATTCCTCCTTCTCCCCAAGGGGACTCAGATCGTATTACAGTATATAAGCAAACACAGGCAAACATTCAATGCCTTGTTACAGTGGGACACACATACACAAACAAAGGCAAAGGCTTCTCCTTTCATTTCCAGCTCTGAAGGTGGAAATGACTCTGGCTCTGTGGAGGTTCCCTTCTCCATTTCCAAACTGAGGAGCTTGTGTTGTCACCACCTGGTTGTGTGGCCAGTATGACTGCTTGGAGTGTCTTTTTGCTTTTTCCCATTGAAGCAATACCTATCTATCTAGCTCACCCTTGACCTAAGCAGCTCGAAAGACAGTCACATCTGTCGAGTAGAAAATTTAGATACCGCTTTATGCGGGGAGGCTAATTTAACTAATTTATGACACCATAAAAACTTCCAGCAGCAGTGCGGAAGAATGAGGAAGTACTCCCATCAAGGACTCAGTTTCACAAGTGGACGATGGGGTGACGGCTCCCCCTGTGCCCTCATGAAGATGGACTCTGGAAAATGTTAAATTGCCTCTGTGTCTGTCTATATCTATATTGTATGTCTAATGGCATTGAATGTTTGCCGTGTATATGTACATTGTGATCCACCGAGTCCCCTTCGGGGTGAGAAGGGCGGAATATAAATACTATAAACAAACAAACAAATAAACAAACAAATATTACTGTTATTATATAGGCAATGCCCTCCTTTTGTCACACCAGATCACTCCTACTTTTCCGGCGACCACATAGTTCAGTGAAGAACGTTCTTAGCCCTGCTTTCTAGCTGCTCAGCACACTGCATTCCTAGAAACAGTGGGATTGTGACTGTTCAAAAAATGTTGGGAAATGCATTACTAAGCAAAATACACACAAATCTACTCAACTCATGTCGAGAGAAGAATATCCTTCTGGTTTCACGGAAAGCCCCCGTAGAACAAGATGTTTTTGCCGCAACTCAACGTCTATGGTTTCAAAGGAAATCGTGTCCTTGGCCAAAATCCCCCTTAGTTCCGGGGGTCTCCCCATGCTCAGTGGTTACTATGGAGACCGTGCTTTTTCATCCTTGCGCCTGGAGTCTTTCCTAAACCACATTAGACGCAGATCCGGTTACAATGGCTTCAGAAGCAACAATGGGAGCTCAGAAAAGAATAAATCCCTTCCAGATGGATTTGGGATGACCTTTCCTGCCATTTCTGGAGTCACTCTTAAGCTTTGCTTTTCCACTCCACCACCTGCTCTATGGTTATGATTAAGATAACCTCCAAGAAGAGATATATGGTAGAGTTGTGCATTCGTGTGGAATTGCTGTTCGTTTCGTGTCATTTAATTTGTGTCATCTCATTTCTGTATTCGTGTCCCGCTAATGAAAATGGGCCGCCTCTACGACACGAATTTTCGTCTGGCTAACAAAAAACACGAACATTTTCATGTCATTGGTGGCAATGGGAGGACTTCCAAGGCTCATCCCTTGCTTCCTGGCATGCGTTTTCCCCATGGAGTAAACAACAAAACCACTGAACCAAATCACACCAAATTTGGCCACAAAAGACATAGTCATCCAATCTATGTCTTTCAATAAAAAACTGTGAATATTGTATATTCACAATCTTTAGGAAATAACATATATTGTCACCAATTCCTCAATATCTTATTTCCCATACAACCACACTTCGCCACAGCAACGTGTGGCTGGGCACAGCTAGTGTGTGTGTGTGTATAAAAAAGGGGAATGAAATTTCGGCCTAGGACAAAATAACAAAACTACACATCCAGAAACACTAAACGTGGCAGCACAACCCCTCATCCATGCCTCTATGTTCATACAACAAAAGGCTCCAGCTACTCCAGAAAACGGCCAGGCTTTTGAGACTGCAAGGCTATTCACTGCTATTCCATCTGGCCAACAAAGGATTCCCATAAGCCACAGCAACGCGTGGCTGGGCAAAGCTAGTCTATATATATATATATATATATATATATATATATATATATATATATATATAGCGCGTTTTTCCCATGGAGTAAACAACAAAACCACTGAACCAAATCACACCAAATTTGGCTACAAAAGACATAGTCATCCAATCTATGTCTTTCAATAAAAAATGTGAATATTGTATATTCACAAGCTTTAGGAAATAATATATACTAACTATCACCAATTTCTCAATATCTTATTTCCCATACCACCACACTTTGCCACAGCAATGCGTGGCTCGGCTGGCTGGGCACAGCTAGTGTGTGTGTGTGTGTGTGTGTGTGTGTGTGTATAATATTAATACCCATTGATACACATCAGCTGTAAGCCCTCTGTCAGTACCTGCTTATTGTTACGTGACCAAAACGAAATGAAAGCAAGCACGATGACGGTGCGACTTTCAATTTCATGTCACCTCTCGTTTCCTACAAAAATGTCATTATTCGTTTTGTGTAGACGAACGGTCGAAACAAAACGATAGCACGAAGGGAACGAAGGAAATTTTTTCATGCACATCTCTAATATACGGTATTTTAGAAGCATATGTTTTCACCTATAAATTGGATAAGAGATGTAAATGTGCAAATATGAGGTCTAAATCCCATGGATGGTCCCATTGAGAGTAGACCCACTGAGTCAATTGTGGAACGGAGAGTCACCACTTGTATACATGTCTATCGATGGGATTTACATATGCGTTGACTCGCCATCCGGTTGGTTCAATTGATCTCTTCTCATTGGGACCAGCAATAGTATTAGATATGTGTATTCAGATGGAATAGAGGACAAATGCTGTGGAGCAGTTGGCCAAAATAAGGTTAAAAGGGGATTGGAGATAAATGGCCAAAGCAAATACATTTCAGTCCAAGCGGATTGTCTGTTGTAAGATGCCTTCCTCCCCTTATCTCTCCCAGTAAGGCAACCTTGAGACTGGTCATCCCTGTAATCGGCTGTGCAAACAGGGCTGGACAAGGACCTAATGTCCCCTTCCAGGTGGATCTATTTATAGACGAGGCGGGTTCTCATTGACATCCACCTTCCCCTTCCTGCTATGAGAACAGAAGTCCAAGCTACTTAATAAATTAAATTAGCCTCCCTGCATAAAGTGGTACTTAAATTTCTTACTCAACAGATGCAACTGTCTTTTGGGTTGCTTAGGTTAACAACGAGCTAGTCTATTTAATAGTTGGGAGCTCACTCTGACCCGGGCTGGCTTCGAACTCTCGGTCAGTAGTGATTTATTTCAGCTGGCTACTAACCAGTTGTGCCCTTCTTACTACAATCTACGTTCTACTTACTAACTGTGGGCAAAGTGGGTCCTCTGAGAACATCCTTTCTTCCCAATCCCTCCATATTGTTCCTTATTGTCTCCGATGTGTTTGTTTTGAAACCCAGGGTTAAGTTGCTCTCTGGGATCCCCATTTTGGAAACAGCAATCCATCGCGAGATGCCACCACAACGCAGACCACGATTGCTAGTTGGCCTTTCTCGTCACCCATTTAAGTGTATGTGTTTTCAGCCAAAGTTGTGCTGAAAATAAATCACGATGTCCACAAAGTAAGAGGATAATAATACCCGTCGCTTGCAGCCAATTTATGACATATCCCTTACAAAGCGCTGGCCGTGATTTCCAGATTTTATGATGCTGCTCGGTCGAAAAAGCATCTGGCTAATGATTAATTGTGAACTACTATTAATGATTTGCAGTATGGGATGGGCAACACAGAAGCCCATGAGTCAGAAACCCTTCCTTGGATGGACATGACTCTTGCGTCTATCTATTGGGTTAAATAAATAGTCCAGTTTAGGCTTTCGAGTTCTAATTACACTCCGTACTCCACTTTGTTTATTTATCCAGCCATGGAGAGGGAATGCGGACCGGGAAAATAGGGAAACCTCGCTCTTTTGAGATGTAGCTGCATCCATTTGTTTCGAGGATGATGAATGGAGGAGCGTTCCTGGGCTCCACATGGTTTCCATTGATGAGATAAATCCATCTTTGTTCTTGGCTCCAGGAAAGTGTTGATCCCGCGACTTGCATAAGATCATTCCGTGGCCTGTTGGGTTCCTCTAATCTCTTCGAGAAAGCCGGCTCTCAAACAGCCATTAAAGTAAGACGGATAGATCTGCGATTTCTCAGAACTGTCCTTAAACAAAGCCATCGAAGTAATGGATGAAGAGGGAGAGACATGGAGGCCAGGCTGAAAGCAAAGCCAAAAAGGCACGCTCAATGCCAGCGGTTCCTTAGCTTAGAGGAGTCTGTGGCACGATGGAGTCAAGTGCTTGTGATCTATACGCATAATAAAAGTGAAAATATGTATCCCTCCACCACAGACACCCCAGTGTTTTTTTTAACTATAGCTCCCACTACTCAGGAGGCACCAATGGACCTCTCTCCAATGACATTGCAGGTTATAGCGAGCGCCGCCGTGAAGATGTCCAAGAGCCCGGTCAATGTCCTCCACAAACACCATCCTGCCCAAGGAGATAATTTCCTCCTAGATTTTCTGTTTTTCCTCCACCACAGACATTCCTGTGTTTTTTACTATAGTTTCCACTACTCAGGAGACACCAATGGCCCTTCCTCCAATGACATTGCAGGTTATGGCGAGCGCTGTGAAGATGACCAAGAGCCCGGCCAATGTCCTCCACAAACACCACCCTGCCCACCATCCAAGTGAAGGCTTTCAAAGGAGACAATTTCCTACTAGATTTTATGTGTTTCCTCCACCACAGACATCCCAGTGTTTCTTATTATAGCCCCTACTACTCAGGAGACACCAATGGTTCTCCTTCCAATGACATTGAAGGTTATGGCGAGCGCCGTGAAGATGTCCAAGAGCCTGGCCAATGTCCTCCACAGACACCACATTGCCCACCACCCAAGTGAAGGCTTTCATGCGAGGACCGTTTCCTCCTAGATTTTATGTGTTTCATCCACCATTGACAACCCAGTGTTTCCGACTGTCTCAATTGGTGTGGAATTTGCATGACTCCGCCCACTGCCTCTCCATTAACCCTTTCCTACCCTTTCCTATGTCACACAGCAAACAGAGGAATTGATCAGCAATTGAACATACTGGAAAGGTTTGGGGAGGATTCTTCATGTTTTATAGGAGTTTAGGTACTGGGATTTATAGTTCACCTGCAATCTAAACTCCACCAATGATTGACCTGGACCAAACTTGGCACACAGAACCCCCATTACTAACTCAACCTACTGGAGAAGTTTGAGGGGACTAACTAATCTGGCATGATGTTGGTTGCAGTTAATCTACAACCGTATGTACAATTAATCATATGACTTTATAACCCAGGCAACTCCAGGTATCCAAGCTAGTAATAATAATAATAATAATAATAATAATAATAATAATAATAGATGAAGAAAGACCGAGACAAAGGAAAAGAAGAAAAGGAGGAAGAGCTGAAGCAGATCAATGACATTAGGATTCTTCCTCTCTCTCAGAAGCAGTAATCAGACATGTTTTATGATATGTTTTTCTTGGGAGCTCAAACCCAAACAGAACTGCATGTCTCCTGATGCTTTCATCCCGTGGCTTTGCTTACTCATAGGAAACCACCCTCATTCAAGCTTGCAATTAGGGAGCTTAAGGTATCGTATAGAGTACATCAAAATTTCCTGGAAAGACCTGACATTTAGGAAAACAGACATTAGATTGCAGGTTTTTTGAAATGAGTGCAAACATCTGCTATGAGCCAACTCCTGGAGGCTGATTTTCAATTCTAAAGCAACGTTTGAAGTCATGCAGAAAACAGGAGAGATTTAACTTCAAGGTGGGATGAGCTGAAGAGGACTACTCACAACTGGAATACAGTCTAGTTTAACTTTTGCAGAAAATTATCATTCATGGATTTGATTAAAACATTATCTCTAGGAATCTCAAGGTCCTCCAGTGCAATTTTATGATCAACCTCTGCAGGAAGTTGACCATCAACTCATGCTTGAGGACCTAGAAATCTCTCAAGGTCCTCCAGTGCAATTTTATGATCAACCTCTGCTGGATATTGACGATCAAGTCATGCTTGAAGACCTAGAAATCTCTTTAAGAATCTCAAGGTCCTCCAATGCAATTCTATGGTCAACCTCTGCAGGAAGTTGTCCATCAAGTCACGATTGAGGACATAGAAATCTCTTTAGGAATCTCAAGGTCCTCCAGTGCAATTCTATGGTCAACCTCTGCTGGATATTGTCATGTTTAAGACCTAGAGATTCTTAGATAGAACACTTGTGTGTGTGTATGGCTGAATATCAAAATCAGTGGACTCTCCTTTAGAAGTTTTTAAACAGAGTTTGGATGGCTATCTTCTGGGAGTCCTTTAGGTGTGTATTAATGAACAATAGAGAACTGTAGTGGCCTTCATAGTCCCTTCCAACTCTGTGATAGTCCCTGATTCCGCATCAAAAACAAAGGTAGTTGAGAATGATGCTGAAAACTAGTACCGAAAACAACATTGCTCCTTCTGGCTCATACTTCTCTCCATTCTTCTAAAAAATTGCTCTTGGCTTCCATGAGCTTTGTTGTTGGGAGATACAAACAACTTAGATAGGCTCCTTGCTCCCTTTGCCAGGTACATTCCTTTGGAGTAAGTGTTGACTTCGTGATGTGTCTCCTGATTGATAAAACCGAGGAATCCAAGAGTCTTTTTGTTGCCAAAGCCAGATGACTTGAAGAGTCCAGCTCCATCAGAATTTTAAAAATGGGTTGCAGCTGAAATCATTTCCGAACTGTAGGCAGCATTTAGAGGGAACTTTGGATGCTAGGTTGGGAATACGTCATTGTGAAACAACTTGTCATTTAGAAAGAGAGCTCCCAGTGAGATAGAAAAGCCTGGTATAGTCATGTCTAAATAATCCACATCCCCAGAATTGTGTGATGATTCATCACCGGTTGGTATTTGTACAGTTGGCAGTGGTTTCTCAAAGACCGATTTTGCATGAAAAATTCACGCGGAGGTGTTTGTGTTGTGCAGAAAATGGCATTTTGTGTGCAAAAAGGAGATTTCATTCATCCAAAGATTTTTTTCTTTAGAAAAAAGAAACACTTCTGCATGCTCATGAAAATACTTTTTATTCAAGAATACAGAAAACGTGTTTTCTGCATAAACATTTGTATTTTTCCATACAGAATTTTTTTCTGTATGCAAAACTTTTGTATTTTTCTGTACAGAATTTTTCTGTGCAGAAAACATTTGTATTTTTCTGTACATATTTTTTCTGTACACAAAACATTTGTATTTTTCTGCACATAATTTTTTTTCTGTACACAAAACATTTGTATTTTTCTGTACATAATTTTTTCTGTACACAAAATATTTGTATTTTTCTGTACATAATTTTTTCTGTACACAAAATATTTGTATTTTTCTGTACACAATTTTTTCTGTACACAAAACATTTGTATTTTTTTGTACAGATTTTTTTCCGTACACAAAACAGTTGTATTTTCTGTACAGAATTTTTTTCTGTGCAGAAAACATTTGTATTTTTCTGTACATCTCTCTCGATCTTTTTATAAGGAACGCTATCATCCACTCATTTGGAAAACAGGTGTTTCTGGATGATGGTGCCCCGATTCAGCAAAACTAACACGAGAACCACCAGGAAAATCAGAGCGACTCATTAATGACTAAGTAATTGAGCTGATGCTGGAAGCTTCCGTCCATAGTCCAAGGATATTAAAAAACATAAACCCTTATCTTTCCAAGGAGTCGTTTCTGCTGTGCTTAAGAGAAGGGGACTTATTGCACAATTTAATTAGTTTATATCTCATCTATTATAAAACGTAATCATGCATCCTTCGCTGAAAAAAGGCTGGGTTTTCATGTTGCCTTAGCTTTGGTTTTTCACACCAATGGGTCGCAGGTCGGATTCATCCAAACCTCTAATCTTATCACAGGTCTTATGCTGACATGGATTCTACCAACCTTTTTTTTTCATAAGACTTAAGATATAGTATCTACATTAACCCATTGATACCGTGGCCCAGTTTTTTGGGGTGCCTTTTCGGACTAAAATGTTTTGACCTATCTGTATACCTATGGGCTGAGTCATCATTCAGCAGTTGATTGAATGGGCCTACTCTAAGTTTTTTGTTTTCAGCAAGATACATTTTATTTATAGGTTGGGTGCAGAATTAGGCATACTTGCAGTAGACTCATTGGGAACCGGGGTATCTATTTTTATTATCAAATGTAGATGTAACCCTATATATTCCAAATAAAAAACCAACCAATAGTTCTCCTCCCACTCCTCATTTTGATCTCTATCTCCATTTCCATCTATATCCATCTCCATCTCTATCTTCATCTTTCTCATCTCCTTCTATCTCCATCTCCATCACCATCTCCATCTATCTCCATAATCTATCTCCATTTCCATCTCTATCTCCATCTCCACCTATTTCCATCTCCATCTCCATCTCCATCTATCTCAATCTCCATCTCAGTCTATCTCCATTGATCTCTATCTCCATCTCCATTTGCATCTCCATCTCCATCTATGTCAATCTCCATCTCAGTCTATCTCCATCCATCTCTATCTCCGTCTCTATCTCCATCTCCATCTCCATCTATCTCTATCTCCATCTCCATTTGCATCTCCATCTCCATCTATCTCAATCTCCATCTCAGTCTATCTCCATCCATCTCTGTCTATCTCCATCTCCATCTCCATCTGTCTCAATCTCCATCTCAGTCTATCTCCATCCATCTCTATCTCCATCTCTGTCTATCTCCATCTCCATCTGTCTCAATCTCCATCTCAGTCTATCTCCATCCATTTCTATCTCCATCTCCATCTGCATCTCCATCTCAGTCTATCTCTTTCTCCATTTCAATCTCCATCTCTATCTCCATTTCCAACTATCTCCACCTATCTCCTTCTCCCTCTTCCTCTTCCTTTCTTCCTCTTCTTCCTTTTTGGATCATACAGGCAATAACACCCTTTGCATCCCCATGGTTTTGCTATAGCTTTACGTATTCTTACATAACTTCCTTGGTGTCATTGAAAATCTCCTCCCGAAGCACAAAACGATGGCACCTTGTGTATTCTTTTTTTTTTGGTCAAAATAAATATTGATGTTCAAAACCGCAAAGACAAACGTCTCCGCCATAACCTAACAAGTGTGCTTTGCAACCTGTCCAATACTTGGTTCCCTGTGGAGGAAACATCTCCCGTTGCCTGCACTTTTCAAAATGTTTGCTCAAGGATTGCCATAAACCATATGAAATTGAGTGGAGGATGCAATTCAGGTTTGTTTTAGACCAGGTCTTATCTGCACCATATAACCATGATCCAGGGCATAGACACGGGGGATGAGAGAGGGAGCTAGAGAGAGCAATAAAGACTAGGTCATTCCTACCTTGCAACCTCCTGATCGCGTTGGGAGGGAGTAGAAGGGGGAGTTAGGTAATGATTTGTCATCCCGAGAGCCCGGGACAGTAGTTGTCAAACCAACTCTGTTGGAAACCCTAGCTGTGATTGACAGCAGGGTCGTGGGGCCCCTTCCGTCTCTGTTGACAGTAATAATGAGGATTTGTCAAAGCCTAATGGACATGGAAATGCCAGATTACGCCGAGGCCCTCGACTCCTCGTACACCATGTTGGAGTTCGAAAACCTGAGGGTGCTGCCCACAAACTCATCAGGTGAGGAGAGATCTTTGTTCTATGGTCCAAACGTTGGCCTCGTTGGGGTTGTGGAGGTCCAAGGGTGGACGGTGTCACATGGAGATGGAGATGGAGAAGTATTGGGAGGAAGGGGTTGTAATGGAGACGAGGACGGAACATGGAGTGGTATTTGGAAGCTTCATGGACACATGGGATATCCAACCAACGGACACTCTCGGAAAATACAATTCCCCTTCTTTTGTAGGACATCCGTAACTAAATGCTTACCGACATTGATCTGGAGATGTTTGGAGATGGAGAAATATTAGGAGGTGGTAATGCAGCGTAGAAGGAAATATGGAAACATGTGTAGTAGTCGAATTGACAAATAGGTTACCCAACTAATGGATACCCTTGGAAAGGATTATTTTTTCCTACTTCAGATTCGTGACTAAAGGACAATTGAGACTTATTATTCCAAGAAATGAATTGTGTTTAACAAATGGGATACCTAATCAATGGATATTGATCTGGAGATGTTTGGAGATGGAGAAATATTAGAAGGTGGTAATGCAGCCTAGAAGGAAATATGGAAACATGTGTAGTAGTCGAATTGACAAATAGGTTACCTAACTAATGGATACATTTGGAAAGGATTATTTTTTCCTGCTTTGTGGGACCTCTCCAGATTCGTGACTAAAGGACAATTGCGACTTATTATTCCGAGAAATGAATTGTGTTTAATAAATGGGATACCTAATCAATGGATACTCTTGGAAAGTATGAATTTCCCCTCCTTTGTAGGGCACCTGGAGCAAACGGCTTACCTCCATAGATCGCTATTGTTTTGTGACCATACAACTATAGTAGAGTCTCGCTTATCCAACATAAACGGGCAGACAGAACGTTGGATAAGCAAATATGTTGGATAATGAGAGATTAAGGAAAAGCCTATTCAACATCAAATTAGGTTATGATTTTACAAATTAAGCACCAAAACTTCATGTTATACAACAAATTTGACAGAAAAAGTAGTTCAATACACAGTAATGCTATGTAGTAATTACTGTATTTACAAATTTAGCACCAAAAAATCATGATGTATTGAAAACATTGACTACAAAAATGCCTTGGATAATCCAGAACGTTGTATAAGCAAATGTTGGATAAGTGAGACTCTACTGTATCTGAATGTAACATTTGTGATGTCGTATTAGTCCAAGAAAAGAAGTGTACTTGACAAACTGGATCCATTGGTTAATTGATACTTTTGGAAAGTATTATTTTTGCCCCTTTGTAGGTAATCTATAGCGAAATACTACATTCATTGGTATAATTTAGTGACACAATCTGAGTATAATGTTTGTGAGATCATATTATTCCAAGAAATTTATTGGACTTGACAAATGAGATCCATTGGTTAATTGATACTCTTGGAAAGTACATTAATTGGTATAATTTAGCAACCATATCACAGTCTGAGTGTAATGTTTGCGAGGTCGTATTATTCCAAGAAATGGATTGTGTTTCCTACCTTTGCCCATTGCATTCATGACGTGCCGTGGATACATGAAAGGGCAAGAGAGAGAAAGCACTTGTTAATTCAGACTCCTAATTAACTCAATAAATGGGGAACATGGAGGACAGGTGGGTTTGCCTCCCAAACAAATCCATACGATGATTCAAATCTCTTCCTAAGGCCCTTCTCCAGATCTCCCCATTTTCTCAGGTGAGGTTTGACAGGTGTTTCCTTTGGAATCTCTTTGCCCAGCAGATGTGGAGAAAACCTTCTTTGCCAATATTCAAACTTAGTATTCATTAGAGTTGTGCAATCTGGATAAACTGCGAACCGCTTCATGCTTTTAGCGGAGGCTCCGATCCATTTTTTGGGAACCTTGAAAAATCAGGAGGGCAGATATCTGTTTTTGCTCTGGGTTGTTGTATGTTTTCCGGGCTGCATGGCCATGTTCCAGAAGTATTCTCTCCTGACATTTCACCCACATCTATGGCAGGCATCCTCAGAGAGAAACTAAGCAAGGAAGGTTTACATATATCTGTGGAAAGTCCAGGGTGAGAGAAGAACTCTTGTCAGTTGGAGGCCAGTGTGAATGTTGTAGTTAATCACCTTGGTTAGCATTGAATAGCTTCATCTCCTGGCCTCTTCCTGCCTGGGGAAATCCTTTGTTTAGAGTCGTTAGCTGCCCCCTGATTCCCATGTCTGGAATTCCTCTGTTTTCAGAGTGTTGCTTCTTATTTACTGTTCTGATTTTTTGAATTTTTTAATACTGGTAGCCAGATTTTATTTATTTACACCTTTTTTACCCCGCCCTTCTCACCCGCAGGGACTCGGGGCAGCTTACAAAAGTCGGCAAATTACATTGCCCAAAATACATTCAATAAAATGACGACATATCAATAAACAATAAAACAGTATCACGTCAATTAAAACTCTAAATATTCTGATGGCAATTTTTGCCCCTAACAAATTGTAATGGGACCGGAATAAAGACTGGATCACTTTCCTTCCTCGTTCCCAGAACTGAATGAATTGACCGTCAAACCCAACATGATTTTGAAACATCTCCCTGTCTCCATAGAGTTCATCTTGTAGAAACGAGATCCTCGGTGTTCGTAAAGGTGAAGGCTGTTTCAAGTTGGCATGGCCGTATTTGCTGACGGGTTAATGAGTAAACCGCCTTCGCTCAGGAACTCGCTGTTTGGAAATTGGCTTGTTTGTCTTCGGCAAGCACCCTCTCAAACAAATATATATATATATATATATATATATGTCGAAACAGCTTTTAACAATTCAAGCCCCTTCCACACTGCCATATAATGCAGATTATCCACATTATCTGTCTTGAACTGGATTATATGGGTCTACACTGCCAGATAATCCAGTTGAAAGCAAATAAAGGAGATTATCTGCTTTGGTAATCTGGATTATATGGCAGTGTGGAAGGGGCCTAGGTCCCGGTCCATTGCTAGTGAGGGTCCCAGTTTCTCTGGATGTAGATGAACTACAACTCCTACAAATCAAGGTCAATTCCCCGGGGGATCTGTGTGCCAAATGTGTTGAATATATATATATATATATATATATATATATATATATATATCTCCACAAGGATGGATGGATGGATGGACGGACGGATGGATGGACGGATGAATGAACGGACAGGCGGATGGATGGATGGATGGACAGATGGATAGATGGATGGATAGATAGACGAATGAAGGATGGACAGGTGGAGAGACAGTTGGATGGATGGACAGAGACAGATAGATGGAGGGTGGATGGACAGACGGATAGATGCATAGATAGATGGATGGTTAGAAACAGATGGATGATGGAATGATGGACAGATAGATGGACGGACGGACGGATGGACGGATGAATGAATGGACAGGCGGGTGGATGGATGGATGGACAGATGGATAGATGGATGGATAGATAGACGAATAAAGGATGGACAGGTGGAGAGACAGATGGATGGATGGAAAGACAGATGGATGGATGGATGGATGGACAGATGGATAGATGGATTGATAGATGGATGGACAGAGACAGATAGATGGAGGATGGATGGACAGAGACAGATAGATGCATAGATAGATGGATGGTTAGAAACAGATGGATGATGAAATGATGGACAGATAGATGAATGGATGGATGGATGGATGGACAGAAACAGATAGATAGAGGATGGATGCATGTACAGACAGATAGATGGATGGATGGACAGAGACAGATGGATAGATGGATGGACAGATAGACAGATGGATGGATAGATAGATGGATTGACAGAAACAGATAGATAGAGGATGAATGGATGGATGGATGGATAGATGATAGATAGATAGATAGATAGATAGATAGATAGATAGATAGATAGATAGATAGATAGATAGACAAGGAGACCTAGGCCCTTTCCACACTGCCATATAATAGTGTGTGTGGATATTTATGTTGGCTTGCTTATCATCAGATGAATGTCCTCTACACTTGTTGAGTTTGGCATCTTGATACAACAATACACACCCAACCAGCGCTGACCTCCCCAATTCCCTTCCTGGAGGAATGAAGTCATTTGTCTTCTTCTCAGCTGCAACATGTCAAAGTTGGAAAAAGTGGAAAAAACTATGGCATCCCCACCACAAAAGTGTTCTGCAGAGGGAGAAGCTTTGGGGATTTCGGTTTGCACAACAAATGGACAACATCTGTGCTCTTGTTGGGTTGATAAATGGATAACCAGGAGGGGCTTGAGATCCATCCCAGATGAGTTGCAATCTCTTGCCCAAGGGTCCCGTCACATTATGCAATCATTGCATTATCATACTTGGATTTTATGGAATACTAAGATTTGTAGTTTGCTGGGGTGCTAGAGCTCTATCTTCCTATCTGTCTGTCTGTCTGTCTGTCTGTCCATCCATCCATCCATTCATCATCCACCTCTCTGTCCATCCACCAATCCATCCTTCTATCCGTCTGTCCGTCCATCCATTGTCCATCTCTATCTATCTATCTTTCTTTCTTTCTTTCTTTCTTTCTTTCTTTCTTTCTTTCTTTCTTTCTATCTATCCATCCATCCATCTATCTGTCTGTCCACCCATCCATTATCAATCTATCTGTTCCTGTCCATCCATCTATCTATCCATCCATCTATCTGTACATCCATCATCCATCTATCTGTCTCTATCCATCCATCTATCCATCTGTCCATCCATCCAGCATCCATCTTTTCCTGTCCAGCCATCTATCTATCCATCCATCTATCTGTACATCCATCCATCCATCATCCACCTGTCTCTATCCATCCATCTATCCGTCTGTCCATCCATCCATCATCCATCTGTTCCTGTCCATCCATTTATCCGTCTGTCCATGCATCCATCATCCATCTGTTCCTGTCCATCCATCTGTCTCTATCCACCCATCTATCCATCCATCTATCTGTCTGTCCATCCATCCATCCTCCATCCATCCATCATCTATCAATCTGTCTCTGTCCATCCATCTATCAATCCATCTATCCATCTGTCCATCTATCCATCCATCATCCATTGATTTGTCTCTGTCCATACATCTCTCCATCTCTCCATCCATCCATCCATCCAACCTTCATCTGTCTATCTATCCATCTGTCCATTCATCCACCCTCCTGTCCATTCGTTCATCCATCCCTCCATCTATCTATTGATCTATCTACTCTTTTTTTATTTTGGTGCCATTTAGGCTCCATAATTATGTACATCTTCCTCAAACTGTATTTCTTTCTCAGTCTTATCCTTTTTATTGCCTTTCTACTTGGCTGGACGATTGTATTGATTGGAACGGCTTTGACAACTGGCCCATGAGGACCACTTACGAGCATGTTCCTTCTCTTGCCCTTATTCATGTTTGTGTCCATCCCAAAAGGTCAGGGTGACCCTTGGAGAGAATGTCATCCAAGGCCACAGCTGCCGGTGGCCGGTGGAGTGACCAAGTTAAACAAAGACAACTCGCTAGAGTGAAAAATAGACTAAGAAACACATGAGTGAGTGTAGACCAGGCATGGGCCAACTTGGGCCCTCCAGGTGTTTTGGACTCCAACTCCCACCATTCCTAACAGCCGGTAGGCTGTTAGGAATGGTGGGAGTTGAAGTCCAAAACACCTGGAGGGCCCAAGTTGGTCCATGCCTGGTGTAATCTCTGAGTCTGATTTCTTAGGCTGATGTATTTCACATTGCTTCTTTTCCGTTTACGTTGTCCCTTCATGGATCGCCAAACGTTGTCCTTACAGATGTCATTGTTTCGGAGTCGGGCAACGCCGGCTTGATGGTGAACGGCGTCAACTCGTTGTGCTCCATTTGCGGAGACCGGGCGACGGGGAAGCATTACGGGGCCTCCAGTTGCGACGGCTGCAAAGGGTTCTTCCGAAGGAGCGTCCGCAAGAACCACATCTACTCGTGCAGGTAAGGCATTCTACAGAGTTACAGAGTTACCGAGAGGCCATGAGTTCGATTCGGATCGAGCACCTGACTATTAAATAGCCTAGCTCGTTGTTGACCTAAGCAACCTGAAATGTAGTTGCATCTGTCGAGTAGGAAAATTTAGGTACCGCTTTATGCGGGGAGGCTAATTTAACTAATTTATGTCACCATTCGGATTGAGCGCCCGACCATTAAATAGCCTAGCTTGTTGTTGACCCAAGCAACCCAAAAGATAGTTGTATCTGTCGAGTAGGAAATTTAGGTACCGCTTTATGCGGGGAGGCTAATTTAACTAATTTATGTCACCATTCAGATTGAACGCCTGACTATTCAATAGCCTAGCTCGTTGTTGACCTAAGCAACCCGAAAGATAGTTGCATCTGTCAAGTAGGAAATATAGGTACCGCTTTATGTTGGGAGGCTAATTTAACTAATTTATGTCACCATTCGGATTGAGCGCCCGACTATTATATAGCCTAGCTCGTTGTTGACCTAAGCAACCCGAAAGATAGTTAGGTTAGTTTAGGTACCGCTTTATGCAGGGAGGCTAATTTAACCAATTTACGACACCATAAAAATCATCCAGCAGTGTGCAGAAAGGAACGAGGAAGCATTCCATCAAGGACTCGGTGTCACAGTGGATAATGAAGCAGCAGCTCCACCTTGTGGCTGGAATTGAGCATACCCTCATGAAGTCGGAAGCTGGAAAATGTTAAATTGCCTCTGTTGTCTGTCTATATATGTTGTATGTTTTAATACCGCGTTGTGTTTTTTCGGCTGCTGTGTATATATTATTATTGGTTTTTATTATTGTTCTTTGATGTTTCATATTTTATTTTATCATTGTTTTGTATCTGATTTTGCTGTAAGCCGCCCCGAGTCCCCTTCGGGGGAGATGGAGGCGGGATATAAATAAACTTATTATTATTATTATTATTATTATTATTATTATTATTATTATTATTATTATGTTTAACGGCATTGAATGTTTGCCATGTAGATGTACATTGTGATCTGCCCTGGGTGAGAAAGAAAAGCGGGATATAAATACCGTAAATAAATAAATACAGTGTAGATGCACCTCTGTAGTGACCTCTTTTTCTGCGTATTTTCCTCTCGTTTTGATCCAGGTTCAGCCGGCAGTGCGTCATAGACAAAGACAAGAGGAACCAGTGTCGCTACTGCCGGTTGAAGAAATGCTTCCGGGCAGGAATGAAGAAAGAAGGTAAGGGGCCCAAAAGCAACCTGCTCGGGAGTGTCTACATTGTAGAATAAATGCGGTTTGAGCCTACTTTACCTGCCATGGCTCCGTGCTATGGAATCTTCAGAGTTGTAGTTTGGTGAGTCACCAGAAGAAGTTTATCAGGGACCCTTCTACACTGCCATATAACATCCAGATTATTATCTGCTTTGATAATCCTGAAATGCCCAAATTTGAATGCTGGTGGGGTTGGGGGGGATTGATTTTGCCATTTGGGAGTTGTAGTTGCTGGGATTTATAGTTCACCTACACTCAAAGAACATTCTGAACTCCACCAACGATGGAACTGAACTAAATTTGGCACACAGAACTCCAACAGAAAATACTAGAAGGGTTTGGTGGGCATTGACCTTAAGTTTAAGAGTTGTAGTTCACCTACATCCAGAGAGTACTGTGGACTCCAAACAATGATGGATCTGGACCAAACTTGGCACGGATACTCAATATGCCCATATGTGAACACTGGTGGAGTTTGAAGAAAATAGACCTTGGCATTTGGGAGTTGTAGTTGCTGGGATTTATAGTTCCCCTACAATCAAAGAGCATTCTGAATCCTACCAACGATAGAATTGGGCCAAACTGTCGTGATACAGCCGCCTCTTAAAGAGCCACACACACAATAAAAGTTCTTAAATGTTTATTAAATGATGTTTTAAACTCAAATACCTCCTACATAGAATCCCCATGAGAGGCGGAGAGATCTTCATCCTTCTCTGCCAAAGAGGTTCCCAAGACAATCAGAAATATATATATATTTGATGGTCTTTGTTGACCCCTCTGACCCCCCTTTTGTGACCCCCTCGGGGGTCCTGACCCCCAGGTTGAGAAACGTTATTCTACGGTGTAGATGAACCCTTCATTGTTTGAATAGTCGCTTTGGATGTGAAAGGCAGGCATTGATGCCAGACGAGTGTGTTTGTGACTCACGCGGAGTTCCACATCAGCACATTCCTCTCCGGCATGGTTTTATGACGGCGAGGCTGAATCACCGGCAACGTCTGCTGAGCAGAACAGTTTCTCATTGAGACGTGTGTAGGATGCGCAGACGATGCCATCTTGACATCACCGTCTTCTTGGGGTGCATCTACACTGCAGTTTGACTCCACTTTAATTCCAGGACTCAATGCAACGGGAGGTGTTCTTGCTCAATTTGGCAGATCAGGCTAAACAAATTATTCCAAGCTACGGCTCGCATGAATCCAGAGCATGGCACCTAAAGTGGTGTCAAACTCTATCCATTCCACACTGTACAATTACCCTTGGCTATATATTTATGTCCTTTTAGCATGCACAAGGAAATATTACAAATGTAAGTATTACTTTTCTGGGTGTTGCTTCCCATTCGCCGACCGGTTTCACTTTTCCATAGTTGTCTCCCACATGGTGACGGGCGACTTCAATTTGAATCGCTATTGTCCTCTGTGAAGAGCTATGAACATCTAAGGCTCTTTCAGGCAGGGTGAAATCTTTTTATCCCACCGCTGCCACCACTTTGTGAGGAAGCTAATAACAGCTGTCACCAATTTGTAAAGATACAACCACCAAAGACTCAGAGAGGAGACCTTTTACTTTTCTTTCTTTCTTCTTCTTATTCACTTGGTTTATAATATATGTGACAGAGGCTTAGATGTTGGAGGAACAATAACAAGTTTATTCAGGCATAGTGGTTACAATATTGTTTCTCACTTGGAGGTATTTTTATCAACAGTTACAATACCAGAATGAGATGAGTCAAACTCTCTAAATTGTCACTTCTTTTACCTAAAGTAGTTAGAACTTCTTTCTCTGCTACTTTTAAACAGCAGTCACCCCTGTAATATACAATCACAGATTCTCTGTTCCTTACCAGGACACAGACTACATTAAATAAGTCACCAAACTTATTTTAAACTAACTCAAAATGAACAATTGAGTCCCCTTGATCCCCTCATCCTAGGATCAATCTTCCCTGTGCCTCATCAGAGCACAGACCGACCTCTTTTTTAAAACTCTGCACTTCTTCAACAAAACAGCAGTTGGCTCCGCCTACTTCTCCATGGCAACCAGCCTCTGAGTGCTGAGATGCAATAACTGTAATACTTACACTTTTAAAACACAAACACACAATTAAACATATCATCTGTAAACCAAAAATTCGTGCTTCATTACATCCTCCAATATGTTGTCATACTTAAAAGAATGGGAGTTTGGGAGATCTAGCTTGCATCTATACTATGGAAAGAGTGCAGTTTGATAATAATAATAATAATAATAATAATAATAATAATAATAATAATAATACTTTATTTATATACCGCCCTATCTCCCGGATGGGACTCAGGGCGGTTTACAGTCATAAAAGCAACACAACATTACATAACGACATAACACACATTATTAAACAAGGTAAAATAGGACAATTATAACGATAAATCACACTTACATGACCAGTTACATAACCAATTGAACTGCCATGGCTCAAGTCTATGGAAAAATAGGAAGAACTTCCTCACTGTGAGAGCTGTTCACCAGTGGAACTCTCTGCTCCGGACTGTAGAGGAGGCTCCTTCTTTAAAGGCTGGATGGCCATTTGTTGGGGGTGCTTTGAATACAATTCCTGCTTCTTGGCAGAATGGGGTTGGACTGGATGGTCCACGAGGTCTCTTCCAACTCTTATCTCTCTATATAAAAAATGTAATGTGTGTTTTTCCCATGGAGTAAACAACAAAACCACTGAACCAAATCACACCAAGTTTGGCCACAAAAGACATAGACATTTATTGTGTCTTTCAATAAAAAAACCTAGAAAACTAAAGTCCAAATTACAGAGGACGAGGAAGAGCCGTTCTCCCCCTGGCTGCCAGTCAAAAGGGTAGGTCCCACCCCTTTAGGCCCCGCCCCCTTCATGTCAGCCTCAATGGCGCCCGGGGGACAGGCAGGGTTCTACTTAGGCCTCTGCCACACTGCCTATAAAATACAGGAAATAATATATACTAACTACCACCAATTCCTCAATACTTTATTCCCCATACCACCACACTTCGCCACAGCAACACGTGGCCGGGCAGAGCGAGTGATTCTATGATTCTGTGTTCTAACCACACATAAATACAACACCCGATCATATAAACACAAGATACACAGATAGTGGGCTCCCTTCGTGCTGCTATTAGCAACACACCCCTTGGAGAGCAAAAAGGTTGCATTCATCTCCAGCGTGGTTTTATGGCACGTGTATCTCGGCCAATTTCCTTTCGTGCTGATAATTCACGATGTTCTCAAGATGCTTTGGGCTTTATCAGAGGAAGGCTGGAAAGGCCTTGACTTTGCCGAGAATAGTTAATATTTTACCTTCTCTCAAAAGCAAGTGATTATTAGGTAATGAACGTAATGCAATTTGTTTCTGGTGCTACAGATCTCAGGGTTCCATAGCTTTGAGCCATGGCAGTTAGAGAAGGGTCAGGTTGCCTTCGTTCTAGATGGTATTTTTAGGAGGAACCCAAAAGCATGTGTTGACGTGGGTTCGGATGATCATGAAAGGGCCCATTGAGGCTCCTCGTAGGACTTGTGTAGCCGGTTGTAAAATGCTTGGAGGAAATTACAGTTTACACATTGCTTCACGGTGTGGACAGGACGGTGGGAGGTGGGACATGGAAGGACCTTGACCTATGTTGATGCCGAGTCAGAACCCAACAAAAGGGCCGATGTGCCGCCAATCGTCCTTTTTCTGGTCTGTTTTGATTGGCGAGGAGCAAACCTCTCCTCCTTTCTGATGCAACCAACTCAGGTGGAAAATTGAATACAAAGGGGTGCATCCACACTGTAGAATTAATGCAGTTTGAGACTACTTGGACTGCAATGGTTCAATGCTATGGAGTCGTGAGAGTTGTAGTTGTCTAAGGACTAATGTTGTTTGACACTACTTGGACTGCAGTGGTTCAATGCTATGGAATTGTGAGAGCTGTAGTTGTCTAAGGACTAATGTTTGATTCTACTTGGACTGCAATGGTTCAATGCTATGGAATTGTGAGAGCTGTAGTTGTCTAAGGACTAATGTTGTTTGACACTACTTGGACTGCAATGGTTCAATGCTATGGAATTGTGAGAGTTGTAGTTGTCTAAGGACTAATGCTGTTTGACACTACTTGGACTGCAATGGTTCAATGCTATCTAATCGTGAGAACATCCCATTAATTATCATAGATGTATAGTTACGCATTCAGAACCATTGCAGATGAGCAATCATGGACCAAGAATGGACATCACGGTTGTTCATGTTCTGTGTTCTGTGGTGATATCCAGTTCAGGAATGGTTTGGGCTTGTGTAGCATGGCTCTATTGGTGGATAGGACATGAACCCAAGGCAACATGTGGTCCATTCTTCCCTTTGTGTCTCCGGTAAGCTGTGCAGAACGAGCGCGACAGGATCAGCATCCGGAGAAGCAGCTACGAGGACAACGGGGCCCTCTCCATCACCATCCTGACCCAAGCGGAAGCGATGGCACAGCAGGTAGGCAAGGAGAAAGCCAGAAGTTCAGCTGAAGCCTTCAGGTCATTTAGGACTTGTTCCTAAGAATGCTAGAGATCCAGCATGGCATAGTCCTGCGAGGCTGTTGGTGATCCACGTTGTGTCTTGTAACTTCTGGTGGAAGCACACCATAGCATTGCCTGGAGGACCTACACATTACTTCTTAGGGACAACATATTTTGTCTGGTACGGGTGGGTGAAACCACAGGCACCGGCCCCACTGATATGGGGTCATATTGTAATAAACCTTCCTCAAACTCCAGCGTTCCCCATTTATGGAGAGCAATACTTGGTCCTACTTTTGGTTTGCAAGCGTGGATTTCCTTGTGTCAAAGACTTGTAGTCTATTGCCACCTGCTGGAACACGGGATTATTTCCCATTCGGCACATTACAAATAAGCTACACCATTGTGTATAATATATATTGTATATGACACCAAGAGTATGTGTATGATAGTGACAGAGGGGTGGGTCATACCTGGATATTGTTTGATTCCAACTCCATCTAACAACATTGAGAAGGTCACAGTGTTCTCTCTATAGCATGCATGGACAAACTTCAGTCCTCCAGGTGTTTTGGACTCCAACTACAATTCCTAGGAATTGTGGGAGTTCAAGTCCAAAACACCTGGAGGGCCCAAGTTCACCCATCCCTCCCCTAGAGAGTAATAAATGGTGGAAAGGAAATAAAAGGGGAGATACCATACTTTGTGGTGGAAGGGAGCTATATAAAGTAGTTGTTCTTACTGTTCAGGTATGGCTTGTTCTTCAACTCCCATTATTTGGAGCCAGCAGGACATTAACTTGAGGAAGGTTGAGTTAATGGTCATCACGTTGGCTTTGAATGATGGACATCCAATGAATGAGAGACCTCCAAGTTGTCCTTATCACCAACATCCTTACTCAGGTCTTGCAAACTCAAGGCAACTATGGCTTCCATGACATGGTCCACCATCTGTAGTCCTCCTCTTCTCCTGCTGTCTTTTCTACTGAACAATGATATGGTCAATGTACAACAGCCTCAATTGGGTCATCTTCTATGGAGCATTAAAATACTCTGTATTGTTATT
Source organism: Anolis carolinensis (assembly GCF_035594765.1). Lineage (NCBI taxonomy): Eukaryota > Metazoa > Chordata > Lepidosauria > Squamata > Anolidae > Anolis > Anolis carolinensis. The sequence continues at coordinate 1,294,122 of NW_026943820.1, forward strand.
CTTTCTTCTAGTACTCAGCTCTCCGTCCCGTCCACAGCGCTGACATTGCCATGAAGAAGATTGCCACCATCAATGATGTGTGCGAGTCCATGAAGCAGCAGCTCTTGATTCTCGTCGAGTGGGCCAAATATATCCCAGCATTCTGTGAGCTTCCCTTGGATGACCAGGTGAGAAAGAGTCAACTTGAGTTCACAGAACTTGCTTTCCAGTCAAGTGGGGTCAAATAGTAGTGTGGATCACACCAATGACAAGCCACCACTGCTGTGACTCAATCCTTGTCCTTAGATGGTTATCAAGCAAGGCTAAACCCCTTGATGCCAATTTCAACCCATGTTTGAAATAGGACATCATTGTTTTTCTTCTCTCTTGGATATTCACAGGTTGCTTTGCTGAGAGCCCACGCAGGAGAGCATTTACTACTGGGAGTTGCAAAGAGGTCTCTACCATACACCGATTTTCTATTATTAGGTAAGAACTAACTTCAGTTTGAGCACCAAAAGTCCTACATTTTGTCCTCACATTCATACGATATTATGAAAAGAAGTCAGGAAAGATCCAACCTATTTGATGACCATCTACTCACACCAGCCTAAAATATTTTCCCTATGAGCTCTTCTTGCACACTGTTCCTCAACTTCTGATCCTTTAGGTGTTTTGGATATCACTGCTCCAGATCTCAGTTTATTATCTGAGATGACCATAGTTTCCATGAGATGAAGCCCAAAATATCTGGAGGACCAAAGTTTGAGAACCACTGCTGTAGTACAATGTCCACTTTTGAAGAGGTCCTAGCAGATACTTCTTGGAAGTCTACAAACAGACCATATACTATGTCCTCTATCTTCCTCTTTTTTGCAGGGAATGACTTCATTATCCCAATGCAGTGCCCAGAACTAGAAATCGCCCGTGTAGCTACCAGGATCTTGGACGAACTGGTGAAACCTCTCCGAGAAATCCAGATTGACGAGAACGAATATGCTTGCCTCAAAGCCATTGTCTTCTTTGACCCAGGTAGCGCTCTCTGGAAGAGTATATTGGCAAGAGGTTTCCACCCAAGATATTAATGCTAGTGAAAGGATATGAAAGGAGCATGTCAACCCATCACTACTATGAGGAATAGTCTAAGCCAGATGTTGACAAAGTACAAATCAATAGGACTCCAACGTAGCATCCAAGTATGAGCATGCTGAGGTCTTGTTTATGGTAGCAAATACCACTTCAAGGAATTTTTAGGTTTTCTGGGATCATTTTATGGTCCATTCTACTTGAAGTCTACGGTAGTCTTACTGGAGGATGTAGACATTCATAGAGAGGTCTTCTCTCCAAAAATCTCTAGGTCTTCCAGCATGAATGGAGGAAGTTGTCCATACAGTCACACTGGAGGACCTTGAGGTTCTGGAGAAAATAGTTTAATCAAATCCATGGACCATCAAATCCACAAAAATCTTTTAACATGCAAAATACAGAAGATAATCTCACATTATTTATTTGTAGTTATCAAATCCTACCGTGGTTATCTTCTTGGGTTTTTCACAAAGTCTATAAAAGGTTTCCATTCTTCTTGTAGATTCCGCAAATTCGTTTGCTGTAGGGCTATAGGTAATTTGGGTTGTTGTGTGTTTTCCGGGCTGTATGAAGCATTATCCAGAAGCATTCTCTCCTGACGTTTCATCCACATCTATGGCAGGCATCCTCAGAGGTTGTGAAGTATATTGGAAACTGAGCAAGGGAGGTTACTGTATATACTCGAGTTTTTCAGCCTTTTTTTTAAGACTGAAAAAGCCCCCCTCGGCTTATACTCAGGTGAGGGTCCTGGTTGTCTTATATTTGGGTCGGCTTATACTTGAGAATATATGGTGCATTTATTATTTTTCTCTATTATTATTGGCATTACTACAGTTATAATTTTTCTCTATTATTATTGGCTTTACTACAGTTATTATTTTTCTCTATTATTGTTGCTACTATTACATTTATTTCACTCTATTTTTATTATTATTATTAATACATTTATTATTTCACTCTGATCTCATTATTATTATTGCATTTATTATTTTACTCTATTTATTATTACATGTATTATTTTCCTGTATTTATTATTATTATTATGACATGTATTATTTTACTCTATTATTATTAAAAGGATACATAAGCACATTTACATTGAAGAAGATGAGAATAACAATTTGATCAGAGTCGGACAGTCTTATCTTAAATTAGAGCTTTATGTAAATATTCAAAAACATTTAACCTACTGAGGCCTCAATTAATGTAATTTTATTGGTGTCTATTTTTATTTCTGAAATTTACCACCCTCGGCTTATACTGGAGTCAATGTTTTCCCAGTGTTTTTGTGGTAAAATTAGGTGCCTAGGCTTATATTCGGGTCGGCTTATACTCAAGTATATACGGTAATTTGTCAGTCTCTGCTATTTCTAAGACTTGCAATCCCGTCCTCTGTCATTGGTGTAGAAGTGTCTATGAATATGAGAATGCTGATGTTGCCATCATCTTCCCTCCTTCTCTAACCCAGATTGCAAGGGTCTGAGTGAGCCCAGCAAAGTGAAGAACATGCGTTTCCAGGTCCAGGTGAACTTGGAAGACTACATCAACGACCGGCAGTACGACTCCCGGGGCAGGTTCAGCGACATCCTCCTCCTCTTGCCCCCCCTCCAGAGCATCACTTGGCAGATGATCGAGCAAGTCCAGTTTGTCAAGCTCTTCGGAGTGGCGAGGATCGACAGCTTGCTGCAGGAGATGCTCCTGGGAGGTACTGAACTATTCCTTGTCGATCTCTATTCCTTGAAGGTCTCCAAAAGGCATGGGCCAAGGACAGAAGACCATATCAAGTTGTGTGTTGTAGCAGATGCATTTTAGCACCACTTCATCTGCTATGACTCAATGTTATGGAATCCTGGGACTTGTAGTTGGTGAGCCACCAGCCACACTTGGGCAGAGAAGGTTCAAGGCTTTGAGGAACCACAACTCCCATGATTCCATGTCACAGCCATGTCAAGGACACCCAAGGTAGCCAAGGCTCACTTCACTCCAGTTGGTTTTCCTTTCTTTTGTGCAGGAACATCCATGGACGTCTCGCAGTATCAGTCGGGGCCTTCCAGCCTCAATTTAGAACCTCTTCCAGGACACATTGTGATGCCCAGCAACATTGGCTCTGTCATCCACACCATTTCAGTCTGTAGGTATCCAGCTCCATATTGTTTCACTAAGAAACTGGTCCAACTGTTGAGCTATTTCTGCAAAGGGAAAATCCTGCAGTCCAAATATGACTGGTTAATATGAGAGACACTCAAAGTGATTGTTGTTGTTGTCAAAACTTCGAAAAATTCCCTAAAATCATTAGATGTATGAATATTTCTGAAACTTGGGGAAAATGATCCCCTGCTATCTTGTTTCATTGTATAGAAAATTCAAAGAGATAGCTCTTGTAGTTTTTTTTAAATGTTGGTTATAAAAAAATTGAAAATTCCTGAAAAATCAGTGGATAAGTGAAACCTTCTGAAACTTGGTGGACTCACAGTGGTGAATGTGTTCTACCATTAGAGCAAATTTCACCCCAATAGCTGTAAAAATGACGGAGGAAGGGGCCGAAAAACAGAACGGAAAAGTAACGAAATTCCGTTCCTCTAAGTTATAGTAACGAAATTTTCACTAACTATACTTTAGAAACACTTTAGAAACGAAACGAAATTTCGTTACTCTACGTCATAGTCACTAAATTTTCATTAACAATACTTTAGAAACACTTTAGAAACGAAATGAGATTTCATTCCTCTATGTTATAGTCCTGAAATTTTCACTAAGTATACTTTAGAAACACTTTAGAAACGAAATGAAATTTCATTCCTCTACGTTATAGTCACTAACTATACTTTAGAAACACTTTAGAAACGGAATGAAATTTCGTTCCTCTACGTTATAGTCACAAAATTTTCACTAAAGATACTTTAGAAACACTAGAAACGAAACTCCCACGCCCCCTAATTTTGTAATGACTTTTGCAAAAAAATTATTGATGGCAAACATTTATTGTTTACCTCTTATTGTTTTTCTCCTCCGTAGCTTCTCCGGAAACGTCCCTTCCGTCTCCTTCCACCAGCACAGGAAGCGAAGATTACAAGCTCGGCCCAAACCCGGTAGCTGAAGTCTCGACGACGCTTTTGCCGCAGGCTGTTATACCGAAGCAGGAAATCCTATGAAGAAGGAAGCTCAAACACCCCTCTTTGAGTTACCATCATATCTCTTCAACTCAACCAACCTCCTTACCTTGAAGCCAATTGTCTATGAAACCCTTTTGTTTAACAAAATGAGAAATTTGGATACTCTACTTTTCCCTCCAGTTTCACAACATGTTTTTGCTTAAGTGAAATTATTAATGTATGCATGCACTTTCACTGGGGTTAGGAACACAGTGAAGACCACGAATAAAGAAATTGCAATGTTTCCACCTCTCTAAGAAGTTCTAGGTCTTCCTCCATGACTATGATAGACCTCCATTGGAAGGTGACCAGTGACCACAGAATCACGTTGGAGAAGAAAGAGGTTCAAGAGCGGTTCTCTTTCGAAATTTCTTGGCCTTCCAACATGACCAGATGTTAGGTTCTCTTCTTCCAGTTGTGCTGTGGGTAAGTCTTCCCCAGGAGAAAGCACCAAGAAACACGCTGGTAGATTCCAACAGGTTTTTATTGTACAGAATACCATAATCTTCTCTGTAGCCCATTTATATAGGGGCTCTCACATGCCAAAGTGTAATTGAGGTTTTATGGCTGGGCAGTTTTATGGCTGGCACCTGTTCTTTGTCAGAAAGCACCAAGACACATGCTGGTAGATTCCAACAGGCTTTATTGTACAGAATACCAGAATCTTCTCTATAGCCCATTTATATAGGGGCTCTCACATACCAGAGGGTAATTGAGGTTTTATGGCTGGCCCGTTTTATGGCTGGGATCTGTTCTTTGTCAGCGCTTGCTCTGTGTCCGGAGATGTCAAAGATCGGAGATCATGACAGGGACCCATCACACGTCAATCTGCTCAAATAGCACAGTTCGAGATTCATTGTTGTAGTCGTAACAGAAGTAGTGATTATAATATAACAACATGTAATACATGTTTGTTAGGTTCTCTTCTTCCAGTTGTGCTGTGGGTAAGTCTTCCACCAGAAGAAAGCACCAAGACACACGCTGGTAGATTCCAACAGGTTTTATTGTACAGAATACCAGAACCTTCTCTGTAGCCCATTTATATAGGGGCTCTCACATACCAAAGGGTAATTGAGGTTTTATGGCTGGGATCTGTTCTTTGTCAGCGCTTGCTCTGTGTCCGGAGATGTCAAAGATCGGAGATCATGACACCAGAGAAAGTCAAACTGGAGGATCTAGAGAACGCTCATGAGCATGCTCTACACTAAAAACATGCCCGTATCTGGTTTATTTCCTATTACACTCCCATCTGTTGTGTAGTTATTATTTGGTGATAATCCGAAAGAGAGAAAATGAGTTCCACGCAGAGCAACCAAACCCAAATGTGATCACGATAGGCCCCATATTTCTTCTTATTCATAGGTTTCCATTGTTTGAAATGCATGTTATGACACAGAGTCAAGGTTTTCCTTTAAGAGCTGTTTGACCATTTTGAAAAGCTGTCAGCTATTTCCAAAATAAATACATGCTCCACTCAAGAGTAAATAAAGTCGCAAAACTATCGTTATTTAATTAAATTTTATTGGCGTATATATAAGAGTTAAAGTATAATGAAAGAGTGAGAACAAGGTTTGTTGATAAAGGGTAGAAAAAATAAGAGATATACAGTAGAGTCTAACTTATCCAACGTAAATGGGCTGGCAGAATGTTGGATAAGCGAATATGTTGGATAATAAGGAGGGATTAAGGAAAAGCCTATTAAACATCAAATTAGGTTATGATTTTACAAATTAAGCACCAAAACATCATGTTATACCACAAATTTGACAGAAAAAGTAGTTCAATAGGCAGTAATTCTATGTAGTAATTACTGTATTTAGGAATTTAGCACCAAAATATCACGATGTATTGAAAACATTGACTACAAAAATGCTTTGGATAATCCAGAACGTTGGATAAGCGAATATTGGATAAGTGAGACACTACTGTATTTTGAAAGAAGGGGAGGGAAGAGGAATGGGAAAATGGGATGAAATGGGGAAAGGAAAGACAACAAACACAAACACAAATAAAATGAAAACTATCATTATTGTATATGGGTATGCATGTAGAATAACGCCATCGCTCCTATCGACTGCTTTAACTAATTTAGGTATAGGTTCATTCAATCAATGAAAACTTGCGGTGCATCTACACCGGTTAATTAATGTGGTTTAACTCCACTTGGAGCCCCGGAAGCGCAGTGGCTTAACTTGCTGATCGAAAAGTTGGCGGTTTGGATCTGGGAAGCGGGGTGAGCTCTCACTGTTAGCCCCAGCTTCTGCCAACCTAGAAATTCGGAAACATGCAAATGTGAGTCGATCAATAGGTACTGCTCTGGCGGGAAGGTAATGGCGCCAAGTGAGTCGATTTGTAAGTCGGATGTTTGTATTTACTTTACTTACTTAGGTGACCCCTTGTTGTCCCAATATGGCCTTCTAAGTGTAGTATCTTTGCGGTGGTTTATAGGTCTTCTGAATGAGCATAGATTACATTATCATCGGCATACTGGAATTCTATAGCAGATGTTGTTCTGACTTTGATTTCGGCTTTCAAAGTGTAGTATCTTTGCGGTGGCTTATAGGTCTTCTGAATGAGCATAGATTACATTATCATCGGCATACTGGAATTCTATAACAGATGTTGTTCTGACTTTGATTTCGGCTTTCAGTCTGGTGAGATTAAATAGCTTGCCATCTGTCCGATAGATGATTTCCACTACCCATCAACAAGATGAAGTGTCATAGCGATGAAGATCGAATTGACACCCTTCAAGTATTTTGGATGAGAAGTCTCGACAGCTGGGGATTTTGGAAGTTGAGGTTGCAAAGATCTGGAAGAAATCCAAGCCCACCAAGGATGGCAAGAACTAAACCCAGATACAAGACCCACGCTCCGTCCCCAAGACCCACATCAACACCATGTCCAACCAGGAAGACTTCAATGGGTTACTTTATTTTACATTTTTAAAAAATTACAACGGAACGAGGATTTGAAAAGCAAGAAACGCCATTTCCATACACGCCACACACACGCAGACATACTTTCTAAGTCACGCACAAGTTCAGCTGCATTAAGAAGGGTTTTCTTTCTGAGTTCCAAGTGTAGATCGAGGCCATAGATCAGCCATGGGCCAACTTGGGCCCTCCAGGTGTTTTGGACTGCAACTCCCACAATTCCTAGCAGCCGGTAGGCTGCTAGGAATTGTGGGAGTTGCAGTCCAAAACACCTGGAGGGCCCAAGTTGGCCCATGTCTTGATTGAGAATGAGCTACATAGATCCACCAAGATCTGATTTTCCTCACTCAATCTTGACTCGCTCAGCATGATGCGAATTAGCTCATTGTTGTTTGTGATTTGTCATCCAGAGGTAAACATGGACTTCTCGGATTGATTGATTCGCTTTGCAAAACGAAAAAAGTGAAGATGTTATCAAGGCAAGTTAGCATGCATTTCCGCTTAACGTGGTGCGATTTGACCCCAAAGACACGTAGTAGAAGGTTGGCTATTTTTGTAACGGAAGAAGAGACAAGCCACCGTCTAAAACCAGTGGTTCCCAACCTTTTTTTGACCACTTGACCAATGCTGTGGCATCATGGAAGCTGAGTTGTCAAACTCTAATGTCCAGGATTCCACAGCATTGAGCCACTGTGGTTAAAGTGGTGCCAAACTGCATGAATCTACAGTGTAGATGCACCAAGTCTCCAAATTCTACAGATGCAAATTCCACATAATGCAGTTCAAATATAGTCAGTGTAGATCCAGTTCAATACAGTTGAGACTGCATGATATGGGTCTACACCAGTAATTCCCAACTTTTTTTTGACCAGGGACCACTCTCCAACATTAGTATCAAAAGGGTTACAAATCAGTTTTCGGTCAAATTTAGATTCAGTTTGGTTCTTTGTGGTGCTGATTCAGAAAACTGCATGGGATAGACCACATCAGCTCTAGTTTCTGATAAAAAAACATACGCCATCCAGTAGTCACCATCTCCTCACCCACAGAAAACCATATTTAATAATCTAGAGCTGATGTGGTCTATCCAGTGAAATTTTTTGAATCAGCACCCTAAATAATCAAACTGAATCCCTTTTGACCCTGGACCACTTGACCAGGGACCAGTCTCCAACATTACTACCAAAAGATTACAAATAAGTTTTCGGTCAAATTTAGATTCAGTTTGGTTCTTTGTGGTGCCGATTCAGAAAACTGCATTGGGTAGACCACATCAGCTCTGGTTTCTGATACAAAACATACGCCATCCAGTAGTCACCATCTCCTCATCCACAGAAAAACCGTACTTAATAATCTAGAGCTGATGTGGTCTATCCAGTGAAATTTTTTGAATCAGCACCCTAAATAACCAAACTGAATCCCTTTTGACCCAGGGCCACTTTGACCAGGGACCTCTCCAACATTAGTACCAAAAGATTACCAATCAGTTTTCGGTCAAATTTAGATTCAGTTTGGTTCTTTGTGGTGCTGATTTAGAAAACTGCAATGGATAGACCACATCAGCTCTAGTTTTTGGTACAGAACATATGCCATCCTGTAGTCGCCATCTGCTCGTCCACAGAAAACCATATTTAATCATCTAGAGCTGATGTGGTCTATCCCATGCAATTTCTCAACTAAACAAACCGAATCTAAAGCTGACCAAAAACTGATTCGTAACCCTTTCCGAGGCAATGGTGAAGCCGTGGATCACATTTTAGATCCTGCGGACCACTGGTTGGGAACCACTGCTCTAAACCAAAGAGTAATGTGTCTCTTTGTTGGAAGGAAGGGCCTGAAAGAAATTGGAAAACCAATGGAGACTAAGACACAGCCTCCCAGCGATATTCAGAAAAGGATAAACCTAAGATCATTGGAATGGATGACTCCGAAGCATATATACGGTACCAATAGCAAAACAGAAATCCTGATATGTTTAAGGCAAGTCTCAACACAGGGTTGTAGTCGCTGTCTTTGAACAAACCCGCTGAGGACACACATGCTCAAGATTTGCACGATTATCACCCCTTGATCAAAACTAGGGTTTGGAGGAACGACAGAAGAGAACCGGTTCGGGATCGTTGTGTTATGAAAGCATACAGACCACCCTCATTAATTAGGTGAGATTTCATTACTTGCAGATTTAGCGGCACATTGGAACCATGCAGCGGCCTCTCTCCACAAGCAGTTTTTACACTATTCTCTGGCACGGAAGCGGATTTGGTCGTCATTATGGCACCGTACCAGCTGTCATCACAGGACTGGGAAAAATACATCTTATACACATTTCTACATTGCAGCGCTTTCCTGTTCCCGTAAAGGAATCGCTTCTTATGTCTTGTGGGTCACCATAAATTAAGGAAGCCATGATCAGCTGGGTGGATGTCAGCAATGCCAAGGAGACTAGAGGTAAAACAATTTGAATGTCACACAATGTCACCGTGAGCCCATTACTGACACGTTTGAAAGAGGGAAGAGGTGCTCCTGAGTATACAAAGCAATTTGCCACCAATTTTGATGGAAAGGGCAGGAAGAGGCACCTTGGACACTATCCAAAGAATCTCCGTTGAGGTGAACCCAACGTCTCTTGGTGCATCCAAGAGGTCAAGCAAGACAGTCTCTAACACAGGCACGGACAAACTTGGGCCTTCTCTCCAGGTGTTTTTGGTGATGTACATGATGGATGTGAGGTGGATAAATTGAGACATTAACAGCCATCTGTCTCAACTTTCCCCTCCATCCGGCTGACAGCTATGCAGTTTTATTTGTTCGTGCTACTAAACAGATGCCGAGTTGCCAGATGGAGGGGAAAGTTGAGATGAGCAGTGGAGATAAGGCTGATTTGGTGATGATCAGCTACTGCCAGGTGTGCTTCCAGAGATGCTGCCTGAGATGTGACTGCCGTGGATCTGCTCCAGAGATGCTATGTAGGTAAGCAGATTGGCTTAAACTCGGGTGCCAAGAGTCACAGTGCAGCTGTTCCCCGTGAGTCAGGTGGATTGGATTAGTCTCCAAGAAGGCTGAGAAGGGGCCTGGGAGAGATTTGAGCAGTTGCGCAGAGGCTGGGCCCATAACCAATGTTGATGTGGATGATGGATGTGAGATGGATAAACTGAGACACTAACAGTTTTGGACTCCCACCATTCCTAACAACCTCAGGCCCCTTCCTTTCCCTCCTCAGCCGCTTAAGCGGAGGATGAAAGAATCCCTCTTTCTCTCTCCTGTGTGATTCAGTGTGAGAATCGCTCCTGCGGGTGTTTAGGACTCTGATACTCGCACTGAGTCACATAGGAGAGAGAAAGAGGGATTCTTTCATCCTCCTTATAGTCCTAACAGCCTCAGTGTTATATCCCAGCCGCCTTTGGATTCTGAACCTGGTTCAGAAATGAACTTTGACCAGGATGAAGCTTACTCTGACTTTTCACCCAGTTCTCCTCCGAGTTCCTTCCAATTACAGACCCCAGCTGTGGATAGCTCTGAGGCTTCCTTAATTGGGAGATATACTGATAACATTACTCCCATGGAAGAACCAGATGTTCCAAGCTCCCCAGGGAATGTATCCTTTAACAGAAGGGAGTTTTTGCAGCAACAAAGATCCCACACACAGCAGCTTTGCAGGAGTCAACGTTTGGCGTCTAGAGGGGATACTGGATAGTAGATTGTTTTGGGAACCTTTGGGGAGTTGGGTTCCCTGTGCTGTTATTAGATCCAACTTCTATAAAAGTGACTTGCACTGTGAGCCGGTTGTGGTGTCAACATAGCGACTTCACCGTTTCCAGTTCCCAGATTTTCAAGCCGAGTCTCATGCTTCCTGGCGGCCAAGCCGAGCCGCGACTCCCGTTTTAATCCGGAGTGAATTCACCTCCTTGCCTTGTTCCTGAATCCAGATTGTTTTTAGCTTCGTCTTTTGCCTGCCTTGAAATCCAAGACTTTCTAGTGACTTTGATATTTACTCCTGCTTTCTTGTTGTTTCCCCGCTCAAGAACTTTTCATCAGTTTTGAGCGTGTTTCGGTTTCTGGACTTTGGACAATAATATTGGACATATCTCTTCAACGCTTTGGATTAATTCATACCATTCCTTAAAGGACTATTGCTCACTCATCCTTTCCACTTATTATTTCCTGAATTTATTATTGTTTTAATAAAGATATTATATGATTATTGGTCTCTGTTTGGTTTCCAGTGTTCAAGCTGCCTTGGGGTGCAACACTCAGGAAAGGGCCTGAGGCCGTTAGGAAAGGTAGAGTTGGAGTCCAAAACACATGAAGGCCCACGTTTGACCATGCCTGCTTCAGAGTCATCCACAAGAAGGCCTCAAAGACACCCGAGTGGCAAGAGATGACTCTCCTTACAACGTAAAACTGCGGTCCAAGGTGGGGAACCTCTTCTGACCCAAATACAACTTCGGAGAAAGTTTGGAAGAAACTCCAGGGATGGATTTGGCGAAGAATGAGAAGGGACAGTGCCAATAATACCAGGCTATTTTCCTTGTTCTTGTGAGCAATAGCTAAGCATTTTGCCCTTTCACAATGCTAAAAAATACCAATCCTGGGAAGTTACCAGACATTGTGATCAATGGGAAATGGGTGCAAGCATCAGGGAGAGACATTCACGTTTGGATCCCAACATGGCTGGATGCAACACCAGAGCCATCTTTTCTTTAAGGGCTTATGAGCAGCAAAAGTGGTGCAAATATCCAGGGGCGAACGAGAGCAGTGCCACCGGATTAGCGCATAATTAACAATTTATAATCAAGCCATTGTAAGAAAAGAGGCCGAGTGAAGCTATGGCAATTCTGGGCAATGGGTTTTGGACAAGAGATGCAAATATATCTCTCAACGGACTCTTAGGACAAACTAAATAAAGGTTGGGTTGCTGTGAGTGTTCCAGGCTTTCTGGTCATGTTCCAGAAGCATTCTCTCCTGACATTTCACCCCCATCTATGGCAGGCTTAGAGAAAAGGTTACATGATCGGGTTATGCACTGAATCAAAACAAAGGGAAGGGGCTGATTTCGGATAGCGATTTCCAGCAAGGATGCTTTTTATGCACCGCGACTGATAAAACTTTGCCAAAGTAAACAGTAAATTAATTAAAAATTTTAAAAAAACATACCCACAGATATCAATTCTTAAAAAAAAATTAAAAAGTACACACATATAAAACAAAAAGGGGTTCGAAAAAAAATAATAAATGCGTAATTAGTCCTCTAAAAATAATAAGTTACAGTAGTAAAGACAATTATTTTGGCTTCTTCAGTGTGACCATCCAAATTCCTTGGTTGTTCCTGCTGCAGAGCCGTACGTGGCCATATCCCGTCTAACGCTTCCGAGAGTTAATGAGATGCCTGTGATTAGAAATGTATAAAATTCTGCTTGCTACAAGCAAAACGTTTCCATACGTGTCGATCCTCACCGGTCACAGGTTTCCACCCGGGGCGGGTTTCCCTTCCCCTTGCGCTCAATAAATACAATAGACTATTTTGTTTTGTTTTGTTTTGTTTTCATGAGTTCCAGCACGTTGGGCAGGTTCAGACGGAAAACTCGGGACCCCCTTTCTTGGCTCTGAGCATCAGCCGCCGGATCCGGAATCCGGAAAAGGGGTTGATCCACAGCAGGGAAGGCTGGCCCCCGAAGACGGATTTCATGCCTTCCCAGCGCAGCCGGCGCTCCCAGGTGGGCTTCTCGCTTTTCAGTCTTTCGATCTCCTGCGGAAAGGAAACATGCGTCTCTGGCTGCATGGCCTCAAAAGGCAACGACGGTACGGCACCTGAGAAGGTGTTTTGGACTCCCATTCCCACCATAAGATACGTAACCCGTCTTAAACACGATTGAGATAATAATAAAGTAGAGTCTCACTTATCCAACATAAACGTTGCGATAAGTGAAAATGTTGGATAATAAGGAGGAATAAAGGATAAAATCTATTAAACGTCAAATTACGTTACGGTTTTACAAATTAAGCATCAAAACATTATGTATGAAATCCACAACACCTGGAAGACCAGAGTTGGCAACACAATAATATACTGTGGATTACTGTAGAAGCATCAGTGTGAGAAGCCTCAGTGTGTGAGAAGCCTCAGTGTAAGGGAGGCCTCAGTGTGAAAAGACAGTGTGTGAAAAGGCCTCTGTGTGTGAGAAGGCCTCAGTGTGAGAGAAGTCTCAGTATGAGAAGGTCTCAGTGTGAGAGAAGCCTCAGTGTGAGAGAAGTTTCAGTGTAAGGGAGGCCTCAGTGTGTGAAGACCTCAGTGTGAGAGAAGCCTCAGTGTGAGAAGGCCTCAGCATGAGAAAGCCTCAGCGTGAGAGAAGCCTCAGTGTGTGAGAAGGCCTCAGGTTGGTAGGCCTCGTGTGTGAAGCTCCAGTGTGAAGGCTGCTGTGTGTGAAGCTACAGTGTGTAAAGCTCCTGTGTGAAGCTCCTGTGTAAGTTCGTTGTGAGAGGAGGCTCTGTGCCAGCCTTACCGTTTCATCGTTGCATATGGAGTGGATTTGGGTGCCAAACATTACTGCAGTGAATGTAAGGAACAGGAAACCCTCAAGGCACAAGAAGATCAGCAGGATGACCGTCACAGGAGGGGAAAAGTCGCTGCATTCTGACAGAGAAAGTCAATAAAATACGAATTAGGTACTTACATTGACTTAGGGTTGGCGTTTTGACTAAAGTTTCCAGATTTATAGGTAAGTATATACAGTTGTTATTATTCATCCCTTTTACTGTTTTGAGGGTTCTTGGTTTTTTATCTGATGCCTTGCTTCTTGTTTTGGCAACTGAGTCGCTGAATAGTTTTTCTGTACCTGCACTGCAAATGTCCAGATATTATGAAGGAAAAATGACTTAGCTGGGCTTAAAATTAAAAACCATACATCACAATCTACATCTCAAAGCCAGTCTGTGCAATCACTTACCAATCCACTGTCCTCGAACACAGGAAAAGAACTGAAACCCGCACAAGACAAGAGCGTGAGCTGAAATTAGAGCTATGTACATCTGGAAAGGAGAGGAAGGTTTGGAAATCAGTGCCTATGAGTCATACATACAAACTCCTATGCATCAGGACTGTGCAAACATGTGTGTTTAGTGTCTACAAATAAGCACACAAGAGTAGAAGTTGTAAAAGTCTCCACACTCATGGCATGCGGAATTGTTGCTCGAGTTATTTGGTTTCAAGATGCCTTTATGCACAGGATTTCTCTATTGATTCCTCCGCAAGCCAAGCAACATTCTTCCCATTTGTTAAATGACTTCCATCTTTTCCTACATGACTTTCAAAGTTGCCAACACCTGCTCTAAAATACAAAATTGTCCTAAGAGAGTCACACTTTTGCTTTCTGATAGTTGGCTGTACATAAGCTCTGTTTCATGCATAACATGATTAAAAGTATCTATATATATAAAAGAGTGATGGCATCACGGCGACCCACAAAACAACAAAACTACAAGCCCCCTAACCTCGAAATTTGACAACACAACTCATCATCCGCGCCTCTAGGTTGATACAACAAAAAGCAAAGAAAAATAAAGTCCTAATTAGAGGGAGAGAAATAATTGTTTTTATCCAATTGCTGCCACTTAGAAGGCTAAGCTCCGCCCACTTGGTCTCCTAGCAACCCACTGAGCCCAGTGTTAATAAAAGAATAAAAAATAAAATAAATACAAATAATACAATAAAAAAAATAAAAAACACTAAAATAATTAAAAACACTAAAAATTAATACAATAAAATACTATAATAATAAAACTAAAAATAATACAACAAAACAATAAAATATAATAAATAAAAAAGGTAAGTTACAATAAAATTAATTAAAAAACTACCAATGACGTCAAATAAAAATTCCACAACAACTTTTAACCAATACCACCACCACCACTTTGCCACAGCAACGGGTGGCCGGGAACAGCTAGTTGTTTATAAAACTACGTTCTAAAATCTGGGGGGGGGGGGTGGGAATCCAAAATGCTTCTGGTCTCAAAACATTTCAAAAATCCCAAAAGTGTTGCCTTGTGGTCTAGACCCAAATAGCACTAAGAAACGATGTGTGTCTATGCTTTATTGCTCATCGACATTCAAGAACAGAAGCATCCAACTTATCCCAATACAAAGACGGCAATCTCAACAGTGTTGGAATCGGTCCATCTTTCCTACTCACCGTAAAAAGCACAAAAAACCTCTGGTTCCTTTCCCCCACACAGTTGTTAACCCACGGGCAGTGATGGTCCATCTTCCGAATACATCGCTTGCAGATACTGGTGGAAACAGAGGAGGAAAATGTATAGAAAAGGATGCTGTGGAGATGTTGACCTTGGTGAGAGAAGAGGCCGTTTCTCTGAAAAGTATCTTAAGACATGCAGGATCCAGGAGGACAAATGGAACAACATTTGTCCTTTTGTTGTTGAGGACACTAATGCAGCCGCGCAGAGAGTTTCTGACTCTGATTATGCTGCAAATGCCATTAGGTGGCTTGATAATGCTTGCTCCCAGCCTGTCGGAGCAAATCTAAGTGCCTATTATGTTGCCTCTCCTGTTGATGATGGATGGCACAGAGCACGGCTGCGTCTTATAAATGCAATAGGACAATGTCTTGCTCCATCAAATTTGTGTCTCTCCCTTTGAAGAGCATCTTCCCCTCTCTGTTCAGTTGCAGAAAACAACAAATATTATTGTAAACGAAGCCAAGACCTCACCCATAGCCAAAGTAATAGAATATAATGGCCATGGCTGTTGCACTCTGGCCAGGATTCTCCTTTGCACCACAGAAGAGCCCAGTAGTACTAACTACAGTGGTGTATCAAGAAAAGCATATACAAAGGGGGGGGGGTATTTTCCCAAAGAGCAGCAGGAAAGGAGCTATAAAATAGAACTAGTCCATACACAGAAGAACAGTAGTCCAAGAATGGCAAGGTACATGAAATCAAGGAAATCAAGATCACAGGAATAACTCCATAAGCATGAAAGCAGGAACGTTTCCCAAGGCAAAACTCTTTTAGGAACACAAGCAAACACAGGAAACTTGAATAATTATCTTGATAGTTGAGGCAGGAACCTGAACCTTTTGGCAACGTTGTCTCCTCTGAGAGACACCAAATAAACATCATTTAATTTAAGCCCAAGCCCAACCAAGAAGCCATGAGATCATGTCTTTGGCACCTGAGCTTCAAAGACTTCTCAGAGTCTTTCCGAATGCCTAATTAATCTATTCTTCACTCCCTCTGTGCACAGATCTAATCTAATATCACGGGAAAACTCCCCATCAGATAAAGCCCGATTCCCAAGAAAAATGGACTCTCCCCCTTGGCAACGTTGTCTGCTCTGAGAGACACCAAGTAAACATCACTTAATTTAAGCCCAAGCCCAACCAAGAAGCCATGAGATCATGCCTCACACACCTGGGTTTCAAGGACTTCTCATAGTCTTTCTGAACACCTAATTAATCTATCCTTCACTCCCTCTGTGCAAAGATCTAATCTCATATTGTGGGAAAACTCCCCATCAGATGAAGACCGATTCCCAAGAAAAATGGACTCTCCCCCTTGGCAACATTGTCTGCTCTGAGGGACACCAAATAAACATCATTTAATTTAATCCCAAGCCCAACCAAGAAGCCATGAGATCATGTCTTTGGCACCTGGGTGTCAAGGACTTCTCATAGTCTTTCTGAATGCCTAATTAATGTATCCTTCACTCCCTCCTTGTGGAGATCTAATCTAATATCACGGGAAAACTCCCCATCAAATGAAGGCCGATTCCCAAGAAAAATGGACTTTCCACCATTCCCAAGGAATGAATATTGGAATCCAAAACATCCTCTGTCTCGTCTTAAGCTGACTGCAGTTCTCTCTGATCTAAGGCTTGCAATTCACCCGGATCACACACAGACTCCTCAGTTGGAATCCACAGCCTCTTGCTGAGCCCCAACACCTTGTATAACTATAGTTCCCATGATTGCATGGCATTGAGCCATGGCAGTTAAGGTGGTGTCACCCCAGATCATCCCTATGCACAGATCCACGCACTTGTTTTTCAAACTCAATGACAAACATGGAAACAGCCGTAATGCATGGTGTTTTGAACTGAAGGCTGAGAATGACCCCAAAGGCGGCGAGGACATACCTGCAATGATGGGCCCGCTCTGGCTTGATGCTGCAGCACTTGGGACACTTGTAGATCACCTCGCCCGGCTTCAGCTGCAAGCTCTCCATGTACTCTTTCGTGGCGTTTCCTTTGGGAACAGCCCCCTGGGGAGAGAGACAGACGGGAAGGAAGGCTCGACATTTGGCAAAACCCCAGAGTTTTGTGCTCTGATCACAACATCCCATTTTAGGAAAATATCCGTGGGCCAGCTACCCGTAATTCTTTGGACCACTGAAACGCGGGGCAGATTACTTCTTGTAAACGAACTGAGAAGGACGCAAAGTGCCCACGGGCGCATCACATCCTTCCACAGATAAGAACCGTCAGAAGTCAAGCAAAGCGTGTTACGGCTCCGAGGTAATTCCTTTGAAGCCTGGCTGCCTTTCTCATTTGATGACGGCCTGATCTTGGACAGCTGAAGGACAATTGCGAGCCCAGGCGGCACACATACTGCACGCACAACACTGGTGTTTGCTCCTTTCTCTGTGTGCATGTCGGTGTGAGTGTGTAATTGGCTCTCTCAAGCCCGAGGCCATGCGGCTTGTGATGCAAATATAAACGGAAAGCAAAGGAAAACACACAAACGTATACCCGCCACCAAAGCGGAGAGCGTAGTATCCTGAGTTTTCAGCAAGGCGTTTTGGGAGAAGAATTGGAATGAATTAGAGTAGGCTATAGGGAAATATTTATGGAGAGAAAAAGCACGACGCATAGCAAAGCAAGGGCTGGATGTGCACAGCGCATGCCAAAGATGAGTCAATGGGTGCTGCGAACATGCCTTTCTGTTGGTGAGGATGAGCAAAGGAGGGTATCGTATGCCAAACTGGACTGTTCTTCTCAATGACTCAGTGTTATTCAATCTGGTAATCATGCTTCAAGATCTCGGAGCGTTGCCTTTGCTAGACCTGCTTTTGAAACCCATTTAAGTTGAGATTCCAAAGGGAATGTCTGACCACATCCATAGGGACACATTCCTTGATTTGGCACTAAAATGTGAAAACGTGGATAACGGCAAACCCTATTGAAATGAACCACTCTCAGTGGAAGAATGCTATAGAACTGTACTGGAAGATCTAGGGCAGTGGTTCTCAACCTGGGGTGCCCAGATGTTTTTGGACTTCAACTTCCAAAAATCCTGGTAAACTGGCTGGGAATTTTGGGAGCTGGTGGTACAATGTGTTAAAGTGCTGAGCTGCTGAACTTGCAGACCAAAAGGTCCCAGGTTCAAATCCTGGGAGTGGAATGAGCACCCGCTGTTAGCCCCAGCTCCTGCCAACCTAGCAGTTCAAAAACATGCAAATGTGAGTAGACCAATAACAGCAGGAAGGTAACGGCGCTCCATGCAAGCATGCAGGCCACATGATCTAGAAGACAATGCTGGTTCTTTGGCTTAGAAATGGAGATGAGCACCAACCCCCAGAGTGTGAGTAGATCAATAGGTACTGCTCTGGCGGGAAGGTAACAGCGCTCCATGCAGTCATGCCAGTGGCCACATGATCTAGGAAGTGTCTACAGACAATGCTGGTTCTTAGGCTTAGAAATGGAGATGAGCACCAACCCCCAGAGTGTGAGTAGATCAATAGATACTGCTCTGGCGGGAAGGTAACGGCGCTCCATGCAGTCATGCCAGTGGCCACATGATCTAGGAAGTGTCTACAGACAACGCTGGTTCTTAGGCTTAGAAATGGAGATGAGCACCAACCCCCAGAGTGTGAGTAGATCAATAGGTACTGCTCTGGCGGGAAGGTAACGGCGCTCCATGCAGTCATGCCAGTGGCCACATGATCTAGGAAGTGTCTACAGACAACGCTGGTTCTTAGGCTTAGAAATGGAGATGAGCACCAACCCCCAGAGTGTGAGTAGATCAATAGATACTGCTCTGGCGGGAAGGTAACGGCGCTCCATGCAGTCATGCCAGTGGCCACATGATCTAGGAAGTGTCTACAGACAATGCTGGTTCTTAGGCTTAGAAATGGAGATGAGTATCAAACCCTCAGAGTCGGACATGACTGGACGTAATGTCAAGGGAAAACTTTTACCTTTATATGAAAGTGTGGACTCAGATAACCTAACTCAAAGGAGATATTGTGGGTTATATGGCTATGTGGAAGGGCCCTGAGACTCTCCAAAATCAAGTACTTATCTCAGGTATGGACAAACTTCCGTAGGCTGTTAAGAGTTGTGGAGTGAAGGCCGAAGTTGGCCAATGACCGGGAGGCGTCTACTCACGGGGTCGGTCAGCATGGTCCGCAGGTGGGAGGAGAGCGCCAGGACGGCCAGGCAGTTGAAGAGCACCCCGTTGACCAGGGAGTACCAAAAGTCTTTGGAAGGCAGCAGCATGACGAAGGTCACCACGAAGTCCGCGTAGACCACCAGGAGCCAGGTCATCACCGCGCACACCATCCCGCAGCCGTCGCGGATGAACCAGACCCGGTCGGCCATGTCGGACTCGGACGCCGAGGAGGAGGAGTCGTAGCCGTCATTTTCGGCCAGGAGCGGGTGGTGCTCGACCTCGCGGAACCTGTGCCCCGAGGACTGCATGGTTTCCCCGGCCGGCCCTGAGGAAGAGCAACGGGAGGACGGCAATGAATCCCTGACAGCAGGTGTTCCCATGACTCCATAGCGCCCGCTCTGAGCCCCAGCTTCTGCCAAACTTGCAGTTCGAAAACATGCACATTTTTGAAGATTATCTTAAGACAAAGCATTGGAGATGTGGAAGAGGAGATAAAAGGGAAAGAACAATGTTTTAAGAGTAAGAATTAAAAAGAACTGAATAAAGAAGGCATGAACTCTTTGTTTTTCGCCCCCTTTGCCGATTTTTTACCCACACCCCTCTCCTCCTTTCCCCCCTTCTTTTTCTTTCTTCTCTCTCTCTGCCTGTGTCTCCCTACCTTCTTTTCCCCCCTTTTATTTTTCCAATTTCTGTTTTATTTTTAATTTTAAAACTTGTTTAATATTTTTTTAAAAAAAAGAAAACATACAAATGTGAGTAGATCAATAGGTACTGCTCCTATTGGCGGGAAGGTAACGGCGCACCATGCAGTCATGCCAGTGGCCACATGACCTTGGAGGTGTCTACAAACAACACCGGCTCTTCAGCTTAGAAATGGAGATGAGCACCAACACCCAGAGTCAGACACAACTAGACTTAATGTCAGGGGAAAACCTTTATGTTTACCTTAGAATTTTTAATAACATTAATGTTTGAACATAGATAGAGGCGCAGCATGTTAAAGCACTGAGCTGCTGAATTTGCGGACCAAAAGGTTGATGGTTCGAATCCGGGGAGCGAAGTGAACGCCTGCTGTTAGCCTCTGCTTCTGCCAACCTGGCAGTTTGAAAACATGTAAATGTGAGTAGATCAATAGGTACCGCTCCTATTGGCGGGAAGGTAAGCGCGCTCCATGCGGTAATGCCAGCAGCCACATGACCTTGGAGGTGTATACGGACAACGCTGGCTCTTCGGCTTAGAAATGGAGTTGAGCACCAACCCCCAGAGTGGAAGTAGATAAATAGGTACTGCTCCGGCGGGAAGGTAAGGGCGCTCCATACAGTCGTGCCAGTGGCCACATGAGCTTGGAGGTGTCTATGGACAACGCCAGCTCTTTGGCTTAGAAATGGAGATGAGCACCAACCCCCAGAGTGTGAGTAGATCAATAGGTACTGCTCCGGCAGGAAAGTAGAGTGGAAAATTTTATGCTATTAACTTTAGCCTGACAGCAAACTATTTTGCAGAATCTATTTGAATGTGTCTGAAATGAAGAGGAGGAGTAATGTGGACATTCTCCTTCTCCTTTTTAAGACACTGTGGTTTATGTGAATATCAGTGACTGAATTTCCCCAGAAAGATGAATGCAGGGCCCAGGAATCGTAGGCTCTGCATGCCAAAGCTTGCCTCTTTGCCGTGTTTGCGCACCAGACGGAAATGGGGATTATGCAAGACGGCTTTTTAGCCCTCAAGGCCGGGAGCGGCGCATGTGTGCGCACAGTACAAAACGCCTTTATTGCATTCAAGGCACATTACTAAATCCCTTCCAAGCACCATTAAGCATGATCAACGCTTCAAGGCACTATCTGCTTTATTGAGTTCTGGAAGTGAACTTGCCTTAGGAGTAAGGTATAAAATAAAGAACTTCTGGCTCAATAATAGCATAAGATTGCATTGGAGGACCGGGAAAATGCCTAGAGAGGGAAGGCATGTTTTATTAGATAAATGAAACCATGGATTCAGCGGTCCAGCTGTATTTGTGTGCAGATGGAAGAGCAAATTGTCCCTCCACATATGCAGTTTAAATAATAATAATAATAATAATAATTTAAAAATAACAAAATAAATAATTATTTAAAAATAATAAAATTATTATTTTATTTTTCTATCTTGTTTGCTGTGTCATAATAAAATAATAATTTTATTTTTATGTCTCGCCACCATCTCCCCATGGGGACTCAAGGCGGCTTACATGGGGCAAGGCCCGACAATACAATTAAAATAAGGTAAAGGTAAAGGTGTTACCTTGACGTTAAGTCCAGTCTTGTTTGACTCTACGGGTTGGTGCTCATCTCCATTTCTAAGCCCAAGAGCCGGCGTTGTCCACAGACACCTCCAAGGTCATGTGGCCACTGGCATGACTGCATGGAGCGCCGTTACCTTCTGCCGGAGTGGTACCTATTGATCTACTCACATTGGCATGTTTTTGAACTGCTAGGTTGGCAGAAGCTGGGGCTAACAGCGGGCGTTGGATTCGAACCTGCGACCTTTCAGTCCGCAAGTTCAGCAGCTCAGTGCCTTAACATGCTGCGCCACCGGGGGCTCAATTAAAATAAAATGAACAAAAATACATAACACACAATTGACAGTGTAAAAATAGGATTTAAAACAGCAATATGGGATAAAATAACAATATTATAACAACAATTTGGACTTTTCCAGGGTTGATTATTCACAGATTGGTATGAAAAATTATTATTATTATTATTATTTACAGCATTTATATTCCGCCCTTCTTTCTCACCCCGAAGGGGACTCAGGGCGGATCACATTACACATATAGGCAAACATTCAATGCCTTTTAACATAGAACAAAGACAAGACAAACATAGGCTCCGAGTGGGCCTCGAACTCATGACCTCCTGGTCAGAGTGATTCATTGCAGTTAATTGCAGCTGGCTTGCTCTCCCGCCTGCGCCACAGCCCGGGCCCAATGTCCTCTCCATGGATCTCTAGGTTCTCCAATGCAATCCCATGATCAGATTCCAGCAGATATTGACCGCAAGAGTGGTGCCAAAAGACTTGGAAATTCCTTGCGAGGTGCAAAACATTCCTCCTGTGCCCGCAAGGAATGCGCAAGGCTGGCTGCGATGCATCCCATATGGGGCTGGCAGGGAGCAGGTGTCAAGTGTCCTGGAACTGCACATGGCAGGAATATGTCTTAATTTACAAAATGACTCAGCAGAAACGGGGCATTTGCAGCTCTGCAAGGAAATAAAGGCTGCGCTCAGCTGTTTCCTTCAACTGTGCTCACACGTTGGGCCCTTACAAGAGCAATTATGATGTGGAATTGGTTGTCACGCCTGTCTCTGATAGAAGATTGCCCCCAGTGCTAAAATTCACCCAGGATGCTTCTACACTGTAGAATTGATGCAGTTTGAACCCACTTTAACTGCTATGGAATTCTAGGAGTTGTAGTGCTGGTGAGGAATATTAAGAATGGGAATTCTTCACTTCACTTTATTTCTGAATTAGTCGCTCTCCACCAGAGTGCTCCGAGCGACTTACAATTTAAAATATCATTCCACAATATAAAAACATTCAGCATAAAAACATTCAACAGTGACTATCTGGCAAATTAGATCTGATTTACTTAAATGCACAAAGTAAATAAACTTAAACTTAAAATAAACTCGTATCTGTTGAGGGCAAGTAGGAATGCTGCAATTGGCCAGCTTGATTAGCACTGAATAGCCTTGTATATTTACTGTATATACTCGAGTATAAGCCTAGTTTTTCAGCCCTTTTTTAGGACTGAAAAACAAAACCTCCTCGGATTATACTCGGGTGAGGGTCCTAGTGGGCTTATATTCAGGTCAGCTTGTACTCAAGTATATATGGTATATTTATTATTTTTCTCTATTATTATTGGTATTGTTACATTTATTATTTTACTCTATTGTTGTTACTTTTACATTTATTTTACTCTATTTTTATTATTATTAATAAATTTATTATTTTACTCTATTTATTATTACATTTATTATTTTACGGCATTTATTATTATTATTATTACATTTATTATTTCACTCTATTATTATTAAAAGGATACATAAGCACATTGACATTGAAGAAGATGAAAATAATGATTTAATCAGAATTGAACAGTCTTATCTTAAATTACAGTTTGATGTAAAGATTAAAAAACATTTAAACTACTGATGCCTCAATTAATGTAATTTTATTGGTATCTCGGCTTATACTGGAGTCAATGTTTTCCCAGTTTTTTGGTGGTAAAATTAGGTGCCTCGGCTTATATTCGGGCCGGCTTATACTCGAGTATATACGGTTTATTTATTTCGTTATATTGTTTTAATTTATGGATTGTGTTTTAACCTATGTTTATGCTGGGCTTGTCCCCATGTGAGCTGCCCCTAGTCCCTTCAGGGAGATGGAGGCGGGATATAAAAATAAAGTTGTTGTTGTTGTTGTTATATTGCAGCTTTGAAGCCTGGCTGACTCCTGCCTGGGAGAATCCTTTGATGGGAGGTGTTCGCTGGCCCTGATTGTTTCACATCTGGGATTCAATCAGGGCCAGCTAACACCTCCCAACAAAAGGTCCCCCAGGCAGGAAGCAGACAGGCTTTGAAGCTGCAAGGCTTTTCAATGCTAATCCAGGTCATTAATTGCAGCATTCACACTAAGGCTGAATCAGTCTGCAATTCCTTTCATGTTCCTTGATGCGTGTTTGGCTATTGCTGTGTTTGGTCGTCCCAATGAACCAACCTTGAAGCTGCAAGGCCATTCAATGCTAATCAAGGTGATTAATTATAACATCCACACCTGCCTCCAACAGACAAGAGATCTTTCTTTCTCCCACCCTGGACATCATTCCACAGGTATACATATAAACCTCACTTGCCTAGTTTCCAACAGGCCTCACAACCTCTGAGGACTCCTGCCGTAGATGTGGGCGAAACATCAGGAGAGAATGCTTCTGGAATATGGCCATACAGCCCAGAAAACTCACAGCTACCCAGTGATTCTGGCTACGAAAGCCTTTGACAAGAGACTGAAGCATGACCCCAAAAGTGCCAGGAATAGAGCGAAACCCTAGAAGCACTTGCAGCTCTGAAATCCTTATCGATCGGTTGCTATTAAGGTCCCAGCCTAAGAGCGACCTGAAAGCAACGCATTGATTTGGTGACATCTGAGCAAATGAGAGATTTTTTTCTTCCTACAAAGAAAAGCTGGATTTCCTTACAGGCATTAAAAAATAATGCAGCTGCAGAGGCAGGTTTAACCATTTGTGAGCGCTGTTATTGATTAATATTGCATTTTTTTAAAAAATGGTTAATCAGCATTACCCAACCGTTTCCTAAATAAGGAGGTGCTTCTGCACAAAATGAGACAAAAAAACCAAACAAACCAAAACCCTCAAGCACTACCCCTTCAAAGCGCAAAGAACTTACATAAAAACAAAACTTCCGAACCACAACCATTTGGACAGAGTGCAACAATCCCTTACAAAACACTATTGTGCCTTGAGATTTTGGGTAAAGTGACAAAAGCTGAAATCCAGGCTCGGGATATATTTAGCATTGACGGAGTCCCTTGGAGTTTTCGCCTTGCATCCGACACATTATTCTGCTGAAATTCTTACAAGTGGAGGGTTTTGTTTTTTCAAAAATAATGCAATACAACATATAACTCTGGAGAGTGAGAGTTTTGTCATTTCAGCCCTGAAGGCACAGGCATAAATCATGAAAAAGGAGGCAGAGAGGAGTCAGAATAAGTGTGTTTATAGTATAAACAACTGTGCTTAAAACATGCCAGAGCGACAGGAGACTTAAACCACTACTATAACAGGTTGAGATTTGGGATAAAAGAGTAAGATATATTATTAATGAAAGCAGACAAATTATGACGTATTGTCATACTGTTACAGATACATACACACACACACATACACACATATAAATAAGCTTACCACAATTCAAGAACAGATCAAGCCAGCACCTTTGCTATAGCAATACCCAACAAAGCCCAAAGTGGAGTGCAGAAAAGTTACAGTGCTGGGAACGTCAAGCAACATGGCCAGTGGCTCTGGAATCCTAGGAATTGTAGCCTCTAGGTAATTAATAATAATAATAATAATAATAATAATAATAATAATAATAAACATTGACAAAATTAAGATCTGCCAACTGCAAAAAGCCACCTGACTGGGATGTAGGAATTGTAGCCTCTAGATGATGATAATAATAATAATAATAATAATAATAATAATAATAATAAACATTGACAAAATTACGATCTGTCAACTACAAAAGGCCACCCTACTGGGATCTGCACGCATCATCCGAAAACACATCACACAGTCCTAAACGCTTGGGAAGTGTTCGACTTGTGATTCTGTGATCGGAAATCCAGCCTGTCTATCTGGTTTGCTGTGTCAGACTATGTCTTTGTGTCAATAATAATAGTAATAATAATAACAATAACTATAATAATACATCACACAGTCCTAAACACTTGGGAAGTGTTCAACTTGTGATTTTGTGATACGAAATCCAGCATATAGATCTTATGTGCTGTGTCATACTCTGTCTTTGTATAATAATAATAATAATAATAATAATAATAATAATAATAATAATAATAATAACAACAACAACACATCACACAGTCCTAAACACTTGGGAAGTGTTCGACTTGTGATTTTGTCATACGAAATCCAGCATATAAATTTTGTGTGCTGTGTCATATTGTGTCTTTGTATAATAATAATAATAAATCACACAGTCCTAAACACTTGGGAAGTGTTCGACTTGTGATTTTGTGATACGAAATCTAGCATGTAGATCTTATGTGCTGTGTCATACTCTGTCTTTGTATAATAATAATAATAATAACAACAACAACAACAACAACACATCACACAGTCCTAAACACTTGGGAAGTGTTTGACTTGTGATTTTGTCATACGAAATCCAGCATATAGATCTTATGTGCTGTGTCATATTGTGTCTTTGTATAATAATAATAATAATACATCACACAGTCCTAGACACTTGGGAAGTGTTCGACTTGTGATTTTGTGATACGAAATCCAGCATATAGATCTTGTGTGCTGTGTCATACTCTGTCTTTGTATAATAATAATAATAATAATAATAATAATAACAACAATAATAATAATAATGATGATGATGATGCTAGTTCTGGTCCAAAGACATACAAAAGAGCTGCAGTTCTGCATCTGCTTAGGAATACAATCAAAATGCCATTTGCAAATGGCATGTTGCCAGTGATGCCATTGGGCTGTGGCGCAGGCTGGAAAGCAAGCCAGTTGCAACAAATCACTCTGACCAAGAGGTCATGAATTTGAGACCAGCCCGTGCCTGCGTCTTGTCTCTGTCTCTGTTATATGTTATGGCATTGAATGTTTGCCTTTATGTGTGCAATGGGATCCGCCCTGAGTCCCCTTCGGGGTGAGAAGGGCAGAATATAAATGCTGTAAATAAATAAATAAATAAATAAATAACCCTCCGTTTGCCAAACTACATCGCACCCCATTCTTTCCTTGCCAACTTTGTTCCAAAGCCACCCTCCCTCCTTCCACTGACTCTTCTTACACTCCGGGAGGAGCCTCATTACGCGCCCGAGGCTCACCAAAATCCTACCCTGTTTGTGTTTCTATTTGCGACCCACCTTTCGGGAGCGGGCGGTGTGACAGATCCAGAGCAAAAACACGTACCTGACGAGGCGAGGGAGCGCTAGTCTGACATCTTGCTGTTCCTTTGGGCTGCTTCTTCTACGACGCACATAGTCATATTTGATGTAACCTGTACGGACATAATAATGCCACTCATTAGCCGAAACGCGGAGCGTCTGCGGGAGGCAAACACTTGCATTCATCCTGACCTCTAATTCCCAAATGAAGTCCAAACATCCAGATTTCTCTGCCTTTTAGGCCGGGAGGGTGATTCTCTAGGGGTGGGGGAGGAAGGGGTTTTTTCGTTTTGTCTGAATAGAGGTCACTGTTCACCATAGGCCTCATCTACCATCAGCTGCCTCAGGAAATCTCAGATTCAAGCCATTTGCCCGTCCCATCTGTTCTGGTTTTGTTGCCCAGCTGTCTTTGCCTCTATGTTCCCTTCCCAGAGATGGAGTTTATTTATTCATTCATTTATTTACTACATTTATATCCTGCTCTTCTCACCCCGAAGGGGACTCAGAGCGGCTTACAAATCAAATGTACATACAATATATTATTAGCATAGCACAATATAAGCAATTAAATTACTATATTGTACTATATAGTAATATATATTACTAGTAATATGAGATTTAATATATAATATACAATTAATATTATATTGTATTATTAATTAGTTTAATATTATATTACATTATAATATTATTATCAGTATTATAAGTACATACAATATATTGTATATTTATAAATTATAGAGTTCACATCTATTTCTCTATCTGCTGCATGTGGGGAGTTTTGGAACATAGCTGGAAAGTTCAGCCAAAGTAAAACATCGTGGCGATAATAACCAACCAACATTCAATACACCTCCGTCTGTATTTTTGGATCAACCCAAGACGTTGGTGTTGACTTGTAGACTTGGATATGTGTTCCTTATGAATCTTTCGCATGGTCAAGATCTTGTTTTTTTAATATACAATGATGCCTGGAACTAGGACTTGGCCCAGCAAAGTAAAACAGGTGTGCTCTTTGCATGTTTGATCAGCTTCTTCTCCACGAAGACTCCCAAGATCTTTCTCACATGGGACTCTGTTGTCAAGCCAGGTGTCACCCATCCTGTATTTTTGCATTTCATTTTTTTCCTGTCTACTACGGTAAGTGGAGTATCTTACATTTGTCCTTGTTGACATTGTTTGTGTTAGCTTTGGCCAACTGGCCATCCTGATCCTGTCCTCTGGAGTATGAGCTCTCCCTCCCAAGTTGATCCCATCTTCACCTTCTTGATCAGCATTTCCTCTAAACCTTCACCCAAGTCATAAATAGAGATTTTGAACAGGACTGGGCCCAGGACAGAACCCTCTTCATGGCATTAAATACCCACTTCTTTCCAGGATGAAGAAGAGAAACCATTGGGGAGAAGAACCCCTTGGGTTGGGTTGCTCAACCAATTCCAGATCCACCTAAGAGTAGCATTGCCTAGTTCACATTGGACTAGTTGGCTTCCAAGAAGGTCCTGGAGGACAACTCTCTAGGGATGTCCAGGTCCTTTACTGCAATTATATGGAGAAAGCATTGCCTAGTTCACATTGGACTAGTTGGCTTGCAAGAAGGTCCTGGAAGACAACTCTCTAGGGATGTCCAGGTCCTTTACTGCAATTATATGGAGAAAGCATTGCCTAGTTCACATTGGACTAGTTGGCTTGCAAGAAGGTTGTGGAGGACAACTCTCTAGGGATGTCCAGGTCCTTTACTGCAATTATATGGAAAAAGCATTGCCTAGTTCACATTGGACTATTTGGCTTCCAAGAAGGTCCTGGAGGACAACTCTCTAGGGATGTCCAGGTCCTTTACTGCAATTATATGGAGAAAGTGACCATACAATCACACAAGAGGAGCCACAGATGTCTAGAGAAGTGTTCTCTCTGGGAATAGCTAGGTCTTTCAGTGCAACTCTTGTGGTGAGCTTCCAAGTTGGCAGACTACAGAGTTGAATTGGAGGACCTAGGGATCCCTAGAAGAAAAGCACATTAATGAAATCCAAAAATTGAGGTGGCATGGGCAAACTTGGGTCCTCCAGGTGTTTTGGACTTCAACTCCCACAATTCCTAACAGCCTACCGGCTGTTAGGAATTGTGGGAGTTGGGAGTCCAAAACACCTGGAGGGCCCAAGTTTGCCCAGTCACAGCTACTCACGAGAAAGGAGGTCAACCGTCCTAGATGGAGAATGGGGAGGGGGCTGGATACTTCTGGGGGGCTCCCAGGCCTCGCCCAAGCCGCGCCACGTCTGATTGTGCCGTCACATCCTGGATCGGTGTGCAGATCGTTGGCCCAGCTTGGAAGCCTGCTTCAAGCCCACGGTCCCTTCCTTCCCGGTGCCAAAACCCAACTGCCTTGAGTGAAGCTGTGATGTCACAGAGGGCAGTGGCCTCCAACCATTTGTGGGCAAGTGTCAGGCCAGCAAACAGCTTTGCTCAAAGGTGTTTCTGACTCAGAACGGTGTCAGCCACGCGAGGTGTAGCCCCACCTTGAAAGCCTTGAAGGACACAAAGGACACTGGAAGAGCGGTCATATCAACAGGAACCTTACTCTGATTCCAAGTTGTTTGACGACCTACAGACACCTTCATTGTCAATCTCTGCCTATAAGTGAGATAAGCCGACCCAAATATAAGCCAAGGCATCTAATTTTACCACAAAAAAACCGGGAAAACATTGACTCCAGTATAAGCCGAGGGCGGTAAATTTCAGAAATAAAAATAGATACCAATAAAATTACATTAATTGAGGCATCAGTAGGTTAAATGTTTTTGAATATTTACATCAAGCTCAAATTTAAGATAAGACTGTCCAACTCTGATCAAATCCTTATTCTCATCTTCTTCAATGTAAATGTGCTTATGTATCGTTTTAATAATAACAGAGTAAAATAATACATGTAATAAAAATAATAATAAATATAGGAAAATAATACATGTCATAATAGAGTAAAATAATAAATGTAATAACAATAATAAGATCAGAGTGAAATAATAAATGTAATAATAATAATAATAATAATAATAATAATAATAATAATAATAGAGTAAAATAAATGTAATACAGTAGAGTCTCGCTTATCCAACCTCCACTTATCCAACGTACTGTATTATCCAACACAGTTGGCCTTTTAGTAGTCAATGTTTTTGTAGTCAATGTTTTCAATACATTGCGATGTTTTGGTGCTAAATTTGTAAATATAGTAATTACTACAGAACGTTACCGTGCATTGAACTGCTTTTTATGTTGATTTGTTGGTGCTTAATTTGTAAAATCATAATGTAATTTGATGTTTAATAGGCTTTTCCTTAGTCCCTCCTTATTATCCAACATTTTCATTTATCCAACGTTCTGCCGGCCCGTTTATGTTGGATAAGCGAGACTCTACTGTAGTAGCAACAATAATAGAGAAAAATAATAAATGTACCATATATTCTTGGGTATAAGCCGACCCAAATATAAGCCAACCAGGACCCTCACCCGAATATAAGCCGAGGGGGGCTTTTTCAGTCTTAAAAAAAAAGAGCTGAAAAACTAGGCTTATACTTGAGTATATAAGTATTCAAGCTTTGGGAAGGATGAAGCCCAGCAAAGATGGTCTTCTTTCACCATACCAGAAATTGGGGGACTTTTATTTACTACATTTCTCCAAATCCTTCACCCAATATGCATGAAGGGAACTGAAGTGTGCTGCTCTACAATAAAACAAAACAACCAAACAAGCAAACTAGTCAAAGGTGGGCTAGACAATCCTACTATTAGGTGGATCTGGAATTGGTAAAGTGACCAAACCCAAATGCTACTTCTCCCCAATGGTGCCTCTTCTTCATCCTGGAAAGAAGCAACTATTTGGGTGCCATAAAGAGGGTTCTCTTCTGGGCCCAGTCCTGTTCAACATCTTTATCAATTACTTGGATGAAGGTTTAGAGGGCATACTGATCAAGTTTGCAGATGGGACCAAACTGGGAGGGAGAGCGAATACTCCAGAGGCCAGGATCAGGATTCAGAATGATCTCAACATGAACACAATGAATGTCAACAAAGACAAATGTAGGATACGATACTTAGACAGAAGAAACGAAATGCAAAGATAGAGAATGGGTAACGCCTGACTTGACAAGAGACCATGTGAGAAAGATCTTGGAGTCTTCGTGGAGAAGAAGCTGAACATGAGCCAAGAGTGTGATGCAGCAGCTAAAGAAGCCAATGGGATTCTGGGCTGCATCCAAAGGAGTCTAGTGTTCAGATCAAGGAAAGTCGTAGTGTCTCTCTCTTCTGCTTTGGTCAGATCTCTTTCCCTGGAATAACACGGTGTCCAATTCTGGGCACCACAGTTCAAAAGAGATGTTGACTCTAAGTTGGAAGGTGTCCAGAGGAAGAGGGCAACTAAAAGGATCAAAGGTCTGGAGACCATGAGTCCCTCTGAGGAACATCTTAAAGAACTGGGTGTGTTTAGCCTCCAAAGGGAAGATTGAGAGGAGACACGAGAACCATGGATAAAGATGTGAAAGTGTGTCATAAGGAAAAGGCTTGTTTTCTGCTGCCCTTGAAACTAGGACTCGATGGAAACATGGAAAGGAGATTCCACCTGAACATTAGGAAGAACTTCCTGACCCTACGAGCTGTACAGCAGTGGAACTCTCTGCCTCGGAGTCTGGTGGAAGCTCCTTCTCTGGAGGGTTTTAAACAGAAGTTGGATGGCCATCTGTTTGGGGTACTTTGATTGTGCTTTTCCCACATGGCAGGAGGTTGGACTGGATTCCCATGGGCTCTCTTCCAACTCTATGATTCTATGAAATATACAATCATCCCTCCACGTTTGAGGTTTTGATTTAATTACTCATGGATTGGGTGAAAAATGTTATCTCCAGGAATCTCTAGGTCCTCAAATTCGATATTATGGTCAACTTCCTCCAATCATGGTAGAAGACGGAGAGATTTCTATGGAGAACACCTCTATAATAATAATAATAATAATAATAATAATAATAATAATAACTATTATTATTATTATTATTATTATTATTATTATTATTATTATTATACCCCACCTCTATCTCCCCAAAGGGGACTCAGGGCGGCTTACATGGGGCCAAGCCCAAATAAAAACAATAGCAATATAAAACACAACAACATTCTCTAGGAATCTCTAGGTCAGTGGTTCTCAACTTGTGGGTCCCTCCCCATATGTTTTTGTCCTACAACTTCCAGAAATCCTAACAGCTGGGATTTCTGGGAGTTGTAGGCCAAAAATATCTGGGGAACCACAGGTTGAGAACCACTTCTCTAGGTCCTCTAATACAACGTTATGTTCAGCTTCCAGTGAAAGTCAACCACAGAATCATGCTGTAAGACCTACACATTCTTAGAAAGGTGTTGAAAAAATAACAACATCTTTATTTGCAATGTTTTGCTTTCACAAGGCACTATGCTCCTAATCTCAGTGAATATGGAAGGTTGACTATACTTTATTCCCAAGCTCTGTGTTACAAACAATCTTAAATGCAACGCAAGCATTGGCAGCTAGAGACAATATGAAGTTTTCCCCGCAAAGCCAGGCATCTCTAACAGGTAAAAACTGGGTAAAAGTGTCAGCAAGTTAAGAACTGAGTTGTCTAAACAAGCCAGGCTTCCGCAGAGCTGCTTTCACCGTTAGCTATTTACACTCTTAACATTGCACACATCAACAAACCTCTCCCTGTGCTCTCCAAACACCTTTAATTCAGGGCTTAGTTTTGAAATTGTAGCTTATTCGATTGTGTTTTGATCGCTCTTTAAATCAGGATGCAATTTCTTTTCGCTTTAATTGCAAGCCACCTTGACTCCTCCCTGGGAGAAATCTGGAACCTAAAACAAATAGACGTCAGCTCGAGGCTCAGCAAAACCACTCCAAACCGGAAGAGACAACACTGGACTAGATGGACCAATCAATTAACTCCGCTAAGGTACTTTTGCACAGTTTTTAAGTGGCACAGAAGTACTTACACCAACGCCTTTTTAAGACATGAATAAGAATGGCGAAAGAGTGTCTTGTTTCCAATACAGAGCTGGACATATCTGAACGAAAGTCCGCAACTAAGTGAATAACTCACTTTTCAACTTAACTGAACTTCACCATTCCTTCCTCTCCCAATCGATTGCAACACATCAAGGGTCACCAGGGTTGAAATTCAGGCGGGATAACCTAAATCGACTTATTTGTGCCCCAGAGAAAAAGGCGGTTTCTTCCTTTACGAAATGGTATGTGCATTAAAAAAACCCCTCTTTGACCATTATTATTATTGTATTATAATTAGAGATGTGCGTGTAAATTTTTACTTCGTTTCCTTCATGCTATTGTTTCGTTTCGACCGTTCGTCTACACAAAACAAATGAAGACATTTTTGTAGGAAACGAGAGGTGACACGAAAACGAAAGCTACACAGTCATCGTGCTTGCTTTCGTTTTCCTTTCGTACTGACAGAGAGCTGCTTCCCCATGACATCTGATGTGTACCAATGGGTGTTAATATTAATATTAATATCAATAGTTATTCTGGGACCCTAAGCTGAGTCTGAGAGAGGAGTAATTCCCTATTACATCTGATGTGTACCAATGGGTGTTAATACTAATATTAATAACAATAGTTATTCTGGGACCCTAAGCTGAGTCTGAGATAGGAGTGCTTGCCCGTGACATCTGATGTGTACCAATAGGTGATGATGATGATGATGATGATGATAATAATAATAATAATAATAATAATAATAATAGTTATTCTGGGACCCTAAGCTGAGTCTGAGAGAGGAGTGCTTGCCCGTGACATCTGATGTGTACCAATGGGTGTTAATAATAATATTAATATTAATATCAATAGTTATTCTGGGAGCCTAGGCTGAGTCTGGGAGAGGAGTGCTTCCCCATGACATCTGATGTGTGCCAATGGGTGTTAATACTAATATTAATAACAATAGTTATTCTGGGACCCTAAGCTGAGTCTGAGAGAGGAGTGCTTCCCCATGAGATCTGATGTGTACCAATGGGTGTTAATAATATTAATATTAATAACAATAGTTATTCTGGGACCCTAAGCTGAGTCTGAGAGAGGAGTGCTTCCCCATGACATCATGTGTACCAAGGGGTGTTAATAATATTAATATTAATAACAATAGTTATTCTGGGACCCTAAGCTTAATGGTGGGAGTTGGAGTCCAAAACACCCGGAGGGCCCAAGTTTGCCCATGCCTGGCCTACATTTTCAGCTTTTCAGAAAAATTATCTCCAGAGATGAGAATGTTTTGCTGGAATTCGACAGAACTGAGATCTTACTTCTTGAGCAAGAGCCCAAGGGCGGGAATTTGGGACTACAATTCCCATGTTCCCCTAGTTTTCACAGAGACGAAGGGATTCTGGGAAGTTGTACTTTCCCCAAAACAACTCTGATCCTGGTTGTGTATGAACTTAAGCCTAAAGTACTTCCTCCGCAGCTTGCCAAGGTGCATTTTAAGTCCTCCTTTATTCCGCAATCTGTTTAATCTCAACTGCGAGACCGAAAAAAGAAAGATTATCTGGAGTTGGGAGGCAGGGGGAAGTCATGGGATGTGTTCTTTGCATGCAGAAGGTCCGATTCCTGCCAAAAATTAGGAAATAGTAGAAATAATGCAAAATACAAATCACAGATTGCAGAGCAGGAGGGGGAAAAACAAATCTCATTTTCCAAAGCTAGATGTCTCGTCGGAGCATCCTTCTGACTCAGTATAAAACAGCTTTTCGGGATAATGTCTCTTAAAGCTCAGGCTAATGAATTAAATCAATAACAATGTTCCTTCTCCAAAGCCAACACAGTTGCCCTTGCAAAGGGAATTATTATTGTGGAGAAATAGCTGCACAATAAAGCCAATTGCCTCAGGCGACCTGAAAATTCACAATCCTCCCTGCAAGGTAGCTGAAACACATCCCGTCCGTGACAGGAAGAACTACAAGTCCCATCCTGGGAGTTGTAGTTTCACAAAATCTTATTTATTTATTATTATTTATTTATCTCACCCCGAAGGGGACTCAGGGCGGCTTACAAGGCGTATGTACATACAATATATTATATTATTCGTATAGCACAATATAAGCATTATATATTACTATATTGTACTATATCACTACATTGTAATATTATTAGTCATATTACATCTATATATATAAAAGAGTGATGGAATCCTGGCGACCAACAAAACAACAAAACTAAACACCGCACAACCTCGAAAATTGACAGCACAACCCCTCATCCATGCCTCTAGGTTGATACAACAAAAAGAAAAGAAAAATAAAGTCCTAATTAGAGGGAGAGGAATAATTGTTTTTATCCAATTGCTGCCAGTTAGAAGGCTAAGCTCTGCCCACTTGGTCTCCTAGCAACCCACTCAGCCCAGGGGACAGGCAGAGTTAGGCCTCACTTAGGCCTCTTCCACACTGCCTATAAAATACAGACACCACCAGACAACGCCACAGCAACGCGTGGCCGGGCACAGCTAGTATAATATAAAATACCATTATAATAGTGTATTATTATTATTATTATTATTATTATTATTATCTTGAGCCTCTTCCTATTGTATCTTCCTGCCTATTGTACATACAACAGCCCTGCAAGGTAGTTCTGGTTATGTAGTCACGAACCCACCCCCTACAAATACCATAATGGGAGTTGTAGTTTTGCAAGGTCTTGACCTTCTTCCTATTGTATCTCCCTGTCTATTGTTTACACAACAGCCCTGCAAGGTAACTCTGTTTAAACAGTCACAGCATACACACCCTCCATGACAGGAAACTACAAATCCCATCGTGGCAGTTGTAGTTTCACACAGTCGTGACCCTCTTCCTATTATATCTTCCTGTCTACTGTGTACACAACAGTCCTGCAAGGTAGCTGTGGTTACGTAGTCACAAAACCCCTCCATGACAAGAAACTACAAATCCCATCCTGGGAGTTGTAGTCTCACAAGGTCTTGAGCCTCTTCCTAGTGTATCTCCCTGTGTATTGTTTACCCAACAGCCCTGCTAGGTAGCTCTGGTTAAGTAGTCACAATACACACAACCAAAGGACAGGAAACTACAAATCCCATCCTGGGAGCTGTAGTTTCACAAGGTCTTGAGCCTCTTCCTAGTGTATCTCCCTGTGTATTGTTTACCCAACAGCCCTGCTAGGTAGCTCTGGTTAAGTAGTCACAATACACACAACCAAAGGACAGGAAACTACAAATCCCATCCTGGGAGCTGTAGTTTCACAAGGTCTTGAGCCTCTTCCTAGTGTATCTCCCTGTGTATTGTTTACCCAACAGCCCTGCTAGGTAGCTCTGGTTAAGTAGTCACAATAAACACAACCAAAGGATAGGAAACTACAAATCCCATCCTGGGAGCTGTAGTTTCACAAGGTCTTGACTCCCCTCGTATTGTATCTCCATGTTTGTTGTATATACAACAGCCCTGAAAGGTGGCCCAACACACACACACACACTCTATGACAGGAAACTACAAGTCCCATCCTGAGAGTTGTAGTCTCACAAGGTCTTGAGTCTCTTCCTATTGTATCTCCCTGTCTATTGTATACAGAACAGCCCTGCTAGGTAGCCCTAGTTAAGTAGTCACAACGTAGGCACCCTCCATGAGGAGAAACTACAAATCCCATGGTGTTGGGAGTGGCAGCTTCACCATGCAAGGGAGGCGACGGGGCGTGGCCTCGAGTGGGCGGCGCCAATCAATCCCGAGTGGGCGGGGCCTGTCGCGAGTGGGCGGGGCCTCGCAGGCCCCTCCCCTTCCTTCTCCTCAGCGGCTCCCCTCACCTGGCTTCGGGCCTTTCGGGGCGGCGGGCGCGGAGGTCCATCTCGGGCGCGGAGGAGGAGCCCAGCCGGAGGGAAACGCGGCGGCAGGCCGGCCTCGCAGACCCAGGCCCGGGCCTCGATCCTGCCTCCACGGCCGCCGTCGTGAGGCAGCTCGAGGAAGGTCGCTCCGGCGGCACTGCGCATGCGCGGCGGATGAGGCCCCGCCCCTCTGGAGGAAGAAAGGGAGGGGGAGCCAACGCGTGAGAGCCGCGCATGCGCTGTGTGGCGGCGGCACCAAAGAGGCCCCAGAAAAAGACTTGAGCAAAAACTAAGGCACCCTAGCGATTTACAAATAAGGAAGGAAAATAAATATACAGTAGAGTCTCACTTATCCAACATAAACGGGCCGGCAGAATGTTGGATAAGCGAATATGTTGGATAATAAGGAGGGATTAAGGATAAGCCTATTAAACATCAAATTAAGTTATAATTTTACAAATTAAGCACCAAAACATCATGTTAGACAACAAATTTGGCAGAAAAAGTAGTTCAATACACAGTAATGCTATGTAGTAATTACTGTATTTATGAATTTAGCACCAAAATATCACGATATATTGAAAGCATTGACTACAAAAATGCGTTGGATAATCCAGAATGTTGGATAAGCGAGTGTTGGATAAGTGACTACTGTATATGAGTTCTTCTTAGTGCGCATGCGCATGGTGGACCCTTCCTTATTCCTATCCTATTATTAGCAACATTACATGTAATATATTATATTGAATTATTATTAGTATTATATTTTAATACATTATAATATTTTTATCGATATTATATGGATATACAATATATTATTTTATATTATTGTATATTATATTATTAGTAATGTTACATGTAATATAGTATTATATTGAATTATTAGTATTATATTGTAATACATTATAATATTTTTATCAATATTATATGTATATACAATATATTATATTATTGTATATTATATTATTAGTAATGTTACATGTAGTATATTATTATATTGAATTATTATTAGTATTACAGTAGAGTTTATAATATATTATTTGATATTACTGTATATTATATTACTAGTAATGTTACATGTAATGTATTACATTGAATTATTATTAGTATTATATTGTAATACATTATAATATTTTATCAATATTATATGGATACACAATATATTATTTTATATTATTGTATATTATATTATTAGTAATGTTACATGTAATTTATTATATTGAATTATTATTAATATTATATTGTAATACATTATAATATTTTTATCAATCTTATATGGATATACAATATATTATTTTATATTATTGTATATTATATTAATAGTAATGTTACATGTAATTTATTATATTGAATTATTATTAGTATTATATTGTAATACATTATAATATTTTTATCAATATTATGTGTATATACAATATATTATACTATTTTATATTATTGTATATTATATGCAATATATATATATATATATATATATAATCCCAGGCATGGGCAAACTTTGGCCTTCCCTCCAGGTATTTTGGACTACAACTCCCACAATTCCTAACAGCATTTTGTTTGTTTATTCTTTCAGGAATGATAGGTTTGAGCATTTTAAAAAGTTCAGGGCGACCCCTAGTGGCTGGAAGCAAGACTACCACTAAGAGTATTTTTTTTTAAAAAAAAAAAACCTCCAAAAATCAGGACAGTAAATAAAGAATAACAGTCTGAAAACAGAGGAATTCCAGACAGGAAACCATTAGCTAACACCTCCAAACAAAGGATTCCCCCAGGCAGGAAGCAACCAGGCCTTGAAACGGAAAGGCTAATTAAATGCACGATTAATTGCAACATTTATACTTGCCTTTAACAGACAAAGAGTTCTTTCTCCCACCCTATAATAATAATATAATTATATTGTATATACATATAATATTGATAATAATATTATAATGTAATACAATATAATAATAATATACTTTATTTCTAGACCCCCCTCTTTCCCCACTCAGGTCGGTTAACATACATATAAATGGCAAACATTCAATGCCACAATTTCTTCATTAATATCAAAAGTATAAAATGACAATAACATACACATAATAATAAAAATTCCACATTAGATAATAATAATAATAATACACGATTATAACTGTATATTATATATTACATGTAATATTAGTAATAATATTGCAATATAGTGGTATAGTACAATATAGTAATATATACAGTAGAGTCTCACTTATCTAAGCTTCACTTATCCGGTGTTCTGTATTATCCAAGGCAGTTTGCCTTTTAGTAGTCATTGTTTTTGTAGTAAATATTGCAATGTTTTGGTGCTAAATTCATAAATACAGTAATTACTACGTAACATTACTGTGCTTTTTCTGTCAATTTCTTGTATAACATGATGTTTTGGTGCTTAATTTGTAAAATCATAATGTAATTTTATGTTTAATAGGCTTTTTTCTTAATCCCTCCTTATTATCCAAGATTTTTGCTTAGCCAATGTTCTGCCGGCCCGTTTAGCTTGGATAAGTGAGACTCTACTGTAATGGTTATCTTGTGCTAGGCTAATAATATAATATATTGTATGTACATATAACTTGTAAGTCACCCTGAGTCCCCAATATAAATGTTGCTAATGAATATAAATGATAAATTATTATTATTATTATTATTATTATTATTATTATTATTATTATTATTACTATTACCTCCAGATGTATGCATCGATATTCCAGATGTTTATAAATAAATAAATAAACTTATTAAACATTATTATTATTATTATTATTATTATTATTATGTTTATCAGCTGTGCCCTGATTATTAAGGATGCACTGAGAAATGCACTAGACAATTAGTTGTGCATAGTTCATTCCACAGGTATATAAACCCCACTTGCCTAGTTTCCAACAGACCTCACAACCTCTGATGATGCTTGCTATAGATGTGGGCTAAATGTCAGGAGAGAATGCTTCTGGAACATGACCAGACAGCCCGGGAAACTCACAGCAACCAAGTGATTCTGGCCATGAAAGGCTTCGACAACACATAATAATTCAAGTTTGGAATAAGTATCAGTGCATACATCTGGCTATTATTATTATTATTATTATTATTATTATTATTACCATCTTTATTTATACCCCTCTTTTTCTCTCCTTAAGAAGACTGATGTGTCCATCATCCATGTGCATGTGTGGTTGTGGCTTGTCTCTGCCGCTATGCTTCATCCTGCCTGAAGGTGGCACTGTTTCATAACATTGAGAAGATCCACCAAGAAGTTCAAAGCTCAGAAGTTGGGTGAGATACCTGGACAATATCATTGAGGATCCAGCATGGTCTTGAAGACTCAATGACGTTTTCCTCCATAGTCTTCCTAGGACAACTCTTTTCATTGCTCTCCGCCACCCTCGAGCGGAATCTTTTGCCCAAGAGTTCAACTTCCACCTTTCAATGGAAACATACCGCTGTTGTGGAATATCAGAAGACTATGTAACATGGATAAAGCTACTACACGACAATATAACAAGTGTGGTGGATCTCACACGTTGGTGTACTTCAGGACAGGCACAATGGTCACTCTTCCATTGGAAAAATAGCTTGGAAAGATGAGGATGGATGGGTAGATAGATAAATAGATGGGTAGATAGATAGATGGATGGATGGATTGATAAATAAATGGCTATATAAATAGATGGGTAGATTGATGGATACTACAGCACTATATTAGGAAATTGTAGAATGATGACCATGTGTACGAAGACCAAAGAAAAGATGGATGGACACCATCAACGAAGACAAGCATTCTGCCACCCTGAGACCTGAGGAGGCCCAACACAAAGTCCTGTGGAAACAACAGTCACAATGTTAGCCCCTTCATTGGGAAAATAGCTTAGAAAGAAGAAGATGATGATGGATGGGTAGATGGATGGATAGATGGATGGTTGGATACTACAGCACTACTTTGGAAGATTGCAGGACGGTGACCACATGGACAATAGCCAGAGACAAGATGGATGGACACAATCAATGAAGACATGCGTGCTGCCACCCTGAGACCTGAGGAGGTCCAACACAAAGCCTTGTGGGAACAAGAGTCACAATGTTCACCCCTCTATTGGGAAAATAGCTTAGAAAGAAGAAGAAGATGGATGGATGGATGGGTAGATGGATGGATGGGTAGATGGATGGATGGGTAGATGGATGGATGGGTAGATGGATAGATGGATGGTTGGATACTACAGCACTACTTTTGGAGATTGCACGATAGTGACCTAATGGACAACAGCCAAAGACAAGATGGATGGACACCATCAATGAAGACATGCGTGCTGCCACCCTGAGACCTGAGGAGGCCCAACACAAAGCCTTGTGGGAACAAGAGTCACAATGTTCACCCCTCTATTGGGAAAATAGCTTAGAAAGAAGAAGAAGATGGATAGAGGAATGGTTGGATACTACAGCACTAGTTTTGGAGATTGTAGGATGGTGACCACATGGACAACAGCCAAAGACAAGATGGATGGACACCATCAACAAAGACATGTGTGCTGCCACCCTGAGACCCGAGGAGGCCCAACACAAAGCCTTGTGGGAACAAGAGTCACAATGTTCACCCCTTCATTGGGAAAACAGCTTAGAAAGAAGATGATGGATGGGTAGATGGATGGATGGGTAGATGGATAGATGGATGGTTGGATACTACAGCACTACTTTTGGAGATTGCACGACGGTGACCTAATGGACAACAGCCAAAGACAAGATGGATGGACACCATCAACAAAGACAAGCATGCTGCTAACCTGAGACTTGAGGATGCCCAACACAAAGCCTTGTGGAAACAACAATCACAACGTTAGCTCCTTCATTGGGAAAACAGCTTAGAAGAAGAAGAAGATGGATGGATGGGTAGATGGATAGATGGATGGTTGGATACTACAGCACTACTTTTGGAGATTGCAGGACGGTGACCACATGGACAACAGCCAAAGAGAAGATGGATGGACACCATCAACGAAGACATGCGTCCTGCCACCCTGAGACCTGAGAATGCCCAAAACAAAGCCTTGTGGAAACAAGAGTCACAATGTTGTTGTATGTCTTTTGGGCTTTTCGTCGAAGGCCATGAAAGCCTTCGACAACACAAGAGTCACAATGTTCACCCCTCCATTGGGAAAACAGTTTAGCAAGAAGATACCTCTGTTATGTCCAGGTCTTGGAAGCAAGCGCAAGCAAATATTTCCCCCTTGTTCTCTTTCCATGGTTTTGCAATGTGTCAACCGGTGGCCAAAGTGCTTCAATGCGCTGCCATGGCCAGCCACGTCCCTCCCGCTGTCCATACTGGGCCATAATGGGAGAGAGAGAATGCAAAGCTCAGCCCGGGAGATGGATGGCCCCATCACGCCGTTCCTGGTGTTGCTTTTGGACTCGGTCCAAGGAATTTGGTTTTAATCTCCGCCGCGGTCCCCTCCCATGTTCCTATATATGTATGTACGATGGCGGGGCCGCATAGCAGAACGTCCGGGGGTCTCGGCTAACGTGTTTTTGATGGACTCTTGCCTTTGAAACGATCCGGCCTCACTGAATAGATAATGCCGAGCCTTGGGCTCCACTCAAAGGGCATCCCTTGCTGTGCGGAGATGAGAGCATGAATCGCGTATTTGTTTGAATTTGGGGCGGAGGAGCCCTCGTCGGGAAGGATCCTT
Organism: Anolis carolinensis; assembly: GCF_035594765.1. NCBI lineage: Eukaryota > Metazoa > Chordata > Lepidosauria > Squamata > Anolidae > Anolis > Anolis carolinensis. Next base: position 1,336,933 of record NW_026943820.1, read on the forward strand.
CGGGCCCATGCGTGCGCATTAATCATCATCTCTGCGCTTTGAAGCTGCGAAAATAAGAGCTTCAAATAAGGGAAAATAAGGACCGCCATTGTGTTTGGTTTCGCTCCCCTCGGCAGGTTGAGATCAAGGGATTCGCGGGTGCGGAGCCACAGGTACGGCGCATGGAGCCAAACTGCGGCCTGAGCAGCACCGTATATTGTCCTTTTCACTGGTTTTTATTTTTCGGAGAAGAAATAAAAAATACACTCCAAGTTCCAGAAGGTTTTGGAAGATATTTTCGTTGGATCTGCTCTATGGATGGCCTTCAAAGCTCTCTACATCTTGCCTATAGGAGTTGGGTCCTTAGTGCAGCATTTGGAGAACAACCAAGAGTGTATTTATTTACACTATGCAGTTTGGACTCAATGGTATGGAACATTGGGATTTGTAGTTTAGTGAGGCCCCAGCGCTCTTTATCACAGGAGGAGAGAGTTTGTCAAACTACAACTCCCACGAGTCCGTAACATTGAGCCATGTTGGCAAGTGATGCCAATGCTTTCTTGTCCTGGTGCTTCAGCAAACTACAAATCCCAGGGTTCCATACCATTGAGCTGCAGGTACTTGGGACGCATCCTGAGAATCCATGATTCCATAGCATTGAGCCATGACAGGAAGTGTTGTCTTTAACTTTCGCTGCCAAGGACCCCTGGTGCTTCAGCAAACTACAAATCCCAGGGTTCCATACCACTAAGCTGCAGGTACTTGGGACGCATCCTTGGAATCCATGATTCCATAGCATTGAGCCATGGCAGCAAGTAGTGTCAATGTGTTCTTTAGCTTTCGCTGCCAAGGAGCCCTGGTGCTTCAGAAAACTAGAAATCCCAGGGTTCCATACATTGAGATGCGGGTACTTGGGACACATCCTTGGAATCCATGATTCCATAGCATTGAGCAAGTGGGGCCAATGCTTTCTTTCGCCTTTCACTGCCAAAGAGTCCTGGTTCTTGAGCAAACTATAAATCCCAGGATTCCATACTATTGAGCTGCAGGTACTTGGGGAGCAGCATCTACCCTGTAGAATGAATCTTTGGCATCTCTTTGGCACCTCTTTCACTGCTATAACTCAATGCTATAGGATCCTGGAAGTTGTAGTTTCACAGGGTCCTTACCCTTCTCTGTCCAAGAATGCTGATTTAAAGTTTTAGATGATATTTTGATTGGATTTGCCTTCAAAGCTCTCTACTGTTGCCTATAGAAGTCCTTCACCTTCTCTGCCCAAACTACAATTCTCAGGATTCCATAGCATTGAGACATGGAAGTTCGAGTGGAGTCAAACCGGCTCAGTTCTCCAGTGTAGATGCAGCCTGGCTGGCCTAATGGGGCATATTTTTTAAATCTGGATTTCCACTCCAAATTTAACTCTCTCAGGACTTGCAAAAGCAAGCGTGAACTCAGTGGGCTGCTTTCCTGTTGTGAGCCCGTCTCTTCCCCATAATCAAAGGGAAACAACCCTTTTCGGAGCAGATAAGATACAGGAGGTGATTAATCACGGCTCTCAATGGCCGCGGTGGGAATCCTGGAGAGCGTTCCAGCTTGGCATGGGATTCGTCAACATGTCCCGGCACAGCTCGGCCAAGGCCCAGAGGGAGCCTGAAAAGGCCACTCCACATCTGGACCACGATAAAGAGGCCTCGCCTGGCGCTGATGTCACTTGTTTCGCACAACCACAACGCTCTGTCTAATTTGGCCCAAGTTGGCCCATGCTTCTGCCAACCTAACAGTTCGAAAACATGCCAATGTGAGTAGATCAATAGGTACTGCTCCAGCGGGAATGTTTATTTATTATGGATAGTAGACTCCAAAACCACAACTGGTTTCAACTCAAAAGAGTCTTCATCAGGTGGATTGTAGTCCTTTTTTCAGTTGGTTTTTTTTTGAGTTTTTTTAATGTGGATCCTGCTTCATGCAGTCATGCAGGCCACATGACCTTGGAGGTGTCTACAGACAATGCCGGCTCTTCAGCTTAGAAATGGAGATGAGCCCCAACCCCTAGAGTGTGAGTAGATCAATAGGTACTGCTCCAGCGGGAAGGTAACGGCGCTCCATGCAGTCATGCCAGCAGCCACATGAGCTTGGAGACGTCTATGGACAACGTCGGCTCTTGGGCTTAGAAATGGAGATGACCACCAATCCTCAGAGGGTGAGTAGATCAATAGGTACTGCTCCGGCGGGAAGGTAACGGCACTCCATGCAGTCATGCCAGTGTCCACATGAGCTTGGAGGTGTCTACGGACAACGCCGGCTCTTCAGCTTAGAAATGGAGATGAGGCCCAACCCCTAGAGTGTGAGTAGATCAATAGGTACCGCTCCGGCAGGAAGGTAACGGCGCTCCATGCATGAGCTTTTATTACTATTATATTTATTGTATTATTTAATTACTATTATATTTATTGTATTATTTAATTACTATTATATTTACTGTATTATTTTATTACTATTATATTTATTTTATTATTTTATTACTATTATATTAATTTTATTATTTTCTTTGTGTCTCTTCCCCGAAATGAGGACTTGTATAGACTCACCGCTGAAAAGAGCAAAGCAAAAAGGGTTCTAATTTGAACTAAAACATGCACAAATGATTGCCTGCATTTCTTGGTCTCTCCAATTGCATCGAAATCCTGCCATATCCCAGCCTCCTGCCATTTAAAAGTCTGCCTCTTCACTCACCCACCGCACAGCATTTTGCATAAAATTTACAACCTCTTGCAAAAAAAGAGAGAAAGAAAGCCAATGTGCACAACAGACCTCCCAGGCTTGGATTCCTTGCTGGGCCGAGTGTGTGTTCCTAAGGCATCGAGTGTCCGCCTCCTGCGGCTGCTAACAGATTGGAATAATTACATTCCTCCGCGTTAGGTGTTAATGCTTTTGACATTTGCCTGCCCGGTCGTAAGACGTTTATGTGCCCACCGGCCGCCCCTTCGCCAAATTGCGGCCCTTCCACGCCGGCTTCTCAAAATCCATCCTTGAGGGTCAGCTTTGCAAAACCCAATTCTTTTTACAAGCTCAAAAGACAACAAGGGGTTTGTCAAGATGTGCCCGATGTGAAGCTGCAGCCTCCATAAAACGCATCCTGGTTGCATGGGATTTGCCGGCACAGCTGAAGAAACACACATTAAACCACTTTTTAAGTGGAGGGCCGATTCACAGTCCCTCAGACTAAGATGAAATAGTCCAAAATTAGGATTGTTGTTGTGTGCCTTCAAGTTGTTTCAGACTTAGGTCAACCCTAAGTCTAAAGTTTAGGACACAGGACAGGTAAATGATCTTGGAGGGCCTTAGTTTGAGGAACCCTGATCTAGACAATCTCATAAGACCATAGGTTAGCAAAGAGACCTCCAAAGACCATCTAGGTGGTCTCATCAGGCCATCAGAAGACCATAGGTAAGGAAAGGGACCCTCAAAGACCATCTAGATGGGTTCATAAGATCATTGGTAAAGAAAGGGACCCTCAAAGGCCACCTAGATGGTCTCATAGGACTATAGGTAAGGAAAGTGACCTCCAAAAGACATCTAGATGATCTCATAAGATCATAGGTAAGCAAAGAGATCTTCAAAGACTATCTAGATGATCTCATAAGATTATCGGTAAGGAAAGGGACCCTCAAAGGCCATCTAGATGATCTCATCAGGCCACCAGAAGACCATAGATAAGGAAAGGGACCCTCAAAGACCATCCAGACTGTCTCATAGGACCATAGGTAAGGAAAGTGACCTCCAAAAGCCATCTAGATAGTCTCATAAGGCCGTAGCTAAGCAAAGAGACCTTCAAAGACCATCTAGATGATCTTGTAAGACCATAGGTAAGGGACCCTCAAAAGCCATCTAGACAGTCTCATAGGACCATAGGTAAGGAAAGTGACTTCCAAAAGCCATCTAGATCTTAGACCTGGTTGGGCCATAAAGGTGCAACCCCTATCCATCCAGGAATACACATCTACAAGACTTAAGGTGCATCTATACACTGAGTATCATTTGAGAGAATAGAGTAGGATATTCTTCTAGTTTTTCTCTTTCTTCATCCTCTTTATCTACACCAGGCATGGTCAAACTTGGGCCTTCCCTCCAGACGTTTTGGACTCCAACTCCGACCATTTGGACGCTTCTTGGTTTGCTTTGGTTCAGTGTTATGGAAGTGTTTCTTGCACCTTTATTTGCCCTCAAAGCCCCCCGAATTTGCTCCCTTTGTATGCCTTGAGCACCCCATAAATGAATCATGAAACAAGAAGGTGCCAAGACCTTCAGGAAAGGAAGCCCTGCTTGGTTTTTGCCCAGTGTGGTTCTCTTTTGTATCAATCAGAGCCAGCCAAGTCCTTCTGCCTCATTATTTTTCCAGGTGGCCAGGTGTTGGAATGAATCATGGAAGCTTTCTTGAGAGAGACATCGTTTTCCTATCTGCATCTGACATGCTCATGGGTTTTCAAGCTTCTGAACTCCTTTTCCATCCCTCCCCTCATTATCTCCCATCAACATGCCCTTCTGGAGATAGCGTCACCTCGGCAGGAAAGGTGATGAGTGCGAAAAGAGGCAACGGACAGGCCTGGGTGGGGAAAACAAACGGGCCGCCGAGGAAGGCGAAAGAGAGCGACACGGAGTTTGGATTTGGGAGACTGATATTTCAACATCTGCAGTGCACATTTCCTAAAATAGAGGGGAAAATAGAGAAAGTCCACCAGCAAGGCTGAATCTTTGAGTGAGAGGGTTTGGGAAGCACAATACGCTTGAATATGGATGGAGAGATGGAAAAGATCTTCAGGGGAAGAAGGTTTAGGAATCTCAATGGGCATCAAGATGGAGAGATGGAGAACATTGTAACCCCACTCAAACCATAGATGCAATGGACTAGACAACACAACAATTGCATGATAGTCCCACTCAAAGCATAGATCCAATGGACTATGCCAACACAACCATCACATGGAAGTCCCACTCAAACTATAGATGCAATACAACTATCACATGGAAGTCCCATTCAAGCCATAGATCCAATGGACTAGACCACCACAACCATCACACGGAAGTCCCACTCAAAAATAGATCCAATGGACTAGACCAATACAACCATCACACAGAGGTCTCACTCAAATCACAGATGCAGTGGACTAGACCAACACAACCATCACACGGAAGTCCCACTCAAAAATAGATCCAATGGACTAGACCAATACAACCATCACACAGAGGTCTCACTCAAATCACAGATGCAGTGGACTAGACCAACACAACCATCACATGGAAGTCCCACTTAAACTATAGATGCAATGGACTGATCCAACACAACCATCACATGGAAGTCCCACTCAAACTATGGATGCAGTGGACTAGTCCAATACAATTATCACACGGTAGTCTCACTCAAACCATGGATCCAATGGACTAGACCAACACAACCATCACATGGAAGTCCCACTCAAACCATAAATCCAATGAACTAGACCAATACAATTATCACACGGTAGTCTCACTCAAACCATGGATCCAATGGACTAGACCAACACAACCATCACATGGAAGTTCCACTCAAACTATAGATGCAGTTGACTTGACCAACACAACCATCACGATAGTCTCACTCAAACCATAGATGCAGTTGACTTGACCAACGCAAACCATAGATTCAATGGATTAGACCAACACAACCATCACACGGAAGTCCCACTCAAAGTATAGATGAAATGGACTAGACCAGTGGTTCTCAACCTGTGGGTCCCCAGATATTTTGGTCTTTAATTTCCTGAAATCCTAACAGCTGGTAAATTGGCTGAGATTTCTGGGAGTTGTAGGCCAAAATATCTGGGGACCCCAGGTTGAGAACCACTGGACTAGACCAACATAACCATCATGTGATAGTCTCACTCAAAGCATAGATCCAATGGACTAGGCCAACACAACCATTATATGGAAGTTCCACTCAAACTATAGATGCAGTTGACTTGACCAACACAACCATCACATGATAGTCTCACTCAAACCATGGATCCAATGGACTAGTTCAACACAACCATCACATGGAAGTCTCACTTAAACTATAGATGCAATGGACTGATCCAACACAACCATCACATGGAAGTCCCACTCAAGAATAGATGCAATGGACAAGACCAACACAACCATCGCATGGCTACTCCTTTGAGTCCTGGCTTGGAGGTCATTTGTTTTCTGAATCTCTCAAATCAATCCTTCTCCACCCAAGTGACATGGGGGATCTTCTCCACAGGGAACCCACACCTGACCAACTGCCATAGCTGCCAGATGGTGACCCTCTTCCCTGGCCAGTGGGGTTTTGTTTGCTTTTCCCGAGGTGTCCCAAAGTCCCCATTGTTTGGCCGGACCAAAGGTGTTGATTGAAACAGCAACCAGCCAGATCACACGGCAACAAAGAAGTCTCAAAGGTGTTGAAAACACTCCATCATTTTGCCACATGGAGTGCAGGCGAGGGTGTAACCATGATGGTGGGTGCAAATAAAGGCACGGCCTGCCAAGAAGAAAAATCTGCTATCTCAATGGAATTGTCCTTCCAGTCCCAAGTTTCTAGCATCATAATGGAGTATTTGGAAGCACCATGCAAACAAATGGATATCATGGGAGCCTCCAAAACGATCTTAGTGAAGCATTGTCCATGTTCATCCAATATTATAATACTGTTGTCTGCACATTCCCAGGGTCTCCATCTTATTATTATTATTATTATTATTATTATTATTATTATTATTATTATTATTGTATGACACAGCAAACTAGATACGCTGGATTTCGTATCACGAAATCACAAGTCGAACGCTTCCCAAATGTCTAGGACTGTGTGATGTATTTTCGGATGATGCGCGCAGATCCCAGTTGGGTGGCCTTTTGCAGTTAGCAGATCATAATTTTTTCAATGTCTATTGTTTCTAAATGCCGGCTGAGATCTTTTGGCACGGCACCCAGTGTGCCCATCACCACCGGGACCACCTGCACTGGTTTCTGCCAGAGTCTTTTCAGTTCCATCTTGAGGTCCTGATAGTGGCTGAGTTTTTCCTGTTGTTTTTCGTCAATACGACTGTCACCTGGGATGGCAACATCAATGATCCAAACCTTTTTCTTTTCCACAACTGTGATGTCTGGTGTGTTGTGTTCCAGAACTTTGTCAGTCTGGATTCGGAAGTCCCACTGTATCTTTGCGTGCTCATTTTCCAATACTTTTGCAGGTTTGTGATCCCACCAGTTCTTTACTGCTGGGAGGTGGTACTTGAGGCATAAGTTCCAATGGATCATTTGGGCCACATAGTTGTGCGTCTGTTTGTAGTCTGTCTGTGCAATTTTCTTACAGCAGCTGAGGATATGATCCATGGTTTCGTTGGTTTCCTTGCACAGTCTGCATTTTGGGTCATCAGCTGATTTTTCGATCTTGGCCTTAATTCAGTCAGTCAGTCAGTCAGTCAGGCAGTAGCCTTTATTTCGGTCAACAAACCATTGGCTAGAATCAAGTTACAGTACAATGATGGAACCTTAATTGCCTTTGTCCTGATGTCTTGCTCCTGGGCTGCAAGGATCATGCCTTCTGTCTCCTTCTTCAGGGTCCCATTTGTGAGCCAGAGCCAGGTCTTCTCCTTATCAGCTTTTCCTTCAATTTTGTCAAGGAACTTTCCATGCAATTTTTTTGTTGTGCCAGCTGTCAGCTCTAGTTTGTAGTACGGTTTTCTTGTACTGGTAAAAAAACTAATTATTATTATTATTATTATTATTATTATTATTATTATTATTATTATTATTATTCTGGAACATAGCCAGGCAGCTGGGATTGATTTTGGTCCATCCTGAGAGTTTTTATTCTGGGAGGTTTTGGAAAGGCCGGGGAGGTCACAGGTCAAAAACGGTCATGACGCTTGGCTTATATTTTGTCTTGCGGGTGCCTTTCTCTCCCCGAAGGAATGCGGTGTCTTCCTTCCTCGCCTTAGAACGCCTTGCGGTTTGCATTCTTGCCTTGTGTCATTTTTTGAAAATGTGTCACCCACTCTTCTTTCCCTCCCTTGTTTCGACTCTGTTTATTACCTTTCATCCCACGGATTAATCCCCTCCAAGAACCCACTGTGTTTCTTTCCTTCTGTATTTATTACAGCTCTCCGGCATGGAGCTCTACTCAAAACAAATAAAAAGGGGACGAAAGAATCAAGATCAACTCCGGCTGAAGTTTCTGCCTGGTCGTTCCAACTCTTCCACTTTTTGCCATCTGCACACACACACACACATACATACACATACATATACACTAGCTGTACCTAAGTGACATTTTCTTTGTGGCATTCAAGATGTCCTAGAAAGGAATCTCCTAGGTTTGAAGCAGTCAGGCTTTGAAGCTGCGAGGCTATTCAGTGATATTCAAGTTTGATAACAATGGGATTTTTCTGGCCTTGTCTCTGTTTTCTTTCTTCTTCTTTTTTTGATAGTCATTCCTTGGAAAGTGATGAGTATTGTGTCCAAATTTGGTGTGATTTGGCCCAGTGGTTTTGTGGTTAACTCAGTCCTAATTATGCACATTACATTTTTATATATATAGATAAACTAGGCACGTGTTGCTGTGGTGTTGTCTGGTGGTGTCTGTATTTTATAGGCAGTGTGGAAGAGGCCTAAGTGAGGCCTAACTTTGCCTGTCCCCTGGGCTGAGTGGGTTGCTAGGAGACCAAGTGGGCAGAGCTTAGCTTTCTAAGTTGCAGCAATTGGATAAAAACAATTATTCCTCTCCCTCTAATTAGGACTTTATTTTTCTTTTCTTTTTGTTGTATCAACTTAGAGGCATGGATGAGGGGTTGTGCTGTCAATTTTCGAGGTTGTGGGGTGTTTAGTTTTGTTGTTTTGTTGGTCGCCAGGATTCCATTACTCTTTTATATATATAGATATCTAGGCCATTGCTTGATTTTTCTGGCTTTGTCTCTGTTTCCTTTCTTCTTCTTTTTTTTTTTGATGGTCACTCCTTGGAAAGTGATGAGTATTGTGTCCAAACTTGGTGTGATTTGGCCCAGTGGTTTTGTTGTTAACTCAGTCCTAATTATGCACATTACATTTATATATAATCACTAGCTGTGCCCGGCCACGCGTTGCTGTGGCAAAGTCTGGTGGTCTGGGAAATAAAGTATTGAGGAATTGGTGGTAGTTAAGGTCAAGGGTAAAGGTTTTACCTTTCATTAAGTCCATTATAAATGGGTTATATAGCTGTGTGGAAGGGCCTTGAGTCTACACTGCCATATAATCCAGTTCAAATCTGCTAATCTGTATTTTATAGGCAATGTGGAAGAGGCCTAAGTGAGGCCTAACTCTGCCTGTCCCCTGGGCTGAGTGGGTTGCTAGGAGACCAAGTGGGCAGCAATTGGATAAAAACAATTATTCCTCTCCCTCTAATTAGGACTTTATTTTTCTTTTCTTTTTGTTGTATGAACGTAGAGGCATGGATGAGGGGTTGTGCTGCCAAGTTTAGTGTTTCTGGGATGTGTAGTTTTGTTGTTTTGTCCTAGGCCGAAATTTCATTACCCTTTTATATATATAGATAGATATCTAGGGCATTGCTTGAACGTTGTACGTTGAAAGGCTGCCTTGGGTTCAGGCGCAGTTCAGCGCACGCCGCAACCTGCAACGCCCGCAGAACGCACCGCTGGCAAAATGTCCAAAATGTATCAAGCGTCTGCTGACGAATTCATTCTTCGCTGCAATTTAATAATTGAGGATTAAAACAATGTCTATATCTGTAACCTTATTTCTTCTGGAAGGAGATTAATTTGTTGCTTGGGCAGATCTTGAGTTTCCTTTGATCTCTTCCAGCGCTCAGGGGAGACCGCAAACTGTTCGGTTCCCTCGCTGACCTGGGGGAAAAATGCGAATGATGTCCTCCTCCTTTCTCTCTCTCTTTCTCTTGTTTCACGTTGGTTTGACTTTAGGGATGGCGAGTCTTTAGGGCGGTTAGGGCTTTGGAAGACTTCTGCAAGGAGGACAAGGACACAAAACAGTTCTCTTCTTTCAAGAACGGGTCCTTCCAATGCTGTTGGGAAAACCCGGAGGATATTTTGAGACCAAGCAAGGTGGAGAAAGCCATCAGAGCCAAGGGTTGGCATGTTTCTCAGGTTGCTCACAGGTTGATATTTTGGGTGTGTTGTTTGTTGGCTTCCAGGGACAACCTGGCTCTCAAGAGAAGTTACCTTCCAGTTACTAATGGAGCTGACATCTGACAACCTGCCTTTGATCATCCTATGTCCCTAATCCTCACATGGCCAAGAAGCACAATGATGTCTGCCTTCCTTGATCACCTGCTAGACCATTAATTTCCAAACTTTGGTCCTCCTAGACTTCAACCACCACAAAGCCCAGGAGATGAAGTCTAGAACAGCTTGGAAACAAATGCTTGGGAGCCATTGTTCTGGATCACCTTAACTGACCACTTACAATGAAATCTGAGCTTGTGACTCCAAGGTTGCTTCTCTTCTCCTATATGATTTTTCACACTTTTGCCCAATGAAGAAGCAGGTGAACGTTCAAAATCTTGTATAATACATTTTGTGCATTTTGGTTGGCCAATAAAGGTATCTCTTTTGTGGGATTGTGTTGTTTTCCAGAACAATATGGCATTCAATCCAACTGGAGAGTAGCTCTCCGAGGTGCTGAAATGATTTGTCTTGATTTTCCTCTGTAGAGTTAGGGCTAATGTAGGCATGGGCAAACTAAGGCCTGGGGCCCAGATGCGGTCCCCTGGGCGGTTACCTCAGGCCCTCCTCATTTCCCCTGTCCTCGCAGCATAAGGATGTGGTGGCCCGCTACATCCTTGTGGAGAAAGGACGGGGGAGGTAGGCACTCCGCACCCGAGAACCCTTGGAGCGCTCTCAGCCACTGCGTGACTTGTCCTCCTCCTGGCATAAGGACGGTGTGAGCTGCCTTGTTCTTATGCAAGAAGGATAGCTCGAGGAAAGCACACAGTGTCTTCCCCAGAGGAAAGCACCAAGACACACGCTGGGTAGATTCAAACAGGTTTTATTGTACGGAATACCAGAATCTTCTCTGTAGCCCATTTATATAGGGGCTCTCACATGCCAGAGGGTAATTGAGGTTTTATGGCTGGCCTGTTTTATGGCTGGCATCTGTTCTTTGTCAGCGCTTGGTCTGTGTCCGGAGATGTCAAAGATCGGAGATCATGACAGGGACCCATCACACGTCAATCTGCTCAAATAGCACAGTTTGAGATTCATTGTCGTAGTCATAACAGAAGTAGTGATTATAATATAATAACAATATGTAATACATGTTTGTTAGGTTGTCTTCTTCCAGTTGTGCTGTGGGTAAGTCTCCCACCAGAAGAAAGCACCAAGACACATGCTGGTAGATTCCGACAGGTTTTATTGTACAGAATACCAGAACCTTCTCTTTAGCCCATTTATAGAGGGGCTCTCACATACCAGAGGGTAATTGAGGTTTTATGGCTGGCCCATTTTATGGCTGGCATCTGTTCTTTGCCAGCGCTTGCTCTGTGTCCGGAGATGTCATAAGATCGGAGATCATGACACAACCCCTGCTTGAAACATGACAATGTTTGAGGTGCAACCACTGAGAAGTCCCTTCCTCGTTCTTTCCTCCATCCGTCCGTCCTGCCTTGATGGGACATAGCCGGAATAGTCTTTCTGCCAGATTCGGTCTTTTGTGTTGCAAGTGATCCCAAAGTTTGCATTCTTTCCCTTCCCAGACACCCCGGGGGAGGAAAAAGGGAGAAGACAATGATCCCACTCAGAACCTATTTGAAGTCTGTGGAAAGAAATGCGGATTAACCCATCTGCGGCATAAACAGAGGGAAAAATGTGTAGTCTGGCGATATAAACAGGAAGTCTTGAAGGCCTCGCTTTTTAATATGTGCTTATTGCTTTAGCGAATAAAAGATGAATCGATGGTGTGGGTCACAGGCTCAGAATATCTCCATGGGCTTTAATATGATATTATAAACAAACGTCAGTCACAGAGCGTCTCCCCCACCCCAGCCCCAGCTCCCCACCAAGAGCAAATAATTCCCTTATTTGGATAGAAACATATTTGATATGAAGGACAATAAGGCTGGAATTACTTTGGCAAGGAGAGAGAGGGAGAAGAACCGAGCTTTATTTTCCTTCAAGGGTGAACTTTGGAAGGACGGACCCACCATGTGAACCCGCAGGTTCTTGGGCCCAAGACACGCCAGCTGCTTCTCCAACAAAATTAAATTGGTCTTTACGGGAAGAGACAACGCTTTCGAAGGTGTCCATCGGAGGAGATGTTGGCCGGGAGATGCCTCATGATCAAAAGTGGAGACTCCAACCTTTCTCTTCCAAAGAAATGAACCAGAATCACCTAAAATGAAGGGATTTGTGGAACATCTTTGCAAAGGTCTTCTTCTTGGGCTTCTTTGACTTGCTAGGAAGGTCTCTCTTCCACAGCCATCAGCTTGAGGTTCCTCTCAAACTTCATGAAGACCTTCGTGCTTTCCTTTAGGTTTCTCTAGACCAGTGATGGCCAACCTATGACACGCGTGTCAACACTGACACGTCTTGCCATTTTTGCTGACACACTGCCGCAGGCAGATTGATTGGATGACTCATGTCTTTTGTGGCCAAATTTGGTGTGATTTGGTCCAGTGGTTTTGTTTACTCCATGGGAATTATGCACATTACACACACACACACACACATATAATCATTCTATTATTATTCTATTATTACTGTAGTATATTATTATATGATTAGTATTATATTATTATATTATTCATTATTCATGACCACATTGAAACTAGAATAGATAGAAATCAGCTTGGAAACTGCAAGAGGTACCATAGATTGTTGTACATGGAAATAATGGTAGTAAATAGTTTTTGATTTATTAAATACAGTTATATATTACAATTATATATTTTTGTTATTTAAACTCTTCTCCCTGAATCACTGCTTATAGAGCTTGCCCTACACTTCTATGAACTTAAAAATATAGAACCAACACCTCCCCTGACTGTTGGTTTTTCTCAAATTGGGTAAGTTCGGAAACATGTCTTGCTCCCATCATTGAATCCGTTCCTTCCCAAAACTGCAGGTGAGGATGAAGTTTTTACAACCTGGAAAATGTGACCGCCTTGCACCTAGGCCTTGCTGAGTGTCGTAAACGGCCATTAAATCTCCCCGCGCCCCAGGCAGCTGCTTCTTCTCAACCTGCGGAGAGAAGAAAAGGCCAACATCTGGATGAAGACTTCCTTCCAGTATGTCGGATTTGGAACGAGGTGAGAAAACACACAGAGAGCCTGAGCATTAAGCTTGGTAGCGGGAAACAGGGCATTGCCTGCTCAATAACACAAAAAGGTGGCTGTTGTGAACTGCCTCCAAGTTGATGTTGAGTTATGGCGACTCTAAGAATCAGAGACCTCCAAGACATCATCAATCATCATCCTCAGACCTGCCTTGGTCTTGAAGACTCAGGGCAAGTGTGGCTTCCTTGGATGAGTCAGTAGTTATAGATCCATCTCTTTTCCTATTGCTTTCTACCTTTCCAAGCTTTATTGTCTTCTCTAATGAGTCATCTTATTGGTCCAACAATCTCTCCACAAGTGATCATTCAGTAGCAGAAAAGCAACGTCTGACTACTGTATATACTCGAGTATAAGCCTAGTTTTTCAGCCCTTTTCAAGACTGAAAAAGCCCACCTCGGCTTATATTCGGGTGAGGGTCCTGGTTGGCTTATATTTGGGTCAGTTTATACTCAAGAATATATGGTACATTTATTATTTTTCTTTATTATTAGTAGTATTATTACATTTATTATTTTTCTCTATTATGGTTGCTACTATTACATTTATTTTACTCTATTTTTATTATTATTATTAATACATTTATTATTTCACTCTGATCTTATTATTTATTTATTTACAACATTTATATCCGACCCTTCTCACCCAAAGGGACTCAGGGCGACGTACACAATTAACAACAATTTGATGCCTACACACATTTAAAACAAAATCCAATTACAACACTTACAAATATAAAAATATAAAACATATAGTTAAAGTTAAAGTCCATTCATCCAATATCCGTAAGTCGTCTTCTTCTTCTTCTTCTTCTTCTTCTTCTTCTTCTTCTTCTTCTTCTTCTTCTTATATTTATTATTTTACTCTAATTATTATTACATGTATTATTTTCCTGTATTTATTATTATTATTATTATTATTATTATTATTATTACATGTATTATTTTACTGTATTGTTATTGAAAGGATACATAAGCACATTTACATTGAAGAAGATGAGAATAATGATTTAATCAGAGTTGGAGAGTCTTATCTTAAATTTATGTAAATATTCAAAAACATTTAACCTACGGATGCTTCAATTAATGTAATTTTATCGGTATCTATTTTTATTTCTGAAATTTACCACCCTCGGCTTATACTGGAGTCAATGTTCTCCCAGTTTTTTTGTGGTAAAATTAGGTGCCTCGGCTTATATTCAGATCAGCTTATACTTGAGTATATACGGTATTTCCAGTGCAGAAGGCACCATAAAACCTCATGCAATATCCTTCTCTAGGTGTGAAATGGAAGCTAATATTTTCAAGGCATTGTCAAGGTGGGTTCCCATCAGGAGCTTAACTTCCAGGATTTAGTATTACATTGCTACAGTTGCAACGCACATGCACTGTTTCCACATTCTTGCAAGGCTTTCTCCCTTCTTTCGCTCTCAATTCGGTTTCAAAGATGACTTTTCCATCTTAGTCAAGCTGTCATCATCCGCCCAAGTCGTCTCTGACCCTTGCCTTACCAAACTGGCCAGCTTCCCTAGTGATCCTGGCCACCGTTTTTGTTCTCGGAGGAGGAGATCCAAGCCGTCCCTTTGATGCTGGAGAGCCCTGGTCAGTGTCCAGCCTCCCCACTGAGCCTTTTGTGAATTTTTTCTCTCTCTCTCCCCGGGACGGCAAAGCCACAGGGAAGGGCGGGCTGTTGTGTCAGGACCTCTGCCAACATCCCATAAGACTTTGTTCTGGAAATATAGCGACCGGACCGTCCAGCTCACACGAGAAAGAAAGAGAGATCGAGAACGAGGCCGAGAGCTCAGCATGGCTTCATGTTCCAAGAGCACCGGCTCGACCGTTGCGGTTGCAACATCTTTCTTGCCTCCATTGATGCGGTTATTATTATTATTATTATTATCAACACAACGACGTTGTATGGCACAGCAAACAAGATAGATATGCTGGATTTCGTTTCGCAAAACCACAAGTCGAACACTTCCCAAGTGTCTAGGACTGTGTGATGTATTTTCCGATGATGCGCACAGATCCCAGCAGGGTGGCCTTTTGCAGTTGGCAGATTGTAATTTTGTCAATGTCTATTGTTTCCAAATGCCGGCTGAGATCTTTTGGCACGGCACCCAATGTGCCCATCACCACCGGGACCACCTGCACTGGTTTCTGCCAGAGTCTTTGAAGTTCCATCTTGAGGTCCTGAGAGCGGCTGAGTTTTTCCTGTTGTTTTTCATCTATGCGACTGTCACCTGGGATGGCGACATCAATGATTCAAACCTTGTTCTTTTCCACAACTGTGATGTCTGGTGTGTTGTGTTCCAGAACTTTGTTGTTATTATTATTATTATTATTATTATTATTATTATTATTATTATTATTATGACACAGCAAACAAGATAGATATGCTGGATTTCGTATCACAAAACCACAAGTCGAACACTTCCCAAGTGTCTAGGGCTGTGTGATGTATTATTATTATTACTATATTATTATTATTGTTGTTGTTGTTGTTATTATTGTATGACACAGCAAACAAGATAGATATGCTGGATTTCGTATCACAAAACCACAAGTCGAACACTTCCCAAGTGTCTAGGGCTGTGTGATGTATTATTATTATTACTATATTATTATTATTATTATTATTATTACTTTATTATGACACAGCAAACAAGATAGATATGCTGGATTTCGTATCACAAAACCACAAGTCGAACACTTCCCAAGTGTCTAGGGCTGTGTGATGTATTATTATTATTATTATTATTATTATTATTATTATTATATTATTGTTGTTGTTGTTGTTGTTGTTGTTGTTATTATTATTATTATTATTATTGTATGACACAGCAAACAAGATAGATATGCTGGATTTCGTATCACAAAATCACAAGTCGAACACTTCCCAAGCTCCATCATTTTGCCACATGGAGTGCAAGCGAGGGTGTAACCATGATGGTGGGTGCAAATAAAGGCACGGCCTGCCAAGAAGAAAAATCTGCTATCTCTATAGAATTGTCCTTGCATTCCCAAGTTTCTAGCATCATAATGGAGTATTTGGAAGCACCATGCAAACAAATGGATATCATGGGAGCCTACAAAACGATCTCAGTGAAGCATTGTCCATGTTCATCCAATATTATAATACTGTTGTCTACACATTCCCAGAGTCTCCTCCTCCTCCTCCTCCTCCTCCTCCTCCTCCTCCTCCTTCTTCTTCTTCTTCTTCTTCTTCTTCTTCTTCTTCTTCTTCTTCTTCTTCTTCTTCTTCTTCTTCTTGTATTATGACACAGCAAACAAGATAGATATGCTGGATTTCATATCACAAAATCACAAGTCAAACACTTCCCAAGTGTCTAGGACTGTATGATGTATTTTCGGATGATCCGCGCAAATCCCAGTAAGGTGGCCTTTTGCAGTTGGCAGATCGTAATTTTGTCAATGTCTATTGTTTCCAAATGCCGGCTGAGATCTTTTGGCACGGCACCCAGTGTGCCCATCACCACTGGGACCACCTGCACTGGTTTCTGCCAGAGTCTTTGCAGTTCAATCTTGAGGTCCTGAGAGCGGCTGTGTTTTTCCTGTTGTTTTTTGTCAATGCGACTGTCACCTGGGATGGCAACATCAATGATCCAAACCTTTTTCTTTTCCACAACTGTGATGTCTGGTGTGTTGTGTTCCAGAACTTTGTCAGTCTGGATTCGGAAGTCCCACAGTATCTTTGCGTGCTCATTTTCCAATATTTTTGCAGGTTTGTGATCCCACCAGTTCTTTTCTGCTGGGAGGTGGTACTTGAGGCATAAGTTCCAATGGATCATTTGGGCCACATAGTTGTGCCTCTGTTTGTAGTCTGTCTGTGCGATTTTCTTACAGCAGCTGACGATATGATCAATGGTTTTGTCGGTTTCCTTGCACAGTCTGCATTTTGGGTCAACAGCTGATTTTTGGATCTTGGCCTGAATTGCCTTTGTCCTGATGTCTTGCTCCTGGGCTGCAAGGATCAGGCCTTCTGTCTCCTTCTTCAGGGTCCCATTCGTGAGCCAGAGCCAGGTCTTCTCCTTCAGCTTTTCCTTCCATTTTGTCAAGGAACTTCCCATGCAATGTTTTGTTGTGCCAGCTGTCAGCTCTAGTTTGTAGTGCGGTTTTCTTGTACTGATTCTTTGTCTGCTGTGCTTTGAGGAGTTTCTGATTTTTGACTTCAATCAAAGCAGGTTCTTCACTTTGCTTTACATATTCTGCCAGGGCATCATCATCTTCTTCTTCTTCTTCTTCTTCTTCTTCTTCTTCTTCTTCTTCTTCTTCTTCTTCTTCTTCTTCTTCTTCTTCTTCTTAATATTATTATTATTATAGTAAAATAATAAATCTAATAATGCCAATAATAATAGAGGAAAATAATAAATATACCATATATATTCTAGTATAAGCCAACTTGAATATAAGCCAAGCACGACTCTCACCCGAGTATAAGCTGAGGTTTTTTTTTTTTCAGTTCTAAAAAAGGGCTGAAAAACCCGGCTTATACTCGAGTATATACAGTAATTTCCAATCTGGGAGGCCCACGCGTCCTCTTTTTCCTTTCATCTGTTAAATTTACAAATTTTATTTTTGCTTTTCTTCCTTGCCGTATGAATTCCCCTAAATTTTTATTCCATTCTTTATAGTATAGTCCTAATGATCGGTAAATTCTCTAATAATAATTCTTCAAGCCGTCGTTGGAGAGGATCTCAGAGAGATGATGGCTTAGTGTTGCAATGTCTAAATGCCCAGCCGTACTTGATAATGCTTTTGGTTCTTTGCAAAACTGGTGCAAAACTGTTTTCACGAGCCCTCGGAGGGTGGAGGGCGGTGCCAAAAGGCCATGTGTTTTTATGAGCACGGACTTTCCACCGAGGCCTCAAATGTCGGCACCAGAATGGACCTGGCTCCCGCTCAATCCTTTCACCTTGTAAAGACTTGCTTCCTGCCGTGACCTGACGTGAGCCGTCCCTACAAAGGCCCTTCAGCATCCCGGGTAACGAAGGGTGAACAACGGAGCCAATCTTTTGCAGCTTTCTGGCTAAAACAACTCCGCCGGCCGGGATTCTTTAATCCTTGCCTTGCCTCGGCGGTGTAAATCCAGCCCTTGTAACAGGGTCAAGGTTTTGTCAGCAGGTGTTGGGTGGATACCACCAAGGGATCTCTTTTTATGACTTTCCCCTTGAAGCAAAGAACCCTAGAATTAGAGAATCATAGCGTTGGGAGAGATCCCATGGGCCATCCAGTCTGACCCGCTTTGGCCACGCAGGAAGACTCAGTCCAAGCACTCCTGACATAGGAGCACATACGAGTCTGGGAAACCTCCTGAGGAGTCTCAAAGCTCTGCTGCTTGTTCTTTCCATCAGGGGGCAGCAAAAACAAGACCTTCTCCCAGAATCAAAGCAGAGCCCGGAAGGCAGATCAGATATTATCTGGGTTGGAAATGCAATACTTCCTGCCCTGCAGTCAGAGCCCCCGGTGGTGCAGCGGATTAAACCGCTGAGCTGCTGAACTTGCTGACCGAAAGGTCGGAGGTTCGAATTCGAGGAGCAGCATGAGCTCCTGCTGTTAGCCCCAGCTTCTGCCAACCTAGCAGTTCGAAAACATGCCAATGTGAGTAGATCAATAGGTACCGCTCCGGTGGGAAGGTAACAGTGCTAGATGCCAATGTGGCGGGCTGTGGCGCAGGCTGGAGAGCAGCTGCAATGAATCACTGCAATGAATCACTCTGACCAAGAGGTCATGAGTTCGAGGCCCGCTCGGAGCCTATGTTTGTTTGTCTTTGTTCTATGTTAAAAGGCATTGAATGTTTGCCTTATATGTGTAATGTGATCCGCCCTGAGTCCCCTTCGGGGTGAGAAGGGCGGAATATAAATGCTGTAAATAAATAAATAAATAAATAAATAAATGTGAGTAGATCAATAGGTACTGCTCCGATGGGAAGGTAACAGTGCTAGATGCCAATGTGAGTAGATCAATAGGTACCGCTCCAGTGGGAAGGTAACAGTGCTAGATGCCAATGTGAGTAGATCAATAGGTACCGCTCCGGTAGGACGGTAAGGGTGCTCCATATCATTATTATCAATATATAATAATAATAATAATAATAATAATAATAATAATAATAACAATAATGACTTTATTTTTATACCCCGCCTCCATCTCCCCCAAATGGGATTCGGGGCAGCTTACATGGGGCCAGGCCCAGATAAAACAATAACAATATAAAGTACATCAATAGACAAAAAAAATACACTATTATAAAATTTAATCATTAACCTCTAAAGATAAATAACAAACTAAGAAAACATGAATTAAAAATGGCAAGGTTGTAAAAAATAGACTGTGTAAAGTAATAAATATAATAGTAAATATAACAACAACAACAACAGTAAGAAAAAGAATAGCAAGGTAGTCCAGAATGTTTCTTCCAGTTGTGGTTGGATTTCACCACCCAAAATTCCTCATCCACCCATGATGGGAGCTGCAATCTAGCCATATCTGGGCAGTAATGTGATTCTTGCTCTTCGTTGACACATAGTAAGAGCGGCATAGAAAAATAAAGAACGAGTGAACGAATGTTCGGAGGAAAGAATAAGGGAGAAAGGCGCTTCCAGATAAGGCCAAGGAGCATGTGCCAAAGCGCCATGGCTGCCGTTTGCATGATGCGGCCGCATTGGAATGCGCTTGCTTCATCCCAAGTCCTCGCTTTTGACGTGGGAACAAGGCCGACGACTGCTGACAGCTCTCTGGTCACTTTGGGAAGGAATGTGCCACCCATCACTCCCGACAGAGGCCCAGCCTGACAGCTGAAGCTCCTAATTCTTTGGCTTTGAGCACCATTCCCATTCTTGTTAATGTTGTTGTTGTTCTTCCTCCGCACCTCTTGATTCCCTCCATCCTTTTCGACCCTCGTCTCAAAATAGTTTTCACTCGCAGGGTGGTTTTGTTCTCAAAGGGAGCAACAGCTCATTTTGGCAATTTAGTCATTTCTTTCTTGCTCTGAAATAAATCTTCAAAACTCTTACTACTAATTATTATTTTATTGTATGACACAGCAAACAAGATAGAGATGCTGGATTTCGTATCACAAAATCTCAAGTCGAACACTTCCCAAGTGTCTAGGACTGTGTGATGTATTTTCGGATGATGCGTGCAGATCCCAGCAGGGTGGCCTTTTGCAGTTGGCAGATTGTGATTTTTGTCAATGTCTATTGTTTCCAAATGCCGGCTGAGATCTTTTGGCACGGCACCCAGTGTGCCCATCACCACCGGGACCACCTGCACTGGTGTCTGCCAGAGTCTTTGAAGTTCGATCTTGAGGTCCTGAGTTTTTCCTGTTGTTTTTCGTCAATGCGACTGTCACCTGGGATGGTGACATCAATGATCCAAACCTTTTTCTTTTCCACAACTGTGATGTCTGGTGTGTTGTGTTCCAGAACTTTGTCAGTCTGGATTCGCAAGTCCCACAGTATCTTTGTGTGCTCATTGTCCAATACTTTTGCAGGTTTGTGATCCCACCAGTTCTTTGCTGCTGGGAGGTGGTACTTGAGGCATAAGTTCCAATGAATCATTTGGGCCACATGGTTGTGCCTCTGTTTGTAGTCTGTCTGTGCGATTTTCTTACAGCAGCTGAGGATATGATCCATGGTTTTGTCAGTTTCCTTGCACAGTCTGCATTTTGGGTCATCAGCTGATTTTTCTATCTTGGCCTTAATTGCCTTTGTTCTGATGGCTTGCTCCTGGGCTGCAAGAAATTATTATTATTATTATTATTATTATTATTATTATTATTATTTCCCACCCGTGATTTATGCTCACTATCTCAAAAGCAGTGCCAGCAACACCATTGAGCCCCGGGTTGTGGTGGTGGTCCGTCTGTGTTTGTTTGTAACCGGGCCCCGGTTTGTAGCAAAAACTGCTTGGAATGCAAGCGGGTCTCTGTCTACCCAGACAGCTCTGTCAGCAAGCTCAGGAAACTGGCCACATGAAAAGCGGCGAGAGCTGGGAAAGAGGCCCAGAGCCTTGCGAGTGAGCGACCTGTGGGGCTCTCTCCTGAGAACTCCTCGCATTTGGAAGCAGAGCATTAAAGCCATTGTGTTAATGGCACCGTCCTCACTGGTCTCCCCAAAAAGAGCCACCTCCATGCCAATGACGGAGCCCTGGCCCCGACTGGAAGCCCAAGCCGGACCGTCCCCTCCGGCTCCATCAAAGATCCCTCCTTGGATTCAGACCAGCAGACATGCCGCGATCCAAATATTTTCCTTCCCAGGCGGAGATAAGCCTTCGAAAACACATCCACGGGGCCCCCTTCCTGGCGCATTAATTTGCAACCGCTTTGAACAACAGCAAACATGGGAAGGGACCGCGGAGTTGCTGGCAAAGACCTCTCTCTTTCCATAAGCAAGGGGGGCATCGCGGGGGTCACGATCACCCATGCCGGGTAATAGACCGCCGGGGTCACGTCCCTCCCTGGACCACCGATATAATGAACTCCTTCCCTCTGGAGCGCCTTGGTCTCAGGCAGCGAAAGGTTTGCGTGTTGAACCTGGGTGGGTGGCACGAATTTGCAGCTCAGGGGCAACAGCTACTAAAGTGGTGTTTTGAAAAAGGCAGGTGATTTCACCAGGACATCATCCCCCCCCCCCCCATTTAAATATTGGCTCAAAACCAGAATGTTTCCCTTCCTCTTTGAAGAGCTGCTTTGAAGAGCTCATCCATCAATAGCTTCAGGGCAGGGCTGGCCCTAGGTAACTTTCAAGTGTAGGCGAACAGAATTTTGGTGCCCCCCCCCCCAAACCAATCACTGAAAAATAAAAACATTGGATAAGCGAAAATGTTGGATAATAAAGCGGGATTAAGGAAAAGCCTATTAAACATCAAATTACAAATTAAGCACCAAAACGTCATGTTTTACAACAAATCAACAGAAAAAGCAGTTCAATACATGGTAATGTTATGTAGGAATTACTATATTTGCGAATTTAGCACCAAACATTGAACAGGGATATAAGGGCAGTATGGACTCAGATAACCCAGTTCAAAGCAGATATTGTGGGTTATTCTGCCTTGGTATTCTGGGTTATATTGGCTGTGTGGAAGAGCCCTGAGGGTCCTTCCACACAGCCATATAACCTAGAGTATCAAGGCAGATACAGTAGAGTCTCACTTATCCAAGCCTTGCTTATCCAAGTTTCTGGATTATCCAAGCCATTTTTGTAGTCAATGTTTTCAATATATCGTGATATTTTGGTGCTAAATTTGTAAATACAGTAATTACAACATAACATTACTGCGTATTGAACTGCTTTTTCTGTCAAATTTGTTGTAAAACATTTAGCCCAACCCCCTTCTGCCTTGGTGCCGTAGGGGCTGGATAAATGGCTTCAATGGGCCACATGTGGCCCGCAGGCAGTAGTTTGGGGACCCCTGGTTTAGAGGATATGCTTCTTATCAAGTTTTCAGATGGGACCAAACGAGGAGGGAGAGCCAATAGTCCAGAAGACAGGAGCAGAATTCAAAATGATCTTCATAGATTAGAGAAGCAATTGGCCAAAACTAACACAATGAATATAAACAAGGACAAATGTCTAGGAAAATGAATACGCATGTGGCAGGGTGTGCAGGCAGGCAGGTCCAGAGCAAGCCTGCAGCTGAGCGCCTCTTACTCTAGAATAAGAGGCACTTGGCTGCAAGCACTGGCGGGCTTGCACACTTTCCAGGCCTGCCTGCAAACCCTGCCACACAGACCCCGCCACACTCTCTGAGTGTGCATGTGTGGCACGTATGCAGGCAGGCAGGCCCAGAGCAAGCCTGAAACGGAGTGCCTCTTACTCTAGAGAAAGAGGTGCTTGGCTGCAGGCACTGGTGGGCTTGCACACTTTCCAGGCCTGCCTGCAAACCTTGCCACGCACTCCCCGCCACACTCTCTGAGTGTGCATGTGTGGCAGGGTGTGCAGGCAGGCAGGCCCAGAGCAAGCCTGCAGCTGAGTGCCTCTTACTCTAGAGAAAGAGGTGCTTGGCTGCAGGCACTGGTGGGCTTGCACACTTTCCAGACCTGCCTGCAAACCTTGCCACACACTCCCCGCCACACTCTCTGAGAGTACATGTGTAGCAGGCTAGGCAGGCAGGCCTGGAAATTGCACGCCTGCCAGTGCCTACAGCCGAGCACCTCTTACTCTAGAGTAGAAACAGCAGGTGCCGGGTAAGAAGAACACACGTATGGTCTGATTTTCGGGCCCCAAAATGAAAGAACCCAAAAAACCCTCACAATTTCAGGAAGCTTACAAAAAACAACGAAAGCCGGGACACGAAGCAGGACAAGCTTTCTTCCGAATGCACAAGTCTAATATATCACAAGCTGAAAACAATTCCTCCCAGAAAGGAGCGTCTCAGATTTGTTGTCCATGTGTCTGTCTGTCTGTTTTTTAAGAAGACTTTTTGAAATATATCCATCCAGAGCATTCTTCCAGCTTGGATCGACTCAGTTTGAAAGGTGTGATTTTGCAATTGGTGGCCAAGAAGAGTCAAGGCCTTCGTCTGTCTCTCTCCCTGTCTCTCCGGCCTTCTCTCGTTTATCCATCTGCACTGCTATTAAAATAGTTTTCAATGTCATTCTTATGGCAGACAATTCAATGGCAGGGCACAGCTAGTAACAAAAAAAAACGGGTCATTTAATTTCCTATAACGAAAAGCCTTTGACCCACTCCAGACCCAGATTCAACAACTGTTACGCAAAGGATATTGCCTGCAAATGTGGAGGAATGGCTGTATATTATTATAATAATTATTTTATTATTATTATTATCCCGCTTTATCTCCCCCGAATTTAAAGGTATTTACTGAATGATTTCAAGGTGTATTGTTATGTTTTCAAGCTGCCATTCCTTGTCTTCATCCTTGATCATAGTGGTAGTTGTAATAATAATATTGAGTTATTATTATTATCATCATTATCATTATATTTATTTATACCCTGCTTTATCTCCCCTGAATTTAAAGGTATTTATTGAATGATTTCAAGGTGTATTGTTATGTTTTCAAGCTGTCATTCCTTGTCTTCATCCTTGATCATAGTGGTAGTTGTGATAATATTGAGTTATTATTATTATCATTATTATTATATTTATTTATACCCTGCTTTATCTCCTCATAATTTAAAGTTATTTATTGAATGATTTCAAGGTGTATTCTTATGTTTTTAAGCTGTCATTCCTTGTCTTCATCCTTGATCATAGTGGTAGTTGTAATAATATTGAGTTATCATCATCATCATCATCATCATCATCATTTAATGACTTATTAATTGCCCTCCATCCAAGATGCTCTAGGCGATTTACAAGATAAAATTGTAAAGGATAAAAACATACATACAAATATTGATAAAATTAACATAGATCGAAAGCTCTAGTAAAGAGCCAGGTCTTGAGTGCTAGGGTAAAAGGCCCTAGTTTTAGTTGTTGTAATAATATTGTTGTTGTTGTTGTTGTTGTTATTATTATTATTATCATCATCATCATCATCATTATATTTATTTATACCCTGCTCTATGTCCCCCAAATTTAAAGTTATTTATTGGATGATTTCAAGGTGTATTGTTATGTTTTCAAGCTGTCATTCCATGTCTTCATCCTTGATCATAGTTGTCGTAATAATATTCTGTTGTATTATTCCATTCCTTGCACCTCTCCTTCCTCAAACGTCTCACTAATTCTTCCATTCATTGACTTTATTGCTCAATCCCCATCTTTCAGGAATGTTTGATTCCATGTTGATGAAAGAAGCACAAGGCTTAGGAGACACTTCCAGTCCAAACCACTGATGGATGTGGGCATTGTCGTGTTGTATACGTCCGATTTTGGTATTCATTTGCACCCAAGCAAGGATCCTCATCACCTCCATTATTAGAGCAACGACAGAAAAAGATCTGGATCAAGGAATGGGCTTTTATGGTCCAGCTCTTTTAAAAAGGTGACCATTCAAAAGCAATGATGGGATTTCCACCCTCGGAGCTCACAATGGCCTAATGGAAGAGCACGTCTTTGGGGAAGGGTGCTTTGGGAATGCGCGGGATGAAAAGCCGGACCTGAATGCGCCCGAGAATGCAGAGTGCAAACTCACTTTAGGTGGAAGACGCAACGTTAAATGCTAAAGCCTTTTGTGTGTGTGGTCAGGCTGGACAAAGCCGTTGCAAAAAAAGCACAAGGTGGGCATCTTTCTGCATCCGTCCCAAGCTGACGCTCTTTGGAGGAATTCATGGAAGAAAGGAAGGAAAGCCTTGCAGATTTCAAGGCATGCCTAGGAATTGTGTTAAGCTGGGCTCTCAAGATCACTTATGGATACCAACAGGATACTTTTATGCACACAAAATGAAGAAAAGTCCACAAAAGAATATTGGATTCTAACAGTTCTTGAACGGGCAGAAATAGGCATGTTGTTGTTGTTGTTGTTGTTGTTGTTGTTGTTGTTGTTGTTGTTGCTGCTGCTGCTGCTGTTATTGTTATATTTATTTATATTCCACTTTGTCTCTCCTGAAAGGGACTCAAAGCAGAAATAATAATAATAATAATAATAATAATAATAATAATAATAATAATAAAATCGCACAGACAAACTACAAACAGAGGCACAACTATGTGGCCCAAATGATTCATTGGAACTTATGCCTCAAGTACCTCCTCCCAGCAGCAAAGAATTGGTGGGATCACAAACCTGCAAAAGTATTGAGCATGCAAAGATACTGTGGGACTTCTTCTTCTTCTTCTTCTTCTTCTTCTTCTTCTTCTTATTATTATTATTATTATTATTATTAGATACACAATGGGATTAGTAGACAGCAAAAAAAAGCCACTCTGCTGGCTGTTGTATTGGACTCATGTCGGACACTTCCCAAGTGTCTAGGACTGTGTGATGTATTATTATTATTATTATTATTATTATTATTATTATTATTATTATTATTATTATTATTTTATTATGTCACAGCAAACAAGATAGATATGCTGGATTTCGTTTCACAAAACCGCAAGTCGAACACTTCCCAAGTGTCTAGGACTGTGTGATGTATTTTCGGATGATGCGCGCAGATCCCAGTTGGGTGGCCTTTTGCAGTTGGCAGATCGTAATTTTGTCAAGGTCTATTGTTTCCAAATGCCAGCCGAGATCTTTTGGCACGGCACCCAGTGTGCCCATCACCACCGGGACCACCTGCACTGGTTTCTGCCAGAGTCTTTGCAGTTCAATCTTGAGGTCCTGAGAGCGGCTGAGTTTTTCCTGTTGTTTTTCACCTGGGATGGCGACATCAATGATCCAAACCTTTTTCTTCTCCACAACTGTGATGTCTGGTGTGTTGTGTTCCAGAACTTTGTCAGTCTGGATTCGGAAGTCCCACAGTATCTTTGCGTGCTCATTTTCCAATACTTTTGCAGGTTTGTGATCCCACCAGTTCTTTGCTGCTGGGAGGTGGGACTTGAGGCATAAGTTCCAATGAATCATTTGGGCCACATAGTTGTGCCTCTGTTTGTAGTCTGTCTGTGCGATTTTCTTATTATTACTGTGTGATGTATTTTTGGAAGATGCATGCAGATCCCAGTAGGGTGGCCTTTTGCAGTTGGCAGATCGTAATTTTGTCAATGTCTATTGTTTCCAAATGCCGGCTGAGATCTTTTGGCACGGCACCCAATGTGCTAATCACCACTGGGACCACCTGCACTGGTTTCTGCCAGAGTCTTTGAAGTTCCATCTTGAGGTCCTGGTATTATTATTATTATTATTATTATTCCGCTGTATCTCACCCAAAAAGGACTCAAACCTGGGAAAGCAAACCTTTCTGTTTGCTCACATCAGATAGTTTTAAGGAGCTCTGCTTTACAGGAAAGCATCTTCTAAAGGTTTCCTGTCTCTGCTCTTCGGGATTAGATGGGATTTGTGTCTTGATTTGCCTCCTCTGGGGACGGGCGCCTATCTTTATGAGCTATGGTCAGGAAACGGGAGACATCCGAAAGGCAGAAGGAGACTCGTGCCGGTCCCTTCCTAACCCCAGACAGGCCTCCCTCTAACCCTGGCCCACCCTGATAACCCTTTCAACTAGGAAATGAAGGACCCGCTTCCTTTCTGGGCTGGAGAGGAAAGAGGTGGGAGATATCTGGAGGCTTGTATCATCCTACGGTGAAGCAAACAAAAGGCTCAAAGTGAGTCTCAAACTCACCTGGAAAGACTACACAGAGAAGCCATTGAAATCCACAAGCATGTGGACAACCTCAACAGAAAAGAGGAAACCATGAAAATGAACAAAATCTGGCTACCAGTATTACAAAAGTCAAAAATCAGAACAGTAAACAAGAAACAACACTCTGAGGGCAGAGGAGCCCCAAGGACGGCTAATGACTCTGAAGAAAGGATGCCCCCCAGGCAAGAGACAAACCGTTCCAATGCTAATTAGGGTGATTAACTGCAACATTAGCGCTGGCTTCCAACTGACAAAGGATTCCTGTCACACCCTGGACTCTCCACAGATATATATTTACCTTCCTTGCCTAGTTTATCCATACCTCACAACCTCTGAGGATGCCTGCCATACATGTGGGCGAAACATCAGGAGAGAATACGTCTGGAACATGGCCACACAGCCCGGAAGACATACAGCAACCCTATCACCTGGAAAGATTTGCAACAAAACTTTGACAGTTTCCCCCACGTCTGCACTGTAGAGTTAATTCACTTTGGCATCCCTTGAAGTGCCGTGATTCATCGCTATGGAATCCTGGTAGCTTAGTGAACTGAAAGCACCATGACTCCATAGCAATATGAGTGGCACCAAAGTGCATTAAGATGCACCCATGATGAGCCTCATGCAGGTAACCAAGCCTCACCTCAACCTTTTGAGGCCATTTGGCCACACACGGTCTCCCCCCATATATTCAAATGGAAGATTTAGTGCACACCTGGATGTAACTCATTGGTCTGTAACCCATAAAAGGAGCGGGCTAGTGATGGGGATGGTGTAAGGTGTAAGTGCATGAAAAGCTGAAGCTCCATTTCACTTCCAGCCACTGGGTTTTATTGCCAGAACAATATTTCTCAGCTGGTGGTGAGGATTGGCCGGTAACGCCATGTAACGCCATGTGCGTCAACCATGAGAGAGACCCCAGGTCTACTTGGGGAGAGACTTCCTATGGAAAGATGATGATCCTCACAATCAACCAAATGCAGGAGACTCGGATGGAGAGGCAAAAAGGGAGAAAGTGAAGAGAACGTTGAGACATCACTTTGGGGACAATATTTCTCAGAATCACTAAGACGTCATGGCTTGATGCTCCTGGGAGATAAAACCATAGCATCATAGAGTTGAAGGAGACCATCAGCACCCATTCCTGCTCAATATTGGAACTTCACGTAGAATCTCAATCAGCCATGAGAGAGCCCTCAGGTCTACTTGGGCAGTGATGATCCTCACAGTCAACCAAATGCAGGAGACTCAGGGATGGAGAGGCAAAAAGGGAGAAAGTGAAGAGAACATCAAGACATCAATTTGGGGACAAAATTTCTCAGAATCACTAAGACAGTGGTTCTCAACCTGTGGGTCCCCAGATGTTTTTGGCCTTCAACTCCCAGAAATCTCAACATCTGATAATCCCATCTGGCTGGGATTTCTGGGAGTTGTAGACAAAACATCTGGGGATCCAAAGTTGAGAACCACTGCACTAAGACATCATAGCCAATGGACCTTCTGCTCGATGCTCCTGGGAGATAAAACCATAGCATCATAGAGTTGAAGGAGACCAACAGCATCCATTCCTGCTCAGTGGTGGAATTTCATGTAGAACTTCCTCATTGAGTAGTTGTCTAGCCTCTTTTTGAAGACATCCAGAGACATCATCCCATTAGGCAACTGGTTCCACTGAAGTCATCATTGGCCATCACTCGTGACCAAGTCTGATTGCCTTCCAAGTGTAGGGTCTTGGAGGTGGGTCTGTAGGTGGCTGTAGAGACCTGTTCATGATCCGCATGTTCTTTTGCAGCGAGGACCTTGGTTTCCAGATGGAAGGC
Source organism: Anolis carolinensis (assembly GCF_035594765.1). Lineage (NCBI taxonomy): Eukaryota > Metazoa > Chordata > Lepidosauria > Squamata > Anolidae > Anolis > Anolis carolinensis. The sequence continues at coordinate 1,366,303 of NW_026943820.1, forward strand.
AGTCCCAACAAGGGTTGGCTTGAGGCACCTCCTTACCTTTCTCCCTTCCGCCCTCCATTTTTGCTTCTTTGACTTCCACAGCACTCTTGGTCACAGCTGACCTCCAGTTCCAACGCTCAAGGGCCAGAGCTTCCCAGTTCTCTCTCGGTGTCTAAGCCACTGTTTTAAGGTTGCCTTTAATACCATTTTCCAGTCTCTTTTCCTGTCCACCAACATTCCATTTTCGGTTCTTGAGTTGAGACTTTGGGCATTCGGACAATGTGGCCAGTCCAGCAGACTTGATGGTGGAAGATCATGGCTCCAATGCTAGTGGTCTTTTCTTCTTTTCCAGCATGCTGACATTTCTCCACCTGTCTTCCCAAGAGATTTGCAGGATTTTTCAGAAACAACGCTGAAGCAATAGTTGCAGGAGTCGAGTGTGACATTTGTAGACAGTCCACGTTTCGCAGGTATATTATCAACAGGGTTGGGAGGACAATAGATTTATAAACAAGCTTAGTTTACGATCAACAGTGATTCTAAGGTCCTTCTCATTTGTATGAATGCTAAGCCAACAAAATGTATACAGAGAGCAAACCAAAGACCTAAAGAGAGAAGGGTCCGAAATGGTTGCAAGTCCTCCTGATGAAAGTCCTTCACCTTTATTCACAGGATATTCTGGGGAGAGGCAGACGTGGTCCACGATCCACATTTTTCCAGCTCCCACGTCTCATGGTTGTCATCAAGTTTCACCCTAATTTGTAAGCACTTTCCAAGAAGGCTCCTCGCTTCCTCCATCTGAAACACTCTTTCTTTTCTTCCTTCTGGAAAAAAGGAGAATATTTCCTGTGGCTTCTCAGGGGGAAAAGGAGGTCATTTCCTCCACCTTGGTGTTCCCGTCCGAAGGGCGATTCGTATGGCCCGTTGACCTGTGGGCCGGTCATGTTCCAGGGCTGATTTACATGAAACATCTGCCTCTTCTTGGTGGGCACCTCTTTGTTCTCGGCAGAAGGACGCTTTCGAGGGAAGTCACAATCAGACCTTTTGCTCTGGCTTCAGACTTCCCGTTCCTGGTTGACTTATCACGCCAGGGCTTCTGCCCGGCCGGGGCTTCCTCTCCAGTCGGCTCGGAAAGATCCTTCCTCCTGCCCTGGGTTTGCTTTCCTGCGTCCCCGGGGATCTTGCAGGGAGGAGAGACCGCGAAAAGCTCTCCAAGCTCACATCTCTTCCCGTTGGAAGCAACACCAGTATTCCAGAATGCACCACAATGAGACACATGGTCCAACAATCGTGACACTTTTAAGTAGTTTAAGCAACTGATGTTAGGGGAACAGAGATTTAAAACTGGATGTAACACAGTCAAATGTGTTGTCGAAAGCCTTCATGGCCAGAATCACTGGGATGCTGTGAGCTTTCTGGGCTGTCTGGCTATGTTAGAGAAGCATTCTCTCCTGATGCTGCAGGCATCCTTAGAGGTTTGTTTACACGGCTGAGTGGGGAAAGGAAAGGGCCTGAGGCTGTTAGGAATGGTGGGAGCTGAAGTCCAAAACACCTGGAGGGCTGAAGTTTGCCCATGCCTGGCCTACACCAGGCATGGGCAAACTAAGGCCTGGGGGCCGGATGCGACCCCCTGGGTGCTTATCTCAGGCCCTCCTCATTTTCCCCATCCTCTTGGCAGAAGGACACAACATCCCGCCATGTCCTTATGCCAAAAAGATGGAGGAGTAAGGCACGCAGCAGCTGAGAGTCTTCTGGAGGACTCCTCAAGAGATGGCAGTCCTGGCTTGTTCAGTAGACTCTTCTCTACACTTCCATTTGGCAGAAAGCCATAGCATTGAATGTATCTACTCTCTTTGAGACCAACCAACCAAAATAGGCTTCCCCCTCTTCTCTCGGGTTCTGACAAACCCTTTAGCAGTCAAGAATTATATACAGGAAAGCAATTATGGTTTTAATAATGCAATTGATTTCCCTGAAACACTTGGTTGGGAGCGAAATACAGAACGAAAACATATTTGAGGGCCACCAACCACGGCTGGAAGGATGAAAGGGTGTGGAGATCGCACCCAGCAAAAGAAGCTGACACTTTGACTTGTCCAGATTGGCAGCTGCTATTAATCAGCATCAAGGCCTCAAATAATTTTTCCCCACCATCTTTTGAACTCCACGCAGACGTAATGTTGGCTCCTGGCTGGCAGATAAATCTTGGGTGTGCGAAGCAGCGGGACGGGCGATGTTTCCCTGACCACTCTCCTTGAAAGGTGTCCAAGACTGTAATGTTGCGACGTGGAACGTGGGATCCCGCAGGGTTCAAGGCTACGAGGGAAAGGTTGTGGCGCAGACCACGGAGCACCGAAGTCATAAAGCGGGATGTAAAACCTCATGATTGAGAAAACAAATGCCTTCTGTTTGTAGGTTTCTACCCAGCTTAAAGGGAAGGAGGTGGAAAAAGCTGTGCAGGGAAAAGGCACACAAAGGGCAATACTGCGCTGTGCCTATTCCGTCATAGCATCATCCACATCCACAGGACTGGGATTAATATTTACTTTGGATTACAGCACAGAGAGACATAGAACCTCTATGCACGACGCCATTGTTGCATTATTGTGATAGCAGATAGTTATCGGTATTGCCAGCCTTCTTGTTGCACTTTGCTGTTTGCAGGTTTCTAACCAGCTTAAAGGGCTGGAGATGGGAGAAAGCTGTGCAGGGAAAAGGCACACAAAGGGCAATACTGCGCTGTGCCTATTCCGTCATGGCATCATCCACGTCCATGGGATTCTGATAAAGTACACATAAAGCAGAGAGACGTAGAACCTTTCTTCATGACGCCATTGCTGCATTATTATGATAGCAGCTACTTATTTCCATTATCTTGTAGCAATATTGCGATAGCAACTATTTATCGGTATTGCCAGCCTTCTTATTGCACCTTGCTGTTTGGGGCTAGGATAAAGCACATATTTTGGATTATGGCACAGAGAGACGTAGAACTTTTCTGCATGATGCTATTATCTTGTTGCATTATTGCCATTGCAGCTACTTATCTGTATTGCCAACTTTCCTATTGTACCTTCCTGTTTGGTGGTTTCTACTCAGATTAAAGGGAAGGAGATGGGACAAAGCTATGCAAGGAGAAGGCACAGACATGACAATACTGCTCTGTCCCTATTCTGTCACTGTGTCTTCCACATCCATGGGAGTGGAATAAAGTATTCATGAAGCAGAGAGATGTAGAACCTTCCTGCATGAAGCCATTGTTGCATTATTGCAATAGCAGGCATTTATCGGTCTTGTCAGCCTTCTTATTGCACATTGCTGTTTGGTGGTTTCTATCCAATTTAAAGTACACATAAAGCAGAGAGACATAGTACCTTTCTGCATGACACCATTATCTTGTTGCATTATTGCACTAGTAGCTACTTATCGGTATTGTCAGACTTCTTATTACACCTTGCTGTTTAGTGGTTTCTAAGAAAGCTTTGCAGGGAGAAGGCACATCCACAGGACTGGGATAAAGAACACATAAAGCAGAGGGACGTAGAATATTTCTACATGACGTCGTTGCTGCATTATTGCGATAGCAGATACTTATCGGTATTGTCAGACTTCTTATTGCACACTGCTGTTTGGTGGTTTCTAAGAAAGCTTTATAGGGAGAAGTCACATCCACGGGACTGGGATAAAGAGCACATAAAGCAGAGAGATGTAGAACCTTTCTGCATGATACCATTATCTTGTTGCATTATTGCGCTAGTAGCTACTTATCGGTATTGTCAGCCTTCTTATTGCACACTGCTGTTTGGTGGTTTCTAAGAAAGCTTTGCAGGGAGAAGTCACATCCACGGGACTGGGATAAAGAGCACATAGAGCAGAGAGATGTAGAACCTTTCTGCACAATGCCATTGTTGCATAATGCAATAGTAGTTACTTATCGGCATTGCCAGCCTTCTTATTGCACACTGCTGTTTGGTGGTTTCTTCCCAGCTTAAAGGGAAGGAGATGGGAGAAAGCTGTGCAGGGAGAAGGCACACAAAGAGCAACACTGCACTGTGCCTATTCCGTCATGGCGTCATCCACATCAATGATACTAAGATAAAGTACGTATTTTTGAATACTGCGCAGAGAGACTGGGATAAAGTACACATAAAGCAGAGAGAGATGTAGAACTTTTCTGCAGGACACCATTATCTTGTTGCATTACTGCAATAGCAGCTACTTATTGGTATTGTCGAGCAGCCTCCAGTGACACAGCGGGTTAAACCATTGAGCTACCGGTTGGCATTTTGAATCTGGGGTGTGGAATTTCTTTCGGAGGGTCGTACCTACCCAAAAGATTCCTCAATTTTAGTCTTAATGCTACGGAGAAGAAAGCGAAACCCAGTTGTGCAAATGTATAGAGAAGAAAGCAGAGCCAGCCGTACCAATGTTTATTTGAGCTTCCCAAAGAGAACACGGGGGATGAAAGACGGATCGGCCTTGAGCTACAAGGGCTACAGATTTCTTGATTTATGTATTCCCGTTAGTGGCCATTCCCGAGCCAACATCATCTGTATGTTCAGATCGTATGAAAACTGCTTCTACTGTGTTACACCAAGAAGGCCCTTCATTCGGGACAATATATCATGAGTGCCCAAACTCAGATTTTAGCAGGGAATGGGTGGGAAAAAAAGAAATATACTCCAGCCCTATTGATTGTATTTTGGGGGCAGCTTTGGTGCTCTGGAGGGCTCTCAACTGCCGCATGGCTTCCTCAAGCCGTCCTCCCGGCATAAGGACGGATCTGGTCGTACCGTCCTAATGCCGAGAGGAGGGCAAGACACACAGCAGCTGAGAGTCCTCAGGAGGTCTCTCAGCCACCGGATGCCTTCCTTGAGCCGTCCTCCTGGCATAAGGATGAGGCTGTTCATACCATTCTTATGCCGGGAGGAGGGTGAGGCAGACGGTAGCTGAGAGACCTCCGGAGCACTCTCAGCCAGCGCATGTATTCCTCAAGCCATTACTTTTCATTCAACCCTCCTAGAACCCAACTAGAGTTTGTTTCCTCCTCCTTCTGTTCACGGAGGCACAGGATCGAAGCCCATGCCCTTCTGGGCAGATGTTGGGTATTTAAAAACGGTCACAATCGAAAATGAGTTGGAAGAAGCCTGAAAAGAGGAAACGGCCTGTTCCAGGGTGCCCTTTGGTCTCTCTCTTTTTTTGGGGAGTAGGGGAATATCTAATATTTCAAAGCTCCCCCTGCTTTGAAATGATGAGACCACCAAAATCGCGCCGGGTTGCCAAAACGGGCTGTAAAAGGTAATAATTGTTAATAACTTGGCACGGGCTTGCTCATTTGAGCCGCGTGGGTTTGGCATCCTGTAAAGACAACATTGTAAGCAAATAAAAGCCCCAAATGCCTGGCCTGGGATATCGTTAACCACATCATAACTGGATATGAAACGGGAGGTTTCAAGGATGTTTGCAGTCTAAACACAGGCCGCTCGCCACTGGTTTGCAGGAAATTAAGTCAGCCGCTGACCCAAAGCGCATCCTTGACCGTAAGTTCAGAAATTGAATCGAAAGGCTCCGAACATTTGGATTCGGAACTGAGATATCTAAAGACAAGAAAGGACAACAACAGAAACCAATAATAAATATACACAATAGGCGAAAAAAACACAACACAGAATTAAAGCATCAAATTAAAAACAATGAGGTTGCAATAGTGGATAAGCAAGGCGCTTACATTGACATTGCAGGTTACAGCGAGCATCATGAACATGTCCAAGAGCCCTGACAATGTCCTCCACAGACACCTTACTGCCCACCACTCAAGTGAAGGCTTTCATTCAGGACAATTTTCTGTTTTTCCTCCACCACAGACATCCCAGTGTTCCTTACTTTCTCCATTTGTGTGGAATTTGCATGACTCCTCCCACTGCCTCTCCCTTAAACCTTTCCTATGTCACACAGCAAACAGAGGGACAGTTTTCTGTTTTTTCTCCACCACAGACATCCCAGTGTTCCTGACTCTCTCCATTGGTGTGAAATTTGCATGATTCCTCCCACTGCCTCTCCCTTAACCCTTTCCTATGTCACACAGCAAACAGAGGGACAGTTTTCTGTTTTTTCTCCACCACAGACATCCCAGTGTTCCTGACTCTCTCCATTGGTGTGAAATTTGCATGATTCCTCCCACTGCCTCTCCCTTAACCCTTTCCTATGTCACACAGCAAACAGAGGGACAGTTTTCTGTTTTTTCTCCACCACAGACATCCCAGTGTTCCTGACTCTCTCCATTGGTGTGAAATTTGCATGATTCCTCCCACTGCCTCTCCCTTAACCCTTTCCTATGTCACACAGCAAACAGAGGGACAATTTTCTGTTTTTCCTCCACCACAGACATCCTGGTGTTCCTGACTCTCTCCATTGATGTGAAATTTGCATGACTCCGCCCACTGCCTCTCCCTTAACTCTTTCCCATGTCACACAACAAACAGAGGGACAATTTTCTGTTTTTCCTCCACCACAGACATCCCGGTGTTTCTGACTCTCTCCATTGGTGTGGAATTTGCATGACTCTGCCCACTGCCTCTCCCTTAACCCTTTCCTACCCTTTCCTATGTCACAAAGCAAAGAGAGGAATTGATCAGCAACTGAACATACTAGAGAGGTTTGCGGAGAATTCACCATGATTTATAACAGTTGTAGGTACTGGGATATATAGTTTACCTGCAATCTAAGAGCACTCTGAACTCCACCAACGATGGACCTGGAACTCACTTGGAGCACAGAATTCCCATGACCAACAAAACATCCTGGAGGTCTTTGGAGGGATTGATAGGAGTTGTAGTTCACCTACACCCAGAGCGTACTATGAACCCAAACAATGATGGATCTGGACCAGATTTGGCATGCATACCTGATAGGCTCAAATTTGAATACTAATGGGTTTTGAGGGGAATTGGCCTGGATATTTTGGAGTTGTAGGCACTGAGATTTATAGTTCACTTGCAAATCAATAACCACTCTGAACTCAATCAAAGATGGAATTGGACCAAACTTGACACACAGAGCCCCAGCAACAATACTGGAGAAGTCACCATGATTTATAGGAGTGGTAGGGACTGGGATGTATAGTTCACCCGAAATCTAAGAGCATTCTGAACTCTACAATGGACCTGAAACTCACTTGGCAGACAGAGCCCCATGACCAGCAAATACTACCAGCCGTTTTGGGGGAAAATTCAACTTGATTTGGGGGAGTTGTAGTTCACCTACACCCAGAGAACACTGTGAACCCAAACACCGGTGGATCTGGACCAAACTTGGCATACATACCTGATAAGTTGAAATGTGATTACTGGAGAGGTTTGGGAGGAAACTGAACCTTCCTTTCAGGGAGTTGTAGTTCACCCACAACCAGAGAAACTGTGACCTCCACTGATGGGATTTGCAGTACTTTCACTCCCTTCCAGAGACCACTGCGACTCCATACATGAATAGTTTCTGATTTTTGTACACATTGTGCAAAAGATAGGAGAGCTGAACTGATTCTGGCTTCTGTTTTTATCTGTTCATATGTTAAGCTGATTTTCCAGGGCTTGCCAACCAGTGTTAAGACACAACGGCATTAAATTTGAGGTCCAACTGGGAAAAGTGACGCAAACTTCATTAAAACGAACCAGGGTTTCCTCTATCTCCACAGTCCTGTTTGGTCCATGGGCCTTTTTGCTTGTGTTATAGCACTTCTTGGGTCAACAAAGCGAGAAGCGTCAGGCACGGAGGAAGGCTGGTTTGGCCCATCAAGGACCTGGGAGGAGAAAAGCGGACAACCCCATGGCGAGAAAGGCAAAAGGAATTAAAGCAAGAATAAAAGCAAAAATTTTCCTCCTGGAAAAAAGAATAAAAACCTTTCTTGATCTCCTTTCAACCGCCTTTGATATTTCAAACATCTGGAGTGGAATTTCTAATCAGGACTTGGAGACGTTGCTTGGTTGGGCGACCTTCCCAACGCAGCATTGTGATGTCTTAATGCAACCGAGCAGTGTTGCCAAACAGTGGAACATCGTCCAGAACTTGGTTTGCTTTAACAATTTCATGGACTCAAAGAGGCAGAAGAAACAACAAGGAACATACAGTCCAACTCGTAAGAACATGACAGTAGAGCAGTAGAGCTAGGGAAGGGGGCGGGACTCCTTCCAAGAGCCCGAGATAGGGCTGAGCCTCTATACCTCTCCTGAGAGGCCTTTTAGGACTAAAGGGCGGAGCTAGGGGTGGGGGCGGGGCCTCTTCCCAAGAGCCCAAGACAGGGCTGAGCCTCTATACTTCTTCTGAGAGGCTTTTTAGGACTAAAGGGCGGAGCTAGGGGTGGGGGCGGGGCCTCTTCCCAAGAGCCCAAGACAGGGCTGAGCCTCTATACCTCTCCTGAGAGGCCTTTTAGGACTAAAGGGCGGAGCTAGGGGTGGGGGCGGGGCCTCTTCCCAAGAGCCCAAGACAGGGCTGAGCCTCTATACTTCTCCTGAGAGGCCTTTTAGGACTAAAGGGCGGAGCTAGGGGTGGGGGCGGGGCCTCTTCCCAAGAGCCCAAGACAGGGCTGAGCCTCTATACCTCTCCTGAGAGGCCTTTTAGGACTAAAGGGCGGGGCTATACCTCCCCTGAGGTGCTTGTTAGAACATGGGGGCGGGGCATAGAGGTTCAGCCCTGTCAGGCACTTGGGAAGAGGCCCCGCCCCCTCCTCTAGCCCCACCCCCTGTGTCCTGGCAGGCGCCGCAAGACAGGGATAGAAGCTCAGCCCTAATTCAGAGCTTGTAACTCCGCCCATCCCAGCCCTGGCCACCCATTTTTGGCCACTGTTTTAGGCTATAGATTGAACTTGGCCTCCAGTTCAATCTACATTTCAACAACCTACCAGAACAGGATACCTTTGTTTACTACTAGCATTGATGCTCAATTCCCTCTTGTCGGGATTATTGTTATTATGCAGCCCTCCCTGTGGTGTGTGTTGATAAGAGGCACCAGAATAGCATTATCGGTCCATAGGGAGTTCTTATCGATCTGAAATGTAGCAGGTTGTGTTCCCCACCCACAGCCGGCCCAAGGTAATTTTCAAGTGTAGGCAAACAGAATTTTGGCGACCCCCAAAACCAATCACTGAAAAATAAAAGCGTTGGATAAGTGAAAATGTTGGATAATAAGGAGGGATTAAGGAAAAGCCTATTAAACATCAAATTACATTAAGATTTTACAAATTAAGCACCAAAACATAATGTTTTACAATAAATCAACAGAAAAAGCAGTCTCGACTGTGCTCCAAGTGTGTTTTGTGCCCCAAGTGACCGCTTAATTTTCCTCATTGTTGGACCGGCTCTGTCCCCACCGCCTTGCATTTTGCAAATGTGAATTTTTGCAATCCTGGAAAGCAACGGGTCCCACACTGCAAGGGCACTTCCGGAGCAGAAATCCACTCTTTCTTTCTGCTCTCCCGGGAGAATCGTCTCTCTATGCATCTCGGTGCGCGAGCAAGAGTGTGCATCGAAAGCCGACTACGCCTATATGGAAAGTTCCCATTTCCTCCGCGAACACAACACACACACTCACACAAGCCTTTCGTCTGCCTTGTTCGGCGATGGCGGCAGGTTCCCTCTGCAGCCGTAGCGTTGTGCGTGGACCCGTTTTTGGCACGCTGCCGAAAGCTCTCGTCTGTTTTCCAGACAGGAAATATGAATCAAAATAACATGACAGAAAAAAACAGTAATTAGCTTTTGTGTGAGGCTGCTAAGGCCTTAATGAGGAACAGGCTGGCCATAAAAAGCATGGGCTCTCTTGCGCTCCCCTCCCGCGAAAGGACCACATGTTGAAAGCCAACCATTTGCTGGTGAAATGAGATGTTACACCCTTCTCCCTTGACCGAGACAGTCCCCAGATGACCACTCAACCCCTGGGTATGTGTCTCCTACGTTGTCAACCACTCATGTCAATCACAAATTGGGAAACGGACAGTCGGCCCTCCGCAGTCATGGATTCCGCATCAACGGTCTCAACCATCCATGGCTTGGAATGGATTTTTAAAAGAAATCCAAACTGACTTTGTTGTTTTATATACGGCACACCATGCAGAAAAACACGATCAAAGCACACCCAACAGATGGCCACCCAGCCTTTGTAACAACAACAACAGCCAAACACCTTTGATATCTGCTTGGGTTTCCGTCATGGAGCCTCTGTTGATACTCAAGTTCCATGATATACATAAGTCAATGTATATCATGGAACTTGAGTATCAACGGAGGCTCCATGAACCAAACTCAAGCAGATACCAAGGGTCCGTTATACACTCTTGCAGGGGTTCTCAAATTGTGCTCCGCGGAGCCCTTGGGGGTTGGACCTTGGGGGTCAGGCTCTTTTTTTGGCTTCTGGGGTTTCGACTGTTGTTGTTGTTGTTGTTGCTGTTACAAAGGTTAGGTGGCCATCTGTTGGGGATTCTTGATTGTGTTTGCCCTGCATGGTAGATTAAAGGGGGTTGGACTGGATGGTCCCTGGGTTTTCTGCTATTGTTGTTGTTGTTGTTGTTGTCGGAGCGGCTTACAAGAACCGGTTAAAATCAACAATTTAAAAAACATCTTAAAAACATCTTTAAAAAACAACCTAAAAGCACCTTTTAAAACATCAATTATTATTATTATTATTATCAATTATTATTATTATTATTGCATAATAATAATAATAATAATAATAATAATAATAATAATAATAACAACAAAGGCTGGATGGCCATCTGCTGGGGGTACATGATTGTGTTTCTCCTGCCTAGCAGAAGGGAGGTTGGACTGAATGGTCCCTGGGTTTTCTGCTATTATTATGGTTGTTGTTGTTGTTGTTGTTGTTGTTACAAAGGCTGGGTGGCCATCTGTTGGGGGAGCTTTTATTGTGCTTTTCCTGTATAGCAGAATAAAGGTAGTTGGACTCGATGGCGTCTGGGATCTTCCATTGAGATACTGTTAAGTTTGAGAACCCCTGCCTCATTGGATCACACTTCTAGATTAATCTAGATTATAATATTTGATACTGTCATCCAATGTAGAATATTAGCAATGCAACTGCCATGTCATATCACTCAAATGTCTCAATGGGACGTTCTCAATAAATCCTCTATCACCCCCCTATTGTCATCTCCAAAGAAGACCCATTTCTATCTCCTTTTTCCCAATGAACGACCATACTTTGGAAAGGAAATTTGGGGGGAATGTAATGGCCACTTATGGACGCTATAGGATCAGTCAACAGCCCCCGGCTGAACATATCCTGAAAGGAAACCCAGCCAAGGTTAAAGTTGATGCCTTTCCCAGCGTTCGTATTGAACACTGGAAGCAAAATAGCCCAGTGTTGAAAGTCTGTAGGCACCGGATCAAGCCGTATCCAGATGGCAAGACTCTGGGATGGGAGACCTTTGCATCATCACAAACATTCCCAGTTGAAACAAGCAGATTGTTGCAATGCACCAGCCAAACGAAGGATCACTGGGTTGCCCAGTGGTGTTCAACAGCATCACAAAAACATTGACATTGTTGAACATAATAGTATCCGCGTGGGACGTCTAGAAAACTGCAACTGCTAAATGAGATTGCAACTTTTTTGTCCAACGCAGAGTAAACATGTTTACTTTCAGGTTATGAATATGGAGTGGCGCATAGTATCAATTAGAGTTGTGCTTTCAGGGTAAACCTTGCCCTGTTTTGTGTCATGGCTTTTGTTGGGGGTCCCCAGTCTGTTTTTTGGAGCCTCCCAAAATTAGATGTTTGTTTTCGGTTTGGGGCCCTGAAAATCGGACCAATATGGAGGGGAAGCTTCCCACCCAATGGCTCCCCTTCCCAACGCAGAGGCTTCTGTTCTTCTTACCTGGCACCAGCCATTTCTATTCTAGAGTAAGAGGCGCTCAGCTGCAGGCACTGGCAGGTGCGCACGCTTTCTGGGCCTGTCTGCACTCTATGCCACACACACTCTCCTTGGAAAGTGGTTTGGTGCAGGGAAGCCTGGAAAGTACCTGCAGCTGAGTGCCTTGCTCTAGAGTAAGTGGTGCTCAGCTGCAGGCATGCTCCGGCCCTGCCTTCATGCCCCGCCACATATGCACTCTCTTTCCAAGGCTGCAGTCGAAAGGCTGCTTTTGTGTTGAGTGGATTTTCCCTGTCAGTGCCTGCAGCTGAGTGCCTCTTATTGTAGTGTAAGTGGCACTCAGCTGCAGGCGTGCTCCAGGCCTGCCTTTATGCCCCACCACATATGCATTCTCTTTCCAAGGCTGCTTTTGTGTTGAGTGGATTTTCCCTGTCAGTGCCTGCAGCTGAGTGCCTCTTATTGTAGAGTTAATGGCACTCAGCTGCAGGCGTGCTCCAAGCCTGCCTTCATGCCCCGCCACATATGCATTCTCTTTCCAAGGCTGCAGACGAAAGGCTGCTTTCGTGTTGAGTGGATTTTCCCTGTCAGTGCCTGCAGCTGAATGCCTCTTATTGTAGAGTAAGTGGCGCTCAGCTGCAGGCGTGCTCCAGGCCTGCCTTCATGCCCCACCACATATGCACTCTCTTTCCAAGGCTGTAGTCTAAAGGCTGCTTTTGTGTTGAGCAGATTTTCATGCAGTGACTGAGCTCCCCGATTCGTGCTCCCGAAGAAATGGAAGACACGAAAGAAACGGTAGGAACGAATTCTGTGCACAACTCTATTATCAATGTTGTTGCCAATGATTTATATAGCACTAGCTGTGCCCGGCCACGCGTTGCTGTGGCTAGGACTTACTTTTTCTTTTCTTTTTGTTGTATGAACATAGAGGCATGGATGAGAGGTTGTGCTGTCAATTTTCGAGGTTGTGGGGCGTTTAGTTTAGTTGTTTTGTCTGGTGCCGTGATTCCATTACCCTTTTATATATATATATATATAGATAATGGTGCATTATGATTAAACATCCAAAATGAGCAGGTCTTGCAAAAGGCATATAATCCAATCTTCTTCCTCCCACTCTTCTCCTTCTTCTTCTTCCTCCTTTTCTCTTTCTTGTCTTCCTCTTCTTCATCTTTCAGTGTTTTCCCATTGTTTTGACATTTGGGTTTCCCACAAAATAAAAACCACGGGGGATAAAACAGATAGTTTATTTTGATGATATACCAATCCAAGCAAGCCAAAGTAACAAAGGTCATTCTGGGATCAAGATTTTTGGACTCTCTGCTATCTGCAGCTCCATCTACACTGTGGGATTAATGCAGTTTGGCGCCAGTTTAACTTCAATGGCTCAATATTAGGAGTGTCCTAAGGTCTGAGCCTCCGTGCCCAAGAGTGCTGATGTCTCACGATACTACAACTCCACAATTCCATAGCCTTGAGCCACAGCAGTTAAAGTGGTGTCAAACTGTATTAATTCTACAGTGTGGATGCAGCTGAGGACGAACCTCCCGAGAGTATTTGTAAATGGATGCTCAAATGACCATGGGTCCCATGGGTCCCAGCCATAAGAAAGAAAACAGATTTGGGAAAGTCGCCCAGCATCGAAGAGGGAGGGAAGGGAGGCGAAGGGAATGGCTTCTCTGAAAACATTCAAATCGATGCCGACATTTATGGCTTGTGAAAGTTGTAAAAGCATCACACAGCGTTCCCATAAAACGCAATAAACCCTGTTTACAGCCTTTGCCTTGTTGGCCCCGCTAACTCAAACCAGAGCCAGCTCTTCCCATCTGAACAATATGTATTTCTGTCTGATCTCGTTGGGAAACCGAGGAAGCAGCAAAGCTAGGACTCTGGCCTTTAGAAAGTGGAAGAATTACAGAAAAGAGAAGGAAATACAACAGGAAAGAGGTGGCTTTGTTTGCCTTTCTTTCTAATACTGGTTTCACCGCCAATCCTACACTTTTCCTTGGAAACCGAACAGTGCGTTTTCTCTCCCATTTGAAATTGCGAAATTGGGTCCACGGAGAGCAATGGTTCGGTTGTGGCCAGTGTGAATGACGCAGGCATGGCTTGGAAAAGTTACTTGTGTGAGCTACAGATCTTTGTTTCCTCCCACGTCCAAAGGCTTTTTGGAGGCTCTTGAACAAAGAATAATTTTTTGCAAGCTTTGCTAGGAACGGTTGCAGATTTTCAGTCTATTAGATGTTGGAATATTGAATTATGATGTTTGATTCTTTTATATATTTTATGTATTAATTTTGGAATGTAATTTGATGCTATGTATCATTGCGTTTTTAGGGCTTGATCTCAATGCAAGCCGCCCGAGACCCTTCAGGGAGATGGGCCGGGATATAAGAATAAAGTTGATGTTGTTGTTATTATTATTATTATTATTATTATTATTATTATTATTATTAGGTAAAGGTTTTCCCCTGACATTGAGTCCAGTCCATTTCTAAGCCCAAGAGCCGGCTTTCTCCGTAGACACCTCCAAGGTCATGTGGCCAAAGGCATGACTGCATGGAGCGTCGGAGCAGTACCTATTGATCTACTCACATTTGCATATTTTCGAACTGCTTGGTTGGCAGAAGTTGGGGCTAACAGCGGGAGCTCACCCCGCTCCCTGGATTTGAACTGCCGACCTTTTGGTCAGCAAGTTCAGCAGCTCAGCAGTTTAACCCGCTGCACCACAGGAGGCTCCATCATCATCATCATCATCATCATTTTTTTTATGTCAGGAGCAACTTGAGTCGCTTCTGGAATTATTATTATTAGGGTTTCGATCTGAATATAACCGGGTTGGCAAATTAGGAGGGAAAATAGCACAGAGAGATTGACTTGGGCAGAACTGCATGCCCAAGAATGCAAAACTGACAGATGGACACATATTTAGAGGAAACAGGTCTTTAATTTCTTTCTTCCAAAAGCAGAACTCAGTGGATCTATTTTGAATGAGTTGCATCAGGTTCTGAAACATGTGTTGGAGCAATCCCATGCATGAAGCATTGCTTTGTCTTATGGTTTAGCTGCACCAGGCATGGACAAACTTTGGCCCTCCGGGTGTTTGGGACTTTAACTCCCACCATTCCTAACAGCCTACCTGAATTCAATGGAAAGCAACTCTGGAACATGGCCATGCAGCCTGGAAAACTCATAGCAACCCAAATATTATTTGCCATGCAGAGGTTTGGCGAGAATAGCATGTGTCACCATGTTTGCACTCAATTTTATGTTGCTGGGCAGTTTTCAAGGCGCAGCGATGCATTTCCTGCTGTCTGGGTGCAGGGGCGGTTCAACCACTAGGCAAATTAGGCAGTTGCCATGGGTCCACCTTCGGCAGGCATCCTCAAAGGTTGTGAAGTCTGTTGGAAGCTAGGTAAGTGGGGTTTATATATCTGTGGAAAGTCCAGGGTGGGAGAAAGAGCTCTTGTCTGTTTGAGCCTAGTCTGAATGTTGCAATTGGCCAGCTTGATTAGCATTTAATGGACTTGCAAATTCAAAGCCTGGCTGCTTCCCCCCTGGGGGCATCCTTGGTTGGGAGGTGTTAGCTGGCCCTGATTTTTTCCTGTCTGGATTTCCCCTGTTTTCAGAGTGTTGTTCTTTATTTAGGCTTTTCCTTAATCCCTCCTTATTATCCAACATTTTCGCTTTTATTTTTCAGTGATTGGTTTTTTTTGGGGGGGGGGGGGCAAAATTCTGTTCGCCTACACTTGAAAATTACCTTGGGCCGGCCCTGCCTGGGTGGGTGGGTTCCTGTCGTGTGGGTGGCTGCATTTTTTTCCCACATGGTCCACATATTCCCAAGGTAAATTACGAGGCAAAGGAGGAGGAGAGGACGGGTGACAGTTTTCATTGAAGTCGAGACAGATTTCCTCCAAGGAGTTCATAGAAGTGAGAAGGCGCCGAGCCAAGCCAAACAGGTCTGCCCAGCAGCTCACTCTCCGGCAACGTGGAATGCGCTCCACTTTGGGTTCTTGCAACCTTCTCTGCTCTACAAGCCAACATCAGATCTCTTTCTTTAGTTTACTTGTTGTTGTTGTTGTTGTTGTTGTTGTTGTTGTTGTTGTTCCTTTGCACACATCCAAGCTGTGCTCTTAGGTTGGATGGACAGTCGGACACCTTAAAAGGCAAAGCAGACGGAGATGCACATCTCAGCCTTTTCCACCCACTTTTATTTTATTTCCCTCTTTCCCAGATGGAGAGGGAGGGAAGGGATTAAAAAGCAGCATAGAAGCTGTGGTATTTTTGTTTGAAAGGATTTGGATACACAGGATGAAAGCATCTGTCAGGCACCCACAACTCTGGAGCAATAATTCTAATCTGCGGCTTGGATTTAGCCTTCTCTCTCCTTCTCCCTTTTGAACGATCTGGCCCACAAAGGAGTTAGCACAGTGGGGTGGAAACAGGGGCTTAGATTTACAAGAAAATGAAATCATAGGGCCCTTTGGAAACAACACACAGAATATTTTGGAAGGCAAAGAATGAACGTCAAATAATACAAGGTGGGAAGCACCAATGGGGGACAAGTTATCATGACCGATGTGCACACAACCTATTTTTCTTCATTGCATTCGTTCTTTCGTTACTTTTGTTACCTTTGGGAGCAGCTAACAGAAAGCCCCCTCCCTGCATGAAAATCAGCTCGACACGAAAGTAAGGAGGAGCCAATCCCAGCTCCTCAGCTGCTTTTTGTGAGCAGCCTTGATGCTTTGGAGAGTGTGTGTGTGGCATGCAGCCAGCTTGCAGCTGAGCGCCTCCTCTAGAGTAAGAAACAGAGATTGCCTGTTGCCTCCATGCCTTGGAGAGTGTGTGTGTGGCATGCAGGCCCAGAAAGAGCTGCCTGAAGCCGAACGCCTCCTCTAGAGTAAGATACAGAGCTTGCCTGTTGCCTCCTTTCCTTGGAGTGTGTGTTTGTGTGTCATGCAGGCCCAGAAAGAACTACCTGAAGCCTAACGCCTCCTCTAGAATAAGAAACAGAGCTTGGCTGTTGCCTCCTTGCCTTGGAGAGTGTGTGTGTGGCATGTAGGCCCAGAAAGAACTACCTGAAGCCTAATGCCTCCTCTAGAGTAAGAAACAGAGCTTGCCTGTTACCTCCTTGCCTTGGAGTGTGTGTGTGTGGCATGTAGGCTCAGAAAGAACTACCTGAAGCCTAATGCCTCCTCTAGAGTAAGAAACAGAGCTTGGCTGTTGCCTCCTTGCCTTGGTGTGTGTGTGTGTGGCATGTAGGCTCAGAAAGCACTGCCTGAAGCCTAACGCCTCCTCTAGAGTAAGAAACAGAGCTTACCTGTAACCTCCTAGCTTTGGAGTGTGTGTGTGTGGCATGCAGGCCCAGAAAGAGCTGCCTGAAGCTGAATGCCTCCTCTAGAGTAAGAAACAGAGCTTGCCTGTAACTTCCTTGCCTTGGAGAGTGTGTGTGTGGCATGTAGGCCCAGAAGGCGCTGCCTGAAGCCGAATGCCTCCTCTAGAGTAAGAAACAGAGCTTACCTGTAACCTCCTAGCTTTGGAGAGAGTGTGTGTGGCATGCAGGCCCAGAAGGCACTGCCTGAAGCTGAACGCCTCCTCTAGAGTAAGAAACAGAACTTGCCTGTAACTTCCTTGCCTTGGAGAGTGTGTGTGTGGCATGTAGGCCCAGAAGGCGCTGCCTGAAGCCGAATGCCTCCTCTAGAGTAAGAAACAGAGCTTACCTGTAACCTCCTAGCTTTGGAGAGTGTGGTTGTGGCATGCAGGCCCTGAAAGCTCTGCCTGAAGCCAACATATCCAACATATCCAACAATATCCAACATATTCACTTATCCAACGTTCTGCTGGCCCGTTTATGTTGGATAAGTGAGACTCTAATGTATTCTATCTTCCCAACCCCCAATACTTTGATTCACTGGGGATATCAGAAGAAGGCACTGCAGAGCCAGAGCAACCTGGTTTCACGCAATCTCGAAAGTGAACTTTCTGCAAAATCCTCTCTATCCGGAGAGGCCTTCCAGATGGCTGCTTCTCTCTGCTACTTACTTTGAACTTGAGGAGTTTGCCTTTTTACAAGCCCTGTTAAGCAAATAAACCAATCAATAATTCCTTGACGTCTACACAGCCGGTGAGTGGACGGATGCCTCTGGCAGGGTTTGAAAGGCTCCGCTGGGCCGTTTGGACGATGACAACAGCCCATTGGAGACCCCGGGGCCGCCTCGGACGCAGGGCCGGTGGGCTTCCCACCAAGGGAACCTGACACCCGGGCTATCTCTGCGGGGTTGCCTCTTTCCATAGGTTTGGCTACGGCTGAGAAAGCGGGATTATAAACAAATATCTCCGAACAGACTTTTCTCACGTCTTGGATCAGACAGATGTTGAGCCTGATGGATGGCCCCATTAAGTTCCTGGAAGTTCTGGCCTGTTCTGCCCATGGCCTGCGTTTCAATCTCTGTCCTGTGTATTTCATATGCATTTTATAGAAATACGTTTTAATATGTGTGTTTTTAGCATTTTTGCAGTGTTTGTGTGTTTTGACTGTGCCGTGACCCAAGGTGGGTAAGAAACACAATTATCACTGTGTTGTCGAAGGCTTTCATGGCTGGAATCACTGGGTTGTTGTGAATTTTCCTTCTCTGTCTGGCCATGCTCCAGAAGCATTCTCTCCTGATGTTTCACCCACATCTATGGCAGGCATCCTCAGAGGTTGGGAAGCCTGTTGGAAACGAGGCAAGCAGAGGGGGAAAAGGTATAACAATAATAACGATGATAATAATAATAAATAAAACATGTATAAGTAGTTAAAAGGGTGTAGTAGAGAGATATGTAGTAAAGTTGTAATGGAAAAATCTAAAAGTGATAAGAAATGTGCATAGAGATGTTTTGATTTTTCTTTATTGTTGGATTGTATACAATATATGTCTAAGATACTGTAAAATGAGGAAAGAATGCATACTTATACATTTTGAATTATAAATTAATAATAATAATATTGATAATAAAACATGTATAGGTAGATGAAGGGTGTGTAATGGAGAGATGTATAGTGAAGTTGTAATGGAAAAGTTAAAAGACTGATGGGAAATATGCTTGGGTATGTTCTTGATTTGGATTGATAAATTAATAAAAACAAATTTAAAAAAAAGGAAACGAGGCAAGTGGGGTTTAGATATCTGTGGAATAATGTCCAGGGTGGGAGAAAGAAAGAACTCTTATCTCTTTGAGACAAGTGTGAATGTTGTCATTATCCACCCTGATTAGCAATCAATGGCCTTGCAGTTTCAAAGCCAGGCTGCTTCCTGTCTGGGGCGATCCTTTGTTAGGAGGTATTAGCTGGCCCTGATTATTTCACAGCAACCCAGCGATTCCAGCCATGAAAGCCTTTGACGACATATTGAATAATATTTGGTGGGCATATGAATAAGTTAGTTACAAACTCTCGGTATAAAGCGCAAGTTGAAAGAAGAAACATAAGGGAAATACGTGGTCTGTTTTGTGGTCCTCCGTGTCATTCAAAGGCATACAGTACAAACCCCGTATTCACGGGGAATGCATTCCCAGATTTACACTGTTAGTTAACATTGTGGATAATAGGGGTGTGCAAATCTTCGTTTTCAATTAGTAATTCGTATCTATATATGTATTATCTATATATTAAATTGGAGCCTCAGGTGGCACCGCAGGTTAAACTGCTGTGCTGTTGAACTTGCTGACCGAAAGGTCGGCGGTTCAAATCTGGAGAGTGGGGTGAGCTCCCGCTGTTAGCCCCAGCTTCTGCCAATCTATATATATACACACACACTATATAGTATTCATTTGAGTATTTTTAGTGATTTACCAGCCATACCTTTTTAACCATTTTTTTCAATACAGCTATTTTGTGGAACCATTGAGAATCCGATGGATAGTATTTCTCATACTTAAATCCAATGGGAATTCTGGGAGCTGTAGTTCCCAAACGTAACTTTCCCAAGCTCTGATTCTGGCGTTTTGGTTGTGCGGCTTGGCTAACAAAGCCCACTTTTGCCAAGGTTTTGGTATGTGGTTCCTTTCAAAACAACCCACACTGCTGCTATTTCGAGACCACCAGGCAGCAGATCTTTTTAGGCGGCTCTGATGTGATTGCTCTTATTGGTTGCTCCTCGTTCCGATTCGAGCCAAACCAATAAGAATATCAAGTGTTGCTCCAGTGGGTGGCCTTAATGATCTTACCATTAGAGCCGTCATAACCAAAAGGGAGGGCGGGGAAGAGTGAAATGTGTTGCATGTGAGCAAACACACCAAACCACACCACGGACTTGTTAGCAGCTTAAGGAACAATGTTGCAGAGGTAGTCGCTGTGCCACTGGTGGAGCGGTGGTCCTGGAACGTGCCCAACTTCATGGAAAACCAAGCTCAGATGCAAGAATGTTGTGGATATCATCGTAAGGACCTTGGACAGAAATGGGAGTCTAACAGCAATGAAATAGACTTGCATTGAGCCAAAAACTCGCAATGGGTTAAAGCCTTGTGTCGGCAGGACTGCTGGCCTGAAGGTTGGGTTGCTGACCTGAATGTTGCCAGTTCAAGTCCAGGGAGAGCATGGATGATTTCCCGTCTGTCAGCTCCATCTCCATGCAGGGACATGAGAGAAACCTCACACAAGGATGGTAAAAACATCAAAACATCTGATTATCCCCTGGGCATCGTCCTTGCAGATGGCCAATTCTCTCACACCAGAAGCAACTTGCAAGGTGCTCTTGACACTCTCACACACAAAAGCCAGGAACTTGGTCAATCTAGGACAGGCATGGGCAAACTTCGGCTCTCTCTCAGGGTAGGCTGTTAGGAATTGTGGGAGTTGAAGTCCAAAACCCACAGTATGGCTTAGTGGCTTGTGTTTTGGATTACAATTCTGTAGACTAGGGTTCAAACTCCAACTCGGCCTTGATAACCTACTAGGTGAACTTGGAAAAAGTCACACTCTCTGGGTCCTTATGATAGGGTTGCCTTGAGTTGGAAATGACTTGAAGGAACCCAACAACAATACAAATGAATGGATGGATGGATGTATGGATGGATGATGGTTCCAAGAGTTGGAAATGACTTGAAGGAACCCAACAACAATACGAATGGATGGATGGATGAATGGATGGATGACGGTTCCAAGAGTTGGAAATGACTTGAAGGAACCCAACAACAATACAAATGAATGGATGGATGGATGTATGGATGAATGATGGTTCCAAGAGTTGGAAATGACTTGAAGGAACCCAACAACAATACAAATGAATGGATGAATGGATGGATGACGGTTCCAAGAGTTGGAAATGACTTGAAGGAACCCAACAACAATACAAATGAATGGATGAATGGATGGATAATGGTTCCAAGAGTTGGAAATGACTTGAAGGAATCCAACAACAATATGAATGGATGGTTTGGATAGATGGATGGATGGATGATGGTTCCAAGAGTTGGAAATGACTTGAAGGAACCCAACAAAAATACGAATGGATGGATGAATGGATGGATGGATGATGGTTCCAAGAGTTGGAAATGACTTGAAGGAACCCAACAACAATACAAATAAATGGATGAATGGATGGATGACGGTTCCAAGACCAAGCCAAGACGTTTTGGTGTTGGAGGTGAAGAACAAAACTGATGCCACTCCCATCGGTTGTACGAACGCCAACTGGATTGGCAGATTTATCACACCTGAAGGCAACAGGTCAATTTATGGAGCACAAACCAAGTTGTGTGTCATGCTGTTCGTTCCATTGTCTTTTAGCACCTTTCCTTTTCAGCACCTGCGAACAATAGCTCCTCGTTGCTTCACGGAAGGGCTGGTCTTCCGAATAGTTGAGCTGAAGAGAGACGTATATTTGACTTTTCCCAGACTGGGAGTGTGGGAAGCTCCCATTTCATGAAGGACATTCAAGGGCCCTGAAATGCCTGCTTTCAGAAAACACACCTCTGGATTTGACATCGGGCAGCCCATCCTTTATCCCTTTCCTACGAGGACGTCAAAAGCATGATGCTCGTGTCAATTCCTGTGAATGACAGACGCAACATAGGCGAAGAGAGTCCAAATTGAAATGCAAACCAATTCTCCTTCCTTGACAATACAGTCCTTGGTCTCTAAGACTGGGGCGGAGGGGAGGGTTTGGTGGAAAAAACGGAATCCTTTTCGTACAGGGAGAGGAAATTCCAGAGCAAACGCACTGACAGACATGTCTTGGAAGTCTGCTGGTTATTTTGGCAAAATCCCAGGAATGTATTCCTTTCTCTCTCTCTCTCTTTCTCTCTCATTTTCCCTGCGGTCCTCATATTCTCTCCTTGGAAAGATCCCTGCGACCTTTGCAGCGAACTGCATCGGCTTCTTCCAATTGCCACCATGATGTTTTCTTATTTATTTATTGCATCTGTCTTTTTATTTATTTATTTATTTACAGTATTTATATATTCCGCCCTTCTTTCTCACCCCGAAGGGGATTCAGGGTGGATTACAATGAACACATATATGGCAAACATTCAATGCCAACAGACAAACAACATATATAGACAGACACAGAGGCATTTAACATTTTTTTCCAGCTTCACTATTCTGGCCACAGGGGGAGCTGTTGCTTCACCGTCCACTAGCGGCTGTACTTCCTCATTCCTTTCCTCATGTTTTGCTGGCAGTTTTTTTATGATGTTGTAAATTAGTTAAATTAGCCTCCCGCATAAAGCATACCTAAATTTCCCTACTTGACAGATGCAACTGTCTTTCAGGGCTGCATAGGTCAACAGCAAGCCGGGCTATTTAATAGGCATGTCCGATCGATGAAAAAAATGTTTCAATTCTCGTTTCTAAAGTAGGGGGCGCTGGCTTTTCGATATAGAAAGTATTTCCGATTTTTTCACCCAAAAATTTCGGATATTTCCGAAAATTTGTAATGATTCTAAATATTTCTAAAATGGCGGGCGCGCATGCACAATCGGCAAAAAAAAGGAACCTGGGGGGGGGACTTTTGCAGGGCTCTCCCACCCTCATTTCTTGAGCTATCCTCATCATCCCTAGCCCCCACCTTTGCATCCATCATGGAAGCTTCTGATTGGTCAGGGAGCGGCAGCCAGTTAGGCTGCGCTAAGCTCCCATTCTAGGTAGGTTGCAGAAACAAAACAAAATTTAAAAAAATATTTTTAAAAATATATTTTTTAAAAAAAATTTGGGGAAAAAAATTAACGAAACATTAAGAGACAATTAGAGAATGGGCCAACAATGGTTTGAATTACATTGCCAGTTGCGCTGTGAGACAATGTCTCGGAATGCGTATCAAAAAGTGAGAACAATCCGAAATAATTCCGATATACGATTCAAAACGATTTTTTGGACATGTCTACTATTTAATGGTCGGGGGCTTAACCCAACCTGGGCTTTGAACTCATGACTTCTCGGTCAGTAGTGATTTATTGCAGCTGGTTACTAGCCAGCTGCGCCACAGCCCAGCCCTCTTTCCGTTCAAGGACTTCCAAGAGGCAGCAAACATGCTTGCCTCCTGCCTCTTGGATTGTAGGCCGCCTTTCTGAGCAAAACCACCTCTGAGTTTGCCTTGTTGACAAAACTCCCATGACATTCATGGGGTCGTGGTGAGTCAGAGGACTTAAGGGCAGGCAGAATGAATCGTGGATATTGGAGAAGCTTGTCCTTAGGATCCCACTCTCTGCTTCTTCTGAGTCATCTTGTAAAATTTGATCTCAGAATCGGAAGGAGATGACACACACCAAGAGAGAAAGAAGGAAAGCAAGAAAGCAAGAGAGGGAGTTGTTTTTCCAGACGGTTCTTCTCAGCCAGAAATGATCTGAAAACAGTGGTCACTGCCACGCCATCCAACCCCCCTCTTTGTCACTCTGACACCTCATTCCTGGACAAAGCCCATGGTGTGCTCTTGCCCCGCTTGCAGACGGCAAAGGAAGGACCACCTTCAATGCTTTGGCTGCGAGGAGAGACTTCCCGCCCAGGCCCATGCTCCAACCCAGGGAGATATATATATATATATATATATATATATATATATATATATATATCTCCAAACTTGGCCCAGGCAACTGGTGCGCATGCTTTGCGGATTACATAAGGGGTGAACTTTGTCGGCATGGAGGATGGATTTTGACAGAAAGGCCCTATTGTTCTCCCCGGCCTGCTTGAGGAAGCTGATTGGCAGCAAAATGTCCTCAGCGACAGTCGCAGCGTAAACATTACCAGAGTCAAAGGCCCTCCGTCACTTTGATGATCTGTCATCCGTCAATTTGTTCTTTGCCACCAGACAACGATAGAGAAATGCTGTTCTGTTCTTCTCACCCGGGAATAAATGTGGGCCTTACATTTCCCCAACAGGAACCCTACTTGGTTAGGCGGAAGGAGATGCAATATTCTCCCAGAGGTGAAAACGATGGGAGGAATTGGAGTTATTATTATTATTACTATTATTATTATTATTATTTGTACCCTGCTTTGTCTCTCCCACAGGAGACTCAAGGGGGAAATTATGATTATGATGATTATTATATTTATTTATATCCTGCTTGATCTTTCCCGCAGAAAAGTAATGGAAATGTATTAATGAATACAACAAGTTGGTAACAAAAAGTAATGGAAATGTATCAAAGAGTGCAATGAGTTGGTAACAGAAAGTAATGGAAATGTATCAAAGAGTGCAACGAGTTGATAACAGAAAGTAATGGAAATGTATCAAAGAGTGCAATGAGTTGGTAACAGAAAGTAATGGAAATGTATCAAAGAGTGCAACGAGTTGATAACAGAAAGTAATGGAAATGTATCAATGAGTTGGTAATAAAAAGTAATGGAAATGTTTCAAACAGTGCAATGAGTTGGTAACAGAGTAATAGAAATTTATCAAAGAGTACAACGAGTTGGTAACAGAAAGTAATGGAAATGTATCAATGAGTTGGTAATAAAAAGTAATGGAAATGTATCAATGAGTAGGTAATAAAAAGTAATGGAAATGTATCAACGAGTGCAAAAAGTTGGTGACAAAAAGTATGGAAATGTATCGAGTGCAACAAGTTGGTAACAGAAAGTAATGGAAATGTATCAATGAGTTGGTAATAAAAAGTAATGGAAACGTATCAATGAGTTGGTAATAAAAAGTAATGGAAATGTATCAAACGGTGCAATGAGTTGGTAACAGAAAGTAATAAAATGTATCAATGAGTTGGTAATAAAAAGTAAGGGAAATGTATCAAACAGTACAATGAGTTGGTAACAGAAAGTAATGGAAATGCACCAAGGACTGGAACAAGTTGGTTTACAAACTTTGCATCATGATAATGAGGCCCTTTGGCCACAGTCCTGGTGCACAATGTGTCCTGTTGTGAAACAGATGCTCCATGATGTGCAACGGACCACTGATTATCATTCTAACTCAGTAGAGTTGTTGCAGATCATGTCCACAAAGTGTGTGTGTTATCATAAAACCACACATTGTGACAAAACAAAATCATGAAGACATTTTGCGCAGAATCGGTTCCGAATACAAAGACTTTTAACGAAACCGGTTGTGGATGGTGACTAACCTTGGACTTGTTTAAAACATTGGATTTCATAAAAGGATTCACTTACTTGGACGTTTAAATTTGGACTCACAATGAGTGACTTATACAATCCTCCATGTGGAACATGAACTCTGGTGGGCATTGGACTCACAAACTCTGAATATAGAGTTTTACTTTCTATGAATGTATGTGTGTTGGTAACACATGGATTATATTTTGGTTTAATTAGTGTTTTATAGTTCATATTATTGGAATACATTTCTAGCTATAGTGGCCTCTTGCCTGTGTTATCATAAAACCACACTTGTGACAAAAAAGTATCATGAAGACATTTTGTGCAGAATCGGTCCCAAACTACAAAGACGTTCAATGAGAATAGAATGGCTCCATCTTCCTCCTGGCTTCCTAGAAGGGAATTGGTGAAGAGCCACTGCATCCCTGGCAGGGAGGTCTCACTGATATGACTCAGGAGCGGCGCATGAACTGAGCATGAAAGTGTCTTTGAAATTGCTTTTGGAGGTTTTCCCCTCCACCTCGACCCACTTGAGGAGGAAAGGCAGGCAAGTGCGTAATGCTACAGCTGGCCGGGAGGTGAAGGTTCAGAAGTCCACACACAATGAAGATATCAGACCTCCGCTTTGCTGGGATGTCGAAGGAACATGCGTTGGGCTCATGTCTCTGGAATGCGGGGCTGACTTAATCGCTGCCGAGCGGGAGGAGGGATGACAACATGGAAGGTTTGCGAGAGGGCATCTCACGGCAGGCCGCCTGGAAAACAAGACAAGGAGATGTCAGGAGAGAGAGAGAGAGAGAGAGAGGGATGGAGAGAGAGAGAGAAGGAACAGAGGGAACAGGAGGAAATTCTATCTTGGCCGCTCTCGCCAAGGGAGGAGGTAGGCTCATGTAACAGGCCGATATGAGTCCCATTCCAGCTCCCACTGGTTTCAAGGGGAGATTTATGGGATTCAGCTGGAGCCTTGGCCATTATTGTCTCACACACGGTGATCTGTCGCTGAGAGGTTAAGGCTGAATCAAAGACTGCGGCAGGTTATGGCTTCATGTGGAGACGGGCATTTTAATGTCTGCAATGGTTGCCTTCTTCACCTCCAACCTTACCGCTGAGACTCAATGCCTCCCAACTTTAATGCGGTTCCTATTTAGCTACTCACATTTGTTTTCGAACTGCTTTTTTTTCGTGTCAGGAGCAACTTGAGTTGCTTCTGGAGTGAGAGAATTGGCCGTCTGCAAGGACGTTGCCCAGGGGACGCCCGGATGTTTTGATGTTTTTATCATCCTTGTGGGAGGCTTCTCTCATGTCCCCGCATGGAGCTGGAGCTGATAGAGGGAGCTCATCTGCACTCTTCCCAGGTGGGATTCGAACCTGGCAGCTTTCAGGTCAGCAACCCAACCTTCAAGTCACTTAGTCCACTACGCCATCTGGGGGCTCCTTTCAAACTGCTAGGTAGGCAGAAGCTGGGCCGAAGGTCAGGAGCTCACCCTGACCTTCGGGGTAAGAAAGAAAGGCGGAATAGAAATACAATAAGTAAATAAATGAATGAATAAATATGAGGACAGGGTTGTTGTATGTCTTTCAGGCTGTGTGGCCATGTTCCAGAAGTATTCTCTCCAGACGTTTCGCCCACATCTATGGCAGGCATCCTCAGAGGTCAGGAGGGAATACTTCTGGAACATGGCCACACAGTCTAAAAGACATACAACAACCCTGTGATCCCGGCCATGAAAGCCTTCGACAACACAAATATGAGGACCATGGGACATACAATGCCCAACTTGGATCGGCAGTTAGGACTTCTTGTTGTGTGCCTTCCATTGGCCCCATATACACTGACTCCCATATACAATCCAGCTTATTTATTTATTTATTTGCAGTATTTATATTCCATCTTTCTCACCCTGAAGGGGACTCTGGGCAGATCACAGAACACATGTACGGCAAACATTTGATGTCGATTATAACAATGACAAGACAGGCAACAGATAGAGGTGTTTGTTTATAGGCTTTTCCCATCTTTCGGCATCTTTGGAGACTGTGCTTGATTCCGGCCACTGGGGGGTGCTGTCGCTCCACCTCCCTTTCAAAAAGCTTTCTTTGTTTGTAAACTTCTTTTTTCCTGATCAACCACCAAGTCTAAATACCTCCCTGCTTTAATGCGGTTCCTGTTTATCTACTCACATTTGTTTTCGAACTGCTAGGTAGGCAGAAGCTGGGCTGAAGGTCAGGAGCTCACCCTGACCTTCAAGGTGAGAAAGAAGAGTGGAATAGAAATACAGCAAATAAATAAATAAATATGAGGAACATAGGACATACGATGCCCAACTTGGATCGGCAGTTAGGACTTCTTGTTGTGTGCCTTCAATTTCTTTCTTATGGCACTGAAGGTGTTCAAGGGACATGGAAGATCAAACCAGGCATCCAAAATGACTAATATGCATCATAACCCTGCAATAGGGTTTGCCTTAGGGTCTCCAAATGAATTGAAGGCACACAACAAGAAGTTGCAACTGCTGATCCAAGTTGGGCATTGTATGTATCATTGGGGTGAAGATGGAAAAGATAGACCAACATGGTCTGACTCAACATCATAAAGCCAACTTCATATATTCATTGTGGTCACAGCTTTGGAAACGACCAAAATTAACAGATGCTAGCTCCCAGCCTGCTGGTTGCTAACCCTTTCAGTTTCTTTGAAGGCCTCAAGTCCCAAGGAAGTTGTCAAGCTGTGGTCCAAACAGAGATGGATGAACCGTCACAGGGGACAAGTGTTTAGATGTGGGCAATGCTGAAGAAGCTTATTCTTCTCCTTTTAGAAGTCTCCAGGGCAACGTTCCCAGTCCTGAACAGTCCTCTTCCTTAGACCGTTTCTCCAGGTCTCTCCACACCCCCGCCCTTTGTGGTTGCCCCATCTTGAAAGTTGTGTCCCATTTGGAGAAGGGCGGGGAGGAAGCCACCCGTCCCCAAAGCCTGTTTGCCCTAGATGGAGTCATGGGCCACAGGGGAACAATATCTCGTGGAATTAATAAGGTGTCTTGAGAGAAGGAACAGGCTCAGGAACAGAGGGCTTGGTTGTCCACCCTTGTCCACAGGAGACTATTAATCACAACTTTGGCAAGTATGAGTCTCCCTGGCATCCTCGCTTCCCGATTGGGGCTGACCTAGAGGTGGGTGATTTCCGCAATTACGTTGGGCAACGTCCCAATGTTTTCATTAGGTTTTCATCCCAGCAATTGCATCAGCAATGAGGTCAACGTGGATGGAGGTTCAGACTGCAGGAACGGAGGCCGGGAAGGGGGGGGGGCACGGATCTCTTACTATAGGGATGGTTGTCCTGTATGAGGACAGCAAGGATCAAGGTAGGTGCACCAATGGCCCAACAAGCAGAACAGCAAAGCCGTTCAAGGATCAAACCCAAAGAGTCATGAAGAGCACATACAAGGGTGAGACAACTTGGATTTGAGGCACAAGAGGTAAATGAGAGTAATTGAAGTTGATGGCCAATTAGGGGGGTAATTGAACAGAATTTAGTAGGATCCTTTTATCCACAGGCTCAATATCATAGTTTCACCTATCCAAAAACTATTCCCCATACGCTTTCGCAGGTCCTTCAGTGCCCAAGAAGAGTCCAAATATAGGATCCACTATTATCCATTCTTTCAAGTATCCTGGATGTATTGGGACATACCCTCCACTATTACACATCTTGGGACATGTCCCTCACTATTTCATGATTTGGGACATATCCCCCACTATTACACGTCTTGGGACATGTCCCTCAGTATTTCACATCTTTGGACATATCCTTCACTATTACACATCTTGGGACATATCCCACTATTGCACATCTTGGGATATGTCCCTCAGTATTTCATGATTTGGGACATATTTATTTATTTATTTACAACATTTCTACCCCACCCTTCTCACCCGAGGGGACTCAGGGCGGCTTACAACAACTGGCAAAATTCAGTGCCAAACAGATCAATAAAACAGCAACACATTTAAAACCATTAACAACTATTTATAAAATACAACACATAAAATACATAAAATACATTAGTCAGCTAAAACATATAGTTACTTAAAACCACTTTTCCAAGGAACCTTTGCACATAAACCTAAGTTCAGACCATGTCAATATATTGCTTATTCATTAAATGCTTGCGCACAAAGCCATGTCTTAACATTCTTCCTGAAGCCCAGGAGAGTTGGGGCCTGCCGGATGTTACTGGGGAGGGAGTTCCACAGCCGGGGAGCCACCACCGAGAAGGCCCTGTCTCTCGTTCCCACCAGCCGCGCCTGTGAAGCAGGTGGGACCGAGAGCAGGGCCTCTCCAGACGATCTTAGTGTTGTTGATGGTTCATAGGAGGAGATACGTTTGGACAGGTAAGTTGGACCAGAACCGTTTAGGGCTTTGTAGGTCAAAACCAGCATTTTGAATTGGGCTCAGTAGCATATCGGCAGCCAATGGAGCTGGCTTAGCAGGGGGTGGTACACTCCCTGTATGCCACCCCAGTTATTACATATCCCCTACTATTACACATCTTGGGACTTATCCCCCACTATTACACATCTTGGGACATGTCCCTCAATATTTCACATCTTCAAACATATCCTCCACTATTACACATCTTGGGACATGTCCCTCACTATTTCATGATTTGGGGCATATTCCCTACTATTACACGTC
The DNA here is from genome assembly GCF_035594765.1 of Anolis carolinensis. Lineage (NCBI taxonomy): Eukaryota > Metazoa > Chordata > Lepidosauria > Squamata > Anolidae > Anolis > Anolis carolinensis. Next base: position 1,396,401 of record NW_026943820.1, read on the forward strand.
TTGGGACATTTTCCTCAGTATTTCACATCTTGAGACATATCTTCCACTATTACACGTCGTGAGACATATCTCACTATTTCACATCTTGGGACATATCCCCCACTATTGCACATCTATTCAAGAAATAGTCAGGACCTAATCACACCCACCACAATATCAGAGGCATGTTCACTTGTTCACCCCCCACAAAAGTGAAAAAAAATGTGATTCCTTTTTTTAACCTGAGAAAACATCTTCTTGGGAATCTCTCACTTCCAGTGTGACTTTATGGTCAACTTCCACTGCCCCTCCTTCTATAACTGAACTATTATATATCCCATAATGATTAGCAACTGACCCGCTAGTCCTTTGAAATGTTGCCAGAAGTAACAACCCACCTAGACAGCGGGACCATTTTGGTGTCTCATGCCCAGAAGTCCTAATGAAAGGCTTTGGGTCCATTTTGGGAAGGAGTGTTGAGTTATTATTTGGATCATCCATTGATTGATGGCTCTCTCTCTTGTTTTCGTTGTGTTTCCTTGTGGCAAAATATATTTACCGTCGTGTCATGTGGGTTAGGAACATTTTCTTGTAATGATGTCTGTTTGGAGTGTGAGACACAAGAGGTATGTCTTCTGTGGGGGGCAACGTCTATAATTAAAAGAGAGGAGGGCCAACAACGTCAATTATAAATCCTATTTTGGTCTTTCCTCTTCTTGGTTGAAAGCTTCCTCTGTGTTGTCCAGTGTCCCCATGCGGGTCTTTCCAAAAGTTTGCTCATCGTGGCAGCGTCAGGGAATTGTGGTTGACCACATGGGGGAAGTGGTCAGCTGTATCCGGCTCTCTCCTGAATCGTGGTGCCTCAATTCCATTGGCCCCAAACACTTGGAGAAGTAGACGTGTAGAACCTGAGCCAGAGAGGGACCAAATATAGCACCGAGGTCACATACTCGGTACTTGTTCCCCAAAATGACAGTAGAGGTTGAATAGTAGGAAAAGAGTAGCTACACATGCTTTGGTAGACAGTCATAGCTCCACTTTTGTGGGTTTATTGACAGATCGGAATCTCTAGTGCACCTCTATGGTCAACATCTTCAGATATTCAATGGAAAGTCCTGGAGATACCACTTCTGTAGGCATTACTAGGTCCTCCAGTGCGAGTCTATGGTCAAAGTACAGTTGAAATTGAAGAGTTGCATTGGAGGATCCATAGATTCCTAAAGTGTTCTCTCAGGAGGAAATCACATTCTTTAATTTCTGGTTTGTCCAGCTCCAGTGAATGTGGAAGGCCTACTGTGCTCTAGGGCAGTGGTTATCAACCTGGGGTTCCCAGATGTTTTTGGCCTTCAACTCCCAGAAATCCTAACAATTAGTAAACTGGCTGGGATTTCTGGAAGTTGTAGGCCAAAAACATCTGGGGACCCTAGGTTGAGAACCACTGTTCTAGGGGGTTCCATGGAAACCCTTCCAAGATTGAGCTTCTGGGATCCTCTGAATCCTTTACCTAAAGGGTGAGCAAACTCCATCTCAAAGTCTTCATGAAGCCTACAAAACTGTTCTGGTAAGCTAAGAAGCTGGGTGAACTGGTTTTCTTTTCAGGCGATGCAATTATAGCACAACGATTCCTCTGTAACCGCATCAACTGAACCTTATGGTACTACTTATAGTTTGGTGGGGCACAAGATCACCAACCTGATAGCTTGTGTTTTGATAGGTTGTTTCTACTTCATAGGAAGTTGATCTTGGTGAACTAGACAAATTGTGAACCAACCGGTTTGTGGTAGAGATTATTGTGGGGCCTAAGAAGACATCATGGGTCTAGTTGCCTTCTCCTCAGCAACCATGAATGGTCCACCCCAAGAGGCAGCAGAACATGTATTATGGTTCTGCAATCACCTAGCAAATACTATGGATGACTTCCTCCTCCTCCTTCCCCTCCTTTTCTTCCTCCTTCTTCCTCCTCCTCATCTTCCTTCCATTCTTCCTCTTCCTCTTTCTCTCCCTCTTCTTCTTCTCCCCTCTTTCTCCTCCTCCTCCTCTTCCTCCTTCTCCTTTCACCTCCTCCTCCTCCATCTTTTCCTTCTTCTCTTCCTTCTCCTCCTTCTCCTACTCTTCCTCCTCCTTCTCCTCTTCCTCCTTCTCTTCCTTTTCCTCCTTCTCCTCCTGGTCTTCTTCTTCTTCTTCTTCTTCTTCTTCTCCCTCCTCCTCCTCCTCCTCCTCCTCCTCCTCCTGCTCCTCCTCCTGGTCTTCTTCTTCTTCTTCTTCTTCTTCTTCTTCTTCTTCTTCTTCTTCTTCCTCCTCCTCCTCCTCCTCCTCCTCCTCCTCCTCCTCCTCCTCCTCCTGGTCGTCGTCTTCTTCTTCTTCTTCTTCTTCTTCTTCTTTTTCTTGCTCCTCCTCCTCCTCCTCCTGGTCTTCTTCTTCTTCTTCTTCTTCTTCCTCCTCCTCCTCCTCCTCCTCCTCCTCCTCCTCCTCCTCCTCCTCCTCCTCCTGACTCTTCTCCTTTACTGGAAAGGCTATTGTACCCATTAAAGTGAGGTTTTGGAAAGTTTAGCATATATATATTGAGGTTCTGCCCGCCCTGTTTCGCTATTTCTGTACGTCTTCAGCCACCAGTTATTGCTAACCTTTTGCAGGTCTCTTGCTTTTATTGTTGTTATCATTCTAGAAAGTAGGGTTTCAATGAACCCTCTGGGGATGCTTATTTCATTTCCAAGGGGTTCTCTTGGCACCGGTGTGGCAAACGCCGCAATGCCCAAGGCAGATGTGGTCTATGCGGAGTCGGTTTAAATACCATCGAAAGCAATATGGGAGACCAGTAAAACCGCCCTGCCTTGTATGGCGTGAGGACCACACATTGATATGGAGCTGGTTTTAGAAACTGGGATCAATTTTTGCACAGACCACGTCCCATATCGCCGGTGTTGGCTATGCATCCACGGAATATATTCCCTCGTAAAAACATGTTTTGAAACGTTTGTGTCGCCGGTCATCGGTCAGGCCTATTTTGGAATACTAAAGACATTGTTTTCCACGCTTTCCAGTATTTTGGGCCATAAAAAAAGAGGGGAAAGGACCCTGGTGCCTTCTATAACGAGGCCTCACGCTGAGCACAATTAAACCTACTGTTTCCAATCAGGTTTTAATGTGAGGATAAAGTGAACGCTCCCTGAGATTTGAGAGGCGGATAATTTGTCAGTAATAATAAGTGTAGACAAACAGGATGTACTGCAGCGCATGGAGGCTGATTGGAACCAAATGTGTCCGCTCGTAGGGATCGTCTGCAAACTCCGTCCCGCAAGGCGGGTGGAACAAGCCTTTGAACGGTAACTCGTTCACGTCCGGTATTATTTTTTAGAGTCCTGAAGCATTCGAAACCTCACAGATTTGGGGACATTTCAGATGTCCTAATTAAGATCTGACCCAACTTAGCTTTTTTTTATGGGTCTGGTTCTTATTTGCCCCAAAAGGTCTTTTTTGCCATAATCCTCCTGTCATTCCTACTCTTCTGGCACTCAGCATGATGTTTTACCAGAATTTTCAACTTTTTTTTTGCTGGGACGCTATGATTATCTACCATACTTGAAACCACTGGTGCGGTTCGTAAGAAAATAGACACGCCGAGCAGCTTGGTGGAAAACCAGCCAAATTTTTCATCCACACTGTTTTCTGCTCCGGTGAAATTTAAGCGTCAATCTAGACTTTCCGAAGCAGAGATATTTGGATTTCTGCTCTATTGAACTCTGATGATTTTGGGTGCTGGGTATAAATCAACACATTGGCTGGAATCTTGCATATGTACTAGTAGGAAGCAAGAGTCCTGCTATATTGTGCATCTGGAGCAGGCATGGGCCAACTTGGGCCCTCCAGGTGTTTTGGACTTCAACTCCCACCATTCCTATCAGCCGGTGGTCACAGAGAGGAGAATCTAGGTTTGTTATACAATACCCCAGAGTGGGGTTAATGGGAGGGTCAATGTCATAGATTAAGTTGAAGAAGTTAAGTTAAGTTTAAGAATGAAGTTGAAAGAGACCACAAGTACCATCCAGTCCAACTTTCTGCTATACAGGAATACACCGTCTACCCACATTTCAATTAAACCTCATGATGGAAAGAGTGGATTGGAAATGAAGCCAACTGCTAAGAAAGATGGGAAGGTCTCATTCTTTGGACATCTTCAAGAAGAGTCTGGAGATGGGGATGCTCTAGCTGGAGAACCTGTATTCAGTATGGGATTGGACTCAATGGTAAAGTCTCTTTCTCTGGACACCTTCAAGAAGAGTCTGGAGATGGGGATGCTCTAGCTGGAGAACCTGTATTCAGTATGGGATTGGACTCAATGGTGAACTCTCTTTGGATACCTTTGAGAAGAGTCTGGAGATGGGGCTGCTCTAGCTGGAGAACCTGTATTCAGTATGGGATTGGACTCAATGGTGAACTCTCTTTGGATACCTTTGAGAAGAGTCTGGAGATGGGGCTGCTCTAGCTGGAGAACCTGTATTCAGCATGGGATTGGACTCAATGCTGAGATCTCCTTTAGATATATCCAAAAAGTGTCTGGAGAGGGGGATGCTCTAACTGGAGAACCTGTATTCAGCATGATATTGGAATTAACTGTGAGGTCTCCTTCTCTGGGTGTCTCCAAAAAGTGTCTGGAAATGGGGATGGTCTAACTGGAGAACTTGCATTCAACATGGGATTGGACTCAATAGTGAGGTCTCCTTCTCTGGATGTCTCCAGAAATAGTCTTGAGAGCTACCTACTGGAGATGCACTAGCTGGAGAACACCCTTTTAGTGGTTCTTGAACTCAGAGATGAGGTCTTCTTCTCTGGATGTCTCCAAAAAGAGTCTTGAGAGCTACCTACTTGTAATACTCTAGCTGTATTAAGAATGGAATTTCACTTAGTGACCTGGATGGCCCTTCCAGCTCTGTATTTCTTTCATTCTATGAATCTCCTATGGAAACGGTTGGAAATTTTTGTCCAACGCTGAATGCCCACGTTCACTTCGAAGTGTCAGAAGCAATGCTGCATCATTGTTGTGCAGATGCAACATTCATACAGCTGCAAATGCCTATGTGCATTGAGGTGGGTGTTCATTTGTTCACCTTTGCCACACATATATAATCATAGGATCTCATGGCCTTCAAACTGGCCTGTCGATTTCCAATGACAGATTTTGCTGAACTCTTGCAGGTCACTGTTGTTAGTAGCAGGGGGTTCGGGGATTATTTTTTTCGTGATAATAAAGAATGTTTTCTTGCAATTTGGCTGCCTTCCACTCCCTCCCAGAGATGAGAGGGCTCTATAAACACTGGATAGGAGATTAACGCTGCTGTTCTAACCTCATAGAGCGATGGGAGCCTTGGAGAAGTCTTGGCCGCTGCCGACGGAGTGGCTCACAATGCCCTTTTTGTTTGGGCAATGGCACCGGATCAAAACCAAGGAGCGCCAACCCTATTGAAAACACGGGTCCGAGTTGACCCCGCCGGGTCCCCTCCCTTTTCAATGGTGTTGGTCTGACAGAAGGAAGGCTCGCTGGCCATCAATTTCCCCTCCCTTCTCAGGGGGAGTCTTCTCCAGCCAAAGCCGGGTGTCAGATCTATCTCAAAGAACCATTCCAAGCATCCAGACGACTGTTTAATGGATGATGCCTTGAGATCTGGCACTTGGGTTGAGCAGGCCTAACAAATGAGAGGAGGGTAAGTGTCGAGGAAGGCTCTGTAGCAGACGTGGTGTGAAAGTTCAAAGATGAGAGAGGGTGCCAAACAGGAGAGATCCCAGATGAGGCTTCATACATTGCAATGGACTCTCCTTGAAAAATAAAGGAGGAGGAGGAGGAGGAGGAGGAGACAAGATCTAGTAGGGCCAAGCCATTCATTATTTTGATCTGGTCTTAAAAGAAGGCAGTGATTGATCAACTCCCACCTTCCAGCCCAAATTATCTTTGCTGTTGAATAATTCCCTTTTGATTTATCCATTTGTTTAATCTTCACTCTTCCATGTATGCCAACCCGAACTTCTCAGTGGTCTCATATATCTTCCAACGAGTCCACATATTTGCCTTACTGCCTCTTTTATTTGGTACTGGTCCATTATCTATGCGGAGGCCACTAGGGGGTGCTAGAGAGAGAAGGATACGCCATTGTATGGGGGGAGTTGAAAGAGGGAAAACATTTCCCCCTTTTTGCTGGTTATTCCCCCTCTGTCCTTCCCATATCATAAAGGAGGGTTGTTTCCACGATGGGGACATAACAGGAAAACGGGGAAATGGTTTCCCTCCTTCAACCCACCCTCCAACCCCATAACATGGACCATCCTTCTCTCTCTAGCACCCCCTTGTGGCCTCCACCCGGATAATGCAACAGGACCACATTATTTTCAGAGCACCTACCCTGTTTCCCCGAAAATAAGACATCCTCTGAAAATAAGACCTAGTAGAGGTTTTGCTGAATTGCTAAATATAAGACCTCCCTTGAAAGTAAGACCTAGCAAAGTTTTTATTTGGAAGCATGCCTGCTGAACAGAACACCAGAGCATGCAATATCGGTGATTGTTGTACATGGAAATAATGGTAATAACAAGAAATTCTTGATAGGATTCATAGATTGTCTGGTTATGCTGGTTTGTGATGACAACTATAGTACAGTATGTAATAAATGTTCATTTTTTTGTTCAACAATAAATATAAATTCTTCTCCATCTATATATATATATAAAAGAGTGATGGAATCCTGGCGACTGCCAAAACAACAAAACTAAACACCTCACAACCTTGAAAATTGACAACACAACCCCTCATCCATGCCTCTACATTCATACAACAAAAAGAAAAGAAAAATAAAGTCCTAATTAGAGGGAGAGGAATAATTGTTTTTATCCAATTGCTGCCAGTTAGAAGGCTAAGCTCCGCCCACTTGGTCTCCTAGCAACCCACTCACCCAGGGGACAGGCAGAGTTAGGCCTCACTTATGCCTCTTACACACTGCCTATAAAATACAAATTATCAGATTTTAACTGGATTAGATGGCAGTGTAGACTCAAGGCCCTTCCACACAGCTATATAACCCATTTATAATCTTATATTATCTGCTTTGAACTGGATTATCTGGACTCCACACCTTTACCCTTTACCTTAACTACCACCAATTCCTCAATACTTTATTTCCCATACCACCATACTTCGCCACAGCAATGCGTGGCCGGGCACAGCAAGTGGAAAAATAAGACATCCCCTGAAAATAAGACCTAGCACATCTTTGGAAGCAAAAATTAATATAAGACACTGTCTTATTTTCAGGGAAACATGATACCTCAACAGTTGGGAGAGCCCCAAAATATTATTCAGCACCTTGGATAGGTCCTTTAAATTTCGGAGCAATTGGACTCCTCTACAGACATAGGAGCCATTTGCTGCTCATCTTTTGGGATGGCAAGGTAGAAGAGTGTCAGAACCCTGCTACTAGAGCCTGGATGTGGCTCTGAGTTTCAGGGTCACTGACATTGATAAGACACCTGCGTCCCAGGACTCGGAGGAGAAACGGCTGATGGACTTGGCGGGGAATTTGCGCGGGGTTTTACTGAGCGGGAAGAGACTGTTCAAATGAGGGGGAGGGTATATAAAGGAGGGTTGGCCGGAGCCTCCCATTCTTGGCTTTTCTGATGTTCATGTTTCCTACAGTAAAAGTTCCTGGTGATACCACAGAGAGTCTCGTGTGTTCATTCAGGAGCGGCTGTGGTGAGCTGACACTAAGCCAAGAATACGGACACCATCCCGCTGTAGCGGTGAGGTGTAACATGCAAGTGGAGGATGAAGAGCTCTTGGGCGCCGGAGGAGGAAGGTCGGAAAGGGCCACTCCCGAGACGGACGCTGAGTTCCACCAGCTGGCGGCCCTGGCGTCATCCACCGCTTATGCCCAGCCAAATGGGGTAACCCAGAGGCGCGGAGTGGTGCGGGGAGATAGCACCGGAGGAGAGGAAGGTTCACCTTCCCCAGGCCCGCAAAAGATGGTGTTTCTGGAGGAGAGGATGTCGGCGATGGAGACCACCCTGGCAGTGATGTCGAGGGCGATGGAGCGCCTGGCGGTTTTGGCGGAGCCGGAGCGAGGAAGGGAACTCCGGGCTAGCTCAATGTGGGACGTGAGCATGGGAAGCAGCCAGGGCTTTGCAGACCTCCCAGCACCGAAGGGAAGGGAAATGCGAAAGGAGCCCGGTGCCCGGCCCAAGATCCAAACGAGCCTGACGCGGGTGGAGGAGAGTGACGACGAAGGGGAAAAGCCTCCGAGAATCCCGGCTACGCTCCCAACTGAGACCCTGGTGCCCCTGGCGAATGCCGGGCGTGGCACAGGACAAAGGGAAGCAGCAGCGGGGCCCACTGGCCCGCAAGGGGGCTTGCGACGGGCGGAGAATTGGGGATTGCCACCACAGGGACCCCTACCGAGACGAGAGGAACTAAGGATCGAGTTTGGGGGAGAGTCCTCTGAACTGGATTTTTTCCTGACCACGGTGAGGGGCTATATGGAGGACAATGCCCACACTTTTAGAACGGAATCCAGCCGGGTACGGGCCATTGGTGCAGTGTTGAAGAGGGGAGCGGCCAGCTGGTACGTTCAACTACACGCGCGGCGCGACCCATGTCTGGGGTCACTCCGACGCTTTATGGGGGCCCTGGAGACCCGTTTCCGAGATCCACTGGAGCAGATCCGGGCGAGGGAGGAGTTGAAGACCGTCTCCCAGGGGCAGAGGTCGGTATCTGAGTATGCGGAGGAGTTCCAATGCCTCGCTGAAAAGGTGCCGGAATGGTCTGCAGTGACAAAGATAGAACTCTTCAAAGAGGGGCTCAGGCGGGAGATCCTCTCCTGGGCGGTGCATCGTGATGAGCCTGACACACTGCGCGGATGGATTCAGCTGGCGGGGCGCATCGAGACATCGCTGGCCCAGGCGAGGAGGCACCGAGGAGGGCTACAGCAGCGGCCGCAGATGAAAGAGGGGAGCCGGAAGGAGGGATCAACCCCAGCCGGGAGGAGAACGGAGCCGACAGGGAACGTGAGCACCAGCAGGAGGGGCTGCTTCGTGTGCGGCCGTTTGGGCCACAGGGCTGCCGAGTGCTGGCAGAGAAAAGGGGAAGGCGGAGGCCCGCCCAAACCAAGAGCCGTGGCAGGGAAACGCGCCGAGGAAGAACCACCGATGAGGCACCACTCGGGGGGGTTGGTAAGTCAGGACAAAGCCATGATAGTGGTCCCCATTCAGCTGGAAAGTGGCAGCAAACAAGCAACCTGCAAAGCATTTGTGGATTGTGGATGTTCCAGGAACATCATCTCCCCTGAATTAGCCGAGGGATTGGGATGCGAAAGAACGAACCTAGAATCCCCAATAGCTTTTTCGCAGTTGGACGGATCCACAGCATCGGGATCATTAGCTAAGTACAGTGCCGAAGATGTAAAGTGTAAGATAGGGAGTTGGGAAGGAAAGGTGTCATTTGTGATATCACAAATAGCCAGCTATAATGTTATACTAGGCATGCCATGGCTGGGGCAGGCCAACCCGCAAATCAACTGGGAGGATAAGAGCATGATCTTCAGGATGAAGTTGGAAGGAGGGAGCCAGGAAGTGGAAAGGGAGCCGGGGAAAAGGGGGGAGGAAGACTCTATCAGGATAGCAGAACTGGCAGATAAATTACCCCCAGAGTATCGGGATTTTGTGGACGTATTTGATGAGAAGGAAGCAGACAGTTTCCCACCGAAGCGGAGAGTTGAAGTGAAGATAGAGCTAGTCCCAGGAGCAGAGCTTCCTAAGGCAAAAATATACCCAATGTCGGCTAGGGAAAAGGAGGAACTGAGAAAATACATTGATAAAAACCTAGCGAGGGGTTTCATAGAGCCTTCAAATTCCCCTCTAGGGGCGCCTGTGTTGTTCAGGCGCAAAAAGGACCAAACGCTGAGGCTCTGCATTGACTACAGGGGCCTGAATGCAATCAGTTCTGGAAATAAATACCCCCTACCTTTAGTGAAGGACTTGATCGCCCAGTTATCGGAGGGACAGATATTCACTAAATTGGACTTAATTGAAGCGTACCATAAATTGCAGATTAAACCAGAGGACAGGTGGAAGACGGCCTTCTCCTGTGCATTCGGATTATTCAATTATCGTGTGCTCCCTTTCGGTTTGTGCGGCGGAGGCGCCGCGTTCATGCAATTAATCAACGAAGTGTTGCATCCATTGTTGTACAAGGGAGTCTTTGTTTTTTTAGATGACATATTGTTAGTATCTCGGACTAAGGAGCAACACATAGAACTAGTCAGGGAAGTCCTGCAAAAGTTGAGAGAAGCAAAACTGTATGCGAAGCTTGCCAAGTGCGAGTTCAATAAAGACCAGATAGACTTTCTGGGGTATAGGATTTCCTCCCAGGGAGTGGCGATGGACCCTGCGAAGGTAGAAGACGTGAGGGGGTGGGAAGCCCCCAAAACACGGAAGCAGCTGCAATCCTTCCTAGGGTTCGCAAACTTCTATAGAACATTTATCAAGGACTTTGCGCGCCTCACTTTGCCATTAACGGATTTGTTAAAGACTAAAGGTAGGGGAGAAACAGCCAAAGTGAAGGCCCCAGGGGCCAAACTGGCCTGGACAATGGAATGCCAGGAAGCTTTCGAAGCCCTTAAAAAGCGTTTTACTGAGGAGCCTGTCCTACAGCACCCTGATATGTCTAAAGCCTTTGTATTACATTGCGATGCGTCAGACCGGGCATATGGGGCAGTTCTGCTACAGAAAGACGAGGGGGGGAACCTGAAGCCATGTGGCTATCTGTCAAAAAAGTTTAGCGATACAGAAAAAAACTGGCCGATTTGGGAGAGAGAAGCCTTAGCGATTCTAAAAGCACTAGAATGCTGGAGACACTTTCTGGAAGGAAGTGGAACACCGTTTGAGGTGTGGACTGACCATAGAAATTTACAGTATCTAAGATCCCCTCGTAAACTATCAGCGAAGCAAATTAGATGGGCCCAATATTTCAGCCGTTTTGATTTCAGACTCAGATTCTTCCAGGGGAAACATAATATACTCGCTGACGCTCTCTCTCGGATGCCTCAGCACGGGGGAGGAATTCAGGAATCTGAAGGGAGTATTTTTCTTGATAAGCAATGGGGCCTGGCAGTACTAACTCGAGCACAAGCGGCCAAAGAAAACAAACGTACTGCCATTTCCACGGGGGGAGGAGAAATATGGGAGGAAGAGTTGAAGCGAGCGTATGGAATGGACAAATGGTTACAAACAAACAAAGAAAAGGGAGAATTGTGTGGGGATTTGGTGTTTGTAAATAAGAAATTGTATATTCCTGAATGTTTAAGACGAGAAATGTTAAGGAAGTACCATGATAACAAGGGTGCGGGTCATCTAGGCCCCACCAGGACTATTAAACTGTTGGCCAAACAATGCTGGTGGCCCGGAATGAGGAAAGACGCCAGGGGATACGTCACGCAGTGTGAATTATGTGCAGAGGGAAAAACACCACCGGGGAAGCCCCAGGGGCTATTGCAGAAGGTGGTGGAGCCCATGAGGCCATGGGAATGCGTAGCCATGGATTTTGTAGGCGAACTACCCCCCAGCAGAGGCCACAGATACATTTGGACAATATTGGACCTATTCTCAAAACAGGCACACTTTGTGGCTCTGCCAAAACTCCCTTCAGCTGAAAAACTTGCTGATTTGTATGTGAAGCATGTATATCGCCTACATGGGTGTCCCGACAAGATAATTAGTGACCGGGGAGTCCAATTTACTGCAAAATTTTGGGGAAAATTCTTACAGCTGTTAGGAGCAGAAAGGAACCTGAGCTCGGCCTTTCATCCCGCGACCAACGGGGGGGTCGAACGTACCCAACAGACACTGTGCCAATTCTTAAGGATGTACACCAATTATAGACAGGATGATTGGGCGGACCTTCTTCCGTTTGCTGAGATGGCTTTTAACGGGGCCGTACATTCGGCCACAGGTCGTGCCCCATTCGAAATAGTATACGGACAGGAGGTGGCACCTTTCCCCAGGCTACCCGAGTGGAAGGAAGGGGAGGGCCAGACCGACGAGGAATGGCCGGCCAAAATCAAGCAAGGGTGGCAAACCGTGGTAGAGGCATTGCGGGAAACACAAAAGAAGTACAAGCTCTTTGCGGATCGTAGGCGCCGAGAGGGGGACAAATTGGGCGAAGGAGATCTGGTTTGGCTGAGCACAAAAAACCTGAAATTGGGGTTCCCATCCAAGAAATTGGCTCCACGCTATATAGGGCCATTCAGGGTAGCAAAAAGAATAAACGAAGTGACCTATGAGCTGAGGCTACCAAAGGACCTAGGAAAGGTACACCCGGTATTCCATTGCAGCCTGTTAAAAAAGTATAAAGGAACTCTGGACAGCGGAGAACAATAGTTGTGTTTAATCTTTTCCTTCCAGGACGAAGGGGAGGAGGACGCCATGTCAGAACCCTGCTACTAGAGCCTGGATGTGGCTCTGAGTTTCAGGGTCACTGACATTGATAAGACACCTGCGTCCCAGGACTCGGAGGAGAAACGGCTGATGGACTTGGCGGGGAATTTGCGCGGGGTTTTACTGAGCGGGAAGAGACTGTTCAAATGAGGGGGAGGGTATATAAAGGAGGGTTGGCCGGAGCCTCCCATTCTTGGCTTTTCTGATGTTCATGTTTCCTACAGTAAAAGTTCCTGGTGATACCACAGAGAGTCTCGTGTGTTCATTCAGGAGCGGCTGTGGTGAGCTGACAGAAGAGCCTTTAGTTCACTTGAAAATCTGAGTGACAGGACACATTGGGATCCACCTATAATTTTCTATGAAGATTTCAGACATTTCTGTTTTCCATCCATTGGTTGTTTTAGCACATCTCTCCATGAATGTCTGGGACATCCAACACAACTCTATGCTTCGTGGGAATCAAAAGTCAGATTTTAATGGTGTTTGCCTGTATTTGTAGTTTTATGGAATCGCAGTGTGTTAGGTAATGTATTCTTCATGGAAATTGGGGTCTTATTGTACACCCCAAAACTACGAAGCCAAGGGTTTTGAAGAACACAATCCTGGGATTAAGGGGCTTTAAGTATGTGGACTGCAGAAGCAAAGTTTAGCAAGGTTCCTTTTTGGGGTCTTCAGCTTTTATAATCCAACTAACACACCCAATAGTCCATAATATAACTCCATAACCATCATATCAATTGGTCACACAGAACTGGACCACATGGGCTAGGGAGTTTGGACATACCATAAGCATGAAGGAATGGGAAAGGTGCTGGCAAAAAAATATATATATACATACTCAACACAGTTAAAGGAAAGCTGGTATAAAATCTTTTTCAGGTGGTACATAACGCCGGAAAAATTGGCAAAAATCAATAAAAATAAGAATGGAGATAAGTGTTGGAAATGTAAGAAAGAGAAGGGAGATTTCTTCCACATGTGGTGGGGGTGTAAGAAGGTAAAAAGGTCTTGGAAAATAATACAGAAGGAAATGGAGACCATATTACAAATAAAGCTAGCCCTAAAACCGGAATATTTTCTATTAGGGCTAACGGACTTTTTCACGGATACAAACAATGAAAAACTGTTTATATATATGACAAGTGCAGCTAGAATCACGATTGCGAAACTTTGGAAAACAGCGGAAACGCCGTCATTAGAACAATGGCTTTTGAAACTGATGGATATAAAAAAAATATGGACACATTAACACAGATAATCTCAGTAAAAACAGACACAAAACAGACTGGGACAGATTAAGTAAATATCTCAAGGAAAAAGAAAAGAAAATTGAAAACACAGAAGTAGAAACTGTTTAAGTGATGACACTCTCAGGTTTTTAGAAAAAGGTTCGGGAAAGATTTTGGAAAATTAAGAATAAAAATGTCGAGCAGGGGATCTGGAAGGGAATCCAGAGAGAGGAGGGAGGGTCGAGGGAAATCAGGGTTTTATATATTTCCCTCTTTTTTTCTCTTTTCCTTTTTTTTTTTAATTATTGTTTGTTTGTTACTATTCTACTTTGTCCTCTTTGTAATCACATGTGACTCTCCTCTTTTATTGTATCACTATAATTATAAATAAAAGTTAAAAAAAAATTGGTCACACAGAACTGGAGAGCTGCAGACCAAAAATAACGTAACTTTCCCAAGCTTTGGTCTTTTGTAGCCATGCATTTTCCAAATATCCTTAATCTCTGGGTGGCGAAAAAAAAAAATCCCAGTTTCTCTAACAAGGTGCAGACAAATGACTAGCTTTCAACAAGAATGACTATATTTACCCAAGAAGGAAGGCTGAGAAGTTGCCTTCAGCAGAAAGGCAAAGCTGACACCATGATTGCGGCTTAGTTGAGGTTGGCACAAGGTGAGCTCCTTCAAAAATAATGAAAATAGTCAATTAGAGGCAGCGAACCAGTTTGGATCACATGCCGCATTTCATATTTTTCAACCCTGTTTTTTTGGAGATGTTTTTGTTTATTCATAGTTTTCCTTTCGTCAAGTTAGTTTGCCTTGGAGCCTCAGTGGCACAATGGGTTAAACCTGAAGATTGAGTTGCTGACCTGAAGGTTGCCAGTTCGTGAGACAGGGTGAGCTCCCGTCTGTCAGCTCTAGCTTGCGGGGACATGGGAGAAGCTTCCCAGCAGGATGGTAACCCATTCGAGCATCCCCTGGGCAACATATCTGTAAATAGTCAATTCTCTCACATCAGTATAATCTCAACTCACTTCTGACATTATACAAAAAATTAGTTTGCATTTATGGTGTCCCTGGGCTCCTATAAACAGAAACATCATGAAACTCAGGTTGCAACTATTAATGCAGCTTGACATAACTTTATCTCTCTTTGGGTCAATGCTAGGGAATTGTGGGATTTATAGTTTGGAGAGGCATCAAGAGAAGAGAAGTTGCAAAACTGCAACTCCTGGGATACCATATCACTGAACCATGGCAATTAAGTGGCCACAAACTAGGTTAATTCAACAATGTACATCAGGCATGGTCCAGCTTGGGCTCTCCAGGTATTTTGGACTCCAACTCCCACCATTCCTTCAATACGTGGACAACATCCTACAATACATGGATGACATACTCATAGCACAGACATGGGCCAACTTCAGGCCTCCAGGTGTTTTGGACTCCAACTCCCAGCATTCCTTCAGTATGTGGACAACATCCTACAATACATGGATGACATACTCATAGCACAGACATGGCAAACTTCAGCCCTCCAGGTGTTTTGGACTGCAACTCCCACCATTCCTTCAGTACGTGGACAACATCCTACAATACATGGATGACATACTCATAGCACAGACATGGCAAACTTCAGGCCTTCAGGTGTTTTGGACTCCAACTCCCACCATTTATTCAATACGTGGACAACATCCTACAATACATGGATGACGTATTCATAGCACAGACATGGACAAATTTCAGCTCACCATGTGATTTGGACTCCTACTCCCACTATTCCTTCAGTACGTGGACAACATCCTACAATACATGGATGACATACTCATAGCACAGACATGGCAAACTTCAGGCCTCCAGGTGTTTTGGACTCCAACTCCCAGCATTCCTTCAGGTGGACAACATCCTACAATACATGGATGACATACTCATAGCACAGACATGGCAAACTTCAGCCCTCCAGGTGTTTTGGACTGCAACTCCCACCATTCCTTCAGTATGTTGACAACATCCTACAATACATGGATGACATACTCATAGCAAAGACATGGCAAACTTCAGCCCTCCATGTGTTTTGGACTCCAACTCCCACCATTCCTTCAGTATGTGGACAACATCCTACAATACATGGATGACATACTCATAGCACAGACATGGCAAACTTCAGTTCTCCAGGTGTTTTGGACTCCAACTCCCAACATTCTTAACAGCCTCAGGCCCTTTCCTTTTCCCCCTCAGCCACTTAAGCGGCTGAGGGGGAAAAGGAAGGGTCCTGAGGCTGTTAGGAATGCTGGGAGTTGGAGTCCAAAACACCCGCAGGACCGAAACTCACACTGAGTCACAGAGGAGAGAGAAAGATGGATTGTTTCATCCTCCTTCTATTCCTAACAGTCTCAGACTTCTTTAAAACTTAAATACATTTTCTATGGTTTCAGATCCAGTGAATATCATGGTTCTTCCTCTCGCATAAATGAGGATCGTACTGTACTTTGAAAATTGCCGTTTTTCAAAAACACGGAGCACGAAAAGATTCGGTTCTGGGGCCTGAAGTTTCCAGCCGACACGATCCTCTTTCTTTTCGAGAGAAAGGAAACAAACGAACAGATTTGCCCATCTTTCTAGACACTGAGCTCTTTGTCACAGCCGCTTGTGGTGTCTCTTTTTTATGAGAAAATTTTAAAAAAAATAACAAAGCTACGCCTTCAAGTTTGAAGGAACAAGATTTGTCTCCAGTTTAGCCTCCTGTCAGAAAGGTTAAAACAAATCCCGAGCCATGTCTTTAAAAACCGGATCAGCATCATACAATTCAAGGTTTATTTCAAAGGAATATTTAGGGTTGTGCATTGAATTAGGATTTCAAAAACGTATAAATAAATATAATATATTAATTAGCCCTTAGGCCATATCATTATATTGAACCAAACAACAATGCTTGATACGACTTAATAAAACTCCATGTAGTAAGTTACAAAAGAGACTTATGATAATAAAGTAAATAAGTGTGATAAAACTGAATATATACATCCTATTTCCCTATCCCCAATCCTACAATTATATATTCTGTACTTTTTCAAGTATAGGGATTTTATTTGCAGAGATTCCTTCAATATTTTGAGGTTTCAATTATTAAGAAACACTAGTTTACGGAAGTCAACATTTATAATTACGGCATATATATATATATATATATATATATATATATATACTAGAGAGAGAGATGATCCAATGGATCAAAATACAAACTGTAACGGAACCATGTGGACTAGCCTCTTAAAACTTTTTGTCCACTTTTTCAGTGTTCAGATATGACCCCAAATAAGAAGGTTAGATTATGGACGTTTTTGCAGATGTGGTCGTTTTGAATGTGAGTTTAGTCCATTGAGATTTGTAAGTGGACGAAATAAAAATAGATCCTTCTTTTGGGCAATTATTGGGTGATACTTGGTTTCCAGCAGCATAGGAAATTATTGTTTACACGAGGACAATACTATGTGTGTGTGTGTGTGTTTGTTTGTGTGTATATATATATGTGTGTGTGTGTATAAAAGTGACTTCGGCAAACAATAATAATTCAGCCTCGAGGTCTGGAGGAGTGAGCAAATTCCAGATTGCTGTGTAAATGCTTTAGGTTTGGTATAGAAGGGTGGAAAATTGCTCTGGTCTTTTAGGAAGTGGAGTTTGGTTTGATATTACTACTTTCTTCTGTCCGGGAAGAAAGAAAGAAAGAAAGAAAGAAAGAAAGAAAGAAAGAAAGAAAGAAAGAAAAAAGCCTCTTTGATTTATCCGACTGAATTGTGATTCGCCCGGTTCATATTTTCTCTTCTCTTCTCCTTTCCAAAACCAACTTCAGGAAAATGTGGATTTGTTGTGTTTTCCTTTCATTATTGTTCAGCCAGCAATTCTGCCAATTTCTCATTGGCATATGCATATATATATATATATATATATTCATGTATTATTATTATTGTCATATCATTACAGTATGACACAACAAACGAGATCGATATGCTGGATTTCGTATCACAAAATTACAAGTCAAACACTTCCCAAGCGTTTAGGACTAGTGTGATGTATTTTCAATCCCAGTCAGGTGGCCTTTTGCAGTTGACAACTCATGATTTTGTCAATGTTTATTGTTTCCAAATGCTGGCTGAGATCTTTTGGCACAGCACCCAGTGTGCCGATCACCACCGGGACCACCTGAACTGGTTTACGCCAGAGCCTTTGCAGTTGGATCTTGAGGTCCTGATAATGGTTGAGTTTTTCCTATAATAATAATAATAATAATAATAATAATAATAATAATAATAATAATAATTCTCTCAGCCCCTGACCTGGCTCCCCTCCACAGGTTGAAAGAATAATATTACTGATGCCATTTTAATGAACCAAGTTGACAGTAACTATTTAAGTTAATTTTTTTGAAGATATATATATATATATATATATATATATATATATGATCTATACAGATTTTAACGGATGCCTGACTGACTGATTTACAACCTTTTAGCCAAGTCATTCTCTTTGTTTTAATTGTATGAGTAATTTTTTTATTTTTGAATGTTCGCCATGTTTTTGTGTTATAGGGTTGTTGTGAGTTTTCCGGGCTGTTTGGACACATTACAGAAACGTCAGGAGAGAATGCTGCTTCTGGAACATGGCCATATAGCCCGGAAAACTCACAACAACCCTGTGATTCTGGCCATGAAAGCCTTCAAAAACTTTTTGTGTTATATTTGAAATAAAATTTAATTGTTGTTGCTGTTGCTGTTGCTGTTGTTGTTGTTGTTGTTGTTTTTGTTGTTGTTGTTATCTTGCCTTTCTCTTGATAGAATTTCAAGGTGTCTAACAACAACATGACCTAACACCAAAGAAAAACAAGGCAAATACATATACATATGAATACAAAAGTTAATAAAACAAGGCTAATACATATACAAATGAATACAAAAGTTAATAAAAACAAGGCAAATACATATAGAAAGGAATACAAAAGTTAATAAAAACAAGGCAAATACGTATACATACAAATACAAAAGTTAATAAAAACAAGGCAAATACATATACATATGAATACAAAAGTTAATAAAAACAAGGCAAATACATATACATATGAATACAAAAGTTAATAAAAACAAGGCAAATACATATACATACAAATACAAAAGTTAATAAAAACATATACATACGAATACAAAAGTTAATAAAAACAAGGCAAATACATATACAAATGAATACAAAAGTTAATAAAAACAAGACAAATACAGTAGAGTCTCACTTATCCAAGCTAAACTGGCCAGCAGACGCTTGGATAAGCAAATATCTTGGATAATAAGGAGGGATTAAGGAAAAGCCTATTAAACATCAAATTAGGTTATGATTTTACAAATTAAGCACCAAAACTTGATGTTATACAACAAATTGACAGAAAAAGTAGTTCAATATGCAGTAATGTTATGTTGTAATTACTGTATTTATGAATTTAGCACCAAAATATCACGATATATTGAAAACATTGACTACAAAAATGGCTTGGATTATCCAGAGGCTTGGATAAGCGAGGCTTGGATAAGTGAGACTCTACTGTACATATACAAATGAATACAAAAGTTAATAAAAACAAGACAAATACATATAGAAATGACTACAAAAGTTAATAAAAACAAGGCAAATACATATACAAATGAATACAAAAGTTAATAAAAACAAGGCAAATTCATATACATACCAATACAAAAGTTAATAAAACAATTTGTATTTGTGTCATGAAGACCCAGGTTAAAATATAATTAAATTTACATTGAAAAACTAAACATTTCCCCTGAATCCCATATGTATGTATATGTGTATTTATTTACCTATCTGTATATAAGATAAAACTCAAGAAAGAGAGACAAACGAAAAGTCAATTCCGGGTTCTGGATCTTGATCTGCTTTGGTTTGACAGCTGTCTTATCCTTCCAAAGTGCCGACACTTTATGAATTTTATTTATTTTTGATCCTGCCTTCCTTCCAATAGAAGGGCTCTTTATTGGGGAACTTGTTGCAATTTCCCCGCAGTAATATTTTTGGAGACTTTCCAAAGACACACCAGCCATCTATCATGTTAATAAGGAATAATACGGGGAGAAATGAAGGCTGAACTTTGAAGGTTCTCATTTTTCACCCCTTTTTCCCCCTTCGATGTCACTTTGAAGAATATGGTCGTCCCGTAACGTACAGCAAAGTTTCTTTGCAAACCCTGCTCACCTCTCTTTGGCTTCATTTCATAATGTATTATTCAATATAATATATACTTTTAATAATCGCTCATCAATGTTTTCAAATTATTTTTTTCAATATATATATCTGTAAACAGCCTGCAAAGACAATAAGTCCTTACAAAAAATAGCACAGTGCCCTTTCAAATGCAATAGTTTGCTCTGCATTTCTCTCTTTGAGAAAGTTGTTGCTCTTTAAAAACCTATATTTTGCCATATAACAATACATATATAGTAGAAATGAATTATATGCACCATTCTTTCACATATGCGTGTGTATATAACTGTGTGTATGTATATGTATGTATATATATGAAAAAAAATGAGACTGATCACAAGTTGCTCAAACACATCAAGCAAATGAGACTTTCTTCCTTCCCTTCTTCTTTCCTTCTTTTCTTTTTATCCCTTTCTTCTTTCTTCTCCCTTCTTTCCCTTCTTTTTTCCTTTCTTTCTTTTTTCTTCCTTTTCTTCCTTCCTTCCTTCCTTCCTTTCTTCTTCCTTCCTTTCTTTTTTCCTTCCTTTCCTTCCTTCCTCCTTCTTCTTTCTTTTTTCATTCCTTTCTTCTTACTTCCTTTTTCCTTCCTTCCTTTTTTCCTTTCTTTCTTTTTTCTTCCTCCCTTTTCTTCCTACTTCTTCCTTCCTTTTTATTCCTTCCTTCCTTACTTTTTCCTTCCTTCCTTTTTCCTTCCTTTCCTTCCTTTCCTTCCTTCCTCCTTCTTCTTTCCTTTTTCATTCCTTTCTTCTTCCTTCTTCTTCCTTCCTTTTTATTCCTTTCTTCTTCCTTCCTTCCTTTCTTTTTTCTTCCTTCCTTTTTTCCTTTCATTCTTTCATCCTTTCTTTGTTTTTTCCTTCCCTTATTTCCTTCCTTCCTTCCATTCTTTTTTCCTTTCTTTCTTTTTCCTTCCTTCCTTTTTTCCTTCCTTTCTTTTCCCTTCCTTTCTTTTTTCCTTCCTTCCTTTTCTTCCTTCCTTCTTTCTTCTTCCTTCCTTCTTTATTCCTTTCTTCTCCCTTCCTTCCTTTCTTTTTCCTTCCTTCCTTTTTTCCTTTCATTCTTTTATCCTTCCTTCCTTTTTTCCTTTCCTCATTTTCTTCCTTCCTTCCTTCCTTCCTTCCTTCCTTCCTTCCTTCCTTCCTTCCTTTGCTAAATTAAATCCAGTAGTCATATTGAAGCTGAAGTAAAACTTTCCTACATATTTTCATCAATCATCCTATACTTTTTTTGCTTGGGAAAAGGTTTTATTGAAGTAAATAAGAAAGAATTATTTCTGAGTTGAGAGGGAAAGGATTGTGTAGAAAATATTCAAAATATACTGAAAATTCAGATTCGCATGTTCAAATCCAGTGGCTTCCTCTATGAATTTAAAACCACTGGATATATATTATATATATGTGTGTGTATACCAGGAACCATGTAAATTAAAGCAGACTAGAAAGGAACAGTTTTGATACCAACTTAAAGAAACAGAAGGAAACAAATCCATTTTGAAAAATTGTATAAATTAAGTACTATGTTCGAAAAATTGTACAAGTACTACGTTCGGAAAAATAATAACAAATAAAAGGCGATTTCAGATGTTTATTAACCAACCCCAAAGGGAAATTACTACAGGAAGAGAAAAAAAACCCCTGGCAATTTGAGTTTTCCAAACCACAAGCCATAGATTTCCATGGAAAATTCATTGCGGGATTTGCTTGGCCATTGGGTAAATAAGTCCAATATTATTCCTTCTTCTGAGCAAGCTGCTTCTATAAGGTTAGCTCGTGCATATTATTTGCATCTATTTATTTTTGCTCACTGTTTCATTGCAGTTTCTTTCAGTTGCAGATTTCGAATAATACACATATGTGTCACAACAATGTATATCTCTTTTCCTACTATTATTAGATTATATATTATTATATCATCATCATCATTATTATTATTATGAGGTAATTATACTCAATAACAATTGGAGGGAAAAAGAATAATACGGATATGTGTCACAACAATGTATATCGCTTTTCCTACTATTATTAGATTGTATATTATTATATCGTTACTATTATTACTATTATTATGAGGTAATTATACTTGATAGTAATTGGAGGAAAAGGAATAATAAAGAAAGGGTAAAAATAACTATTTCGGGGTGTTTATTCCTTTGTCTTGCTTGGATTACAATATTCTGCTTCCGATGTGAATATGGACGAATATTCTGCGCAATATGGAAAACTGCAGAATTTAACTAAAACCAATCATTGGGTGAAAAATTCAAGTGCAAACATGCAACCGAATATTTCTGAAGCCTCGACCTCAGCATTTTGTTATTCTTCCAGATCAATGGTTGTTTTGTAAATCTGTTTTAATGCATCGAAAGTCTGGGAAAATACGGATCAGGAAGGAGTTTGCCAAGAAGTTCCCTCTTTGTCCATTAGGGGGCATTGCAACTTTTGCAGAGCAAACCCGGGAATATTTTCCTTTCTCTTTGCAAAAAATGCAAGCGTTTCCCATGGATTCGACCTTCTTATTGCCGATTAAATGCTTAAAACACGGACTTACTGTAAAACACATCATCGAACCGTTTAAACAAATATTGTTCGCTAGTAAAACTTGTGATTTTGATCCATTGTAAAACAAATGGAAAAGAAGGCGGCTCTTCTCCAACTATAATTCCTCTCTTTCCATGCATATTAAGACGTATTTTGTTTTTGCCTGTTCTATATTGAATATTCCATCCATTCCACGAATTCATTTAAAGGTGTATTTAAGAAAAAAAGGAGTTAAAATTCAAGGAGAAACTAAGGAAATTTTACCTTGAAGAAACTGCTGAGAAGTCATTTTTATATTCACTTTTAACCCTTTTTTCTCTTTCTTTCTTTCTTTCTTTCTTTCTTTTTTCATTTCCTTCTTTTCTTCTCTTAACTTTTTCTCTCCTTTTCTTTTTCACCCAATTTGGGACTTTTCTTTTTATTACAGTAGAGTCTCACTTATCCAAGACTCGCTTATCCAACGTTCTGGATTATCCAATGCATTTTTGTAGTCAATGTTTTCAATATATCATGATATTTTGGTGCTAAATTCGCAAATATAGTAATTACAGCATAACATTACTGCATATTGAACTACTTTTTCTGTCCAATTTGTTGTATAACGTGATGTTTTGGTGCTTAATTTGTAGAATCATAACCTAATTTGATGTTCAATAAGATTTTCCTTAATCCTTATTATCCAAGATATTCGCTTATCCAAGTTTCTGCTGGCCCGTTTAGCTTGGATAAGTGAGACTCTACTGTATTCTGTTAAAACTAAGAAAGATTTTTTTTAAAGTGTATTTATCCAATATGGGATTCTTTAGTTCTCCGATTCTAGAGAAAAAAAGTATAAGAAAACATTCATGTAATAATAATAGTTATTATTATTATTATTATTATTATTATTATTATTATTATTAATGTATTACCCGCCTCTCCTTAAGGCACAATATAGTTAAAATACATCATCATAATGAAATACACTCCTTAAAAAGCACATATTAAAACATACTTCTATAAAATACACATATTAAAATGCATGGAACAGAGATCAAAACACAACAGACGTGTAATCCGTAAAATCAGAAGTGTAGAAAGAGCTGAACTTTTGTCGACAATGAAAATTGTATTTTTATTAATAAGATAAATTCATTAAAATCTTTTTGCGTTATTCACTGATGAAATTAATTCAGTGTTGCAGCCATAAAGCAATTAGGTTTTCAATGGGATGCAAGTCATATATACGGACACATTTGCATTGTAAGTCGTATCAGTGGAAAGTATTTTTCTTCTCGTATTTCTTTTTCTGAAGGAAAAAAAAGAAGCAAGAGTTATGCCAACTCCATAATCCTAAACATTCTTCCTTGATAGAAAATTCCCTTGAAACCAAAGAGACTTATATAAATTCTGGAGCAAGCACATTAAAACAAAAGCAACATATTTTGTGCCCGACGTAAGAGGCATCAAAGGCGCCTTTGCAACCTCTGGAGATCATTTCCGAATTAAGCGTTTGCATTTCATTCCATTCCTCTTCTGTTATGGATAGATTATTATAATCAGTGGTAATGGCTCTGGAGAACGGAGAGATCCAAATCAATCCCTATTAATCTGCAATTAATAACTTGAACTAATTTGGTCTTTTCAGTCCAGATTTCAGCCAGAGGGTTCGCCATCAATGTCCAAAACTATGCAAATTCTTTACCAACTTTATTTGTTTGTTCGTTGTATTTTTCTTTCCATTTCTCAATGGTTGATACATAGAGAAAACAGAGAGTCAAATGGAGCTGAAATTCTATCAAATTCTACACTGTAGAGCAGGCATTGGCCAACCTTGGCCTTTCAGGTGTTTTGGACTCCAACCCCCAGAACTCCTTCGGTATGTGAACAACAACATCTTTCAGTACATGGATGACATACTCATAGCACAGGTATGGGCCACCTTGGGCCCCCCAGGTGTTTTGGACTTCAACTCCCACTATTCCTAACAGCCTACCTATACCTCACAAGCCTGCCATAGATGTGGACATGGACAACATCCTTCACTATGTGGATGACATACTCAGCACAGTGTTTTGGACTCCAACTCCCATCTTTCCTTCAGTATGAGGACAACATACTCATAGTAAGGCATGGGCCAATTTGGGCTCTCTCTCCAAGTGTTTTGAACTTCAACTCCCACAATTCCTTTAGTACATAGACAACATCCTTCAGTACATGGATAACATACTCAACGCAGGCATGGGCCAACTTGGGCCCTCCAGGTGTTTTGGACTCCCACTTCTGCAGTTCCTTCAGTACATGGAAAACATCCTTCAGTATGTGGATGACCTACTCATAGCACAAGCATGGGCCAACTTGGACCCTCCATGTGTTTTGGACTCCAACTTCCACCATTCCTTCAGTACGTGGACAACATCCTACAATACATGGATGACATACTCATAGCACAAGCATGGGCTAACTTGGGCCCTCCATGTGTTTGGGACTCCCACTACCACAGTTCCTTCAGTACATGGACAACATCCTCCAGTACGTGGATGACCTACTCATAGCACAATCTTGGGCCAACTTGGGCCCTTCAGGTGTTTTGGACTCCAACTCCCACCATTCCTTCAGTACGTGGACAACATACTTCAGTATGTGGATGACATACTTATAGCACTAACGTGGGCAAACTTGGGTCCTCTCTCCAGGTGTTTTGGACTCCGACTCCCACCATTCCCAACAGCCTTAGGCCCCTTCCTTTTCCCCCTCAGCCGCTTAAGCATTTTTGTTCGTGGGATTTTCCAGCTCATGAGCCAGACGAACTTGGCTGGTCCACCCGTGGAGGTGGCACCGAGTCTTGGGCTGAACATTTCCCACCTAGCCACCTAATTAAGGTTGAGTCCAGCTGAGAAACTCTGAACCGGGGACTTACTTGCCCAGAACAAGCTCTGCTTTCATTGATTTTTTTTAATTGCCACAATTTCCTGTTCCGATGTCGAATTTAATAGCTGAGCCTTTTAATACTGAATTTTAGTGATTCATGCTCATGAGTTATATTTTTAAAAAAATCAACATTATAAAAAGCATAACCAGGGCTGTGTAGAGAGCATCACTGCTTTTGTACCCTTCTGTAGTCTTAACATCAACAAAAAATAACGGTTCATGCCTATATTGCAGAATGTGGATGGCACCTGAAATTGGGACATTCAGTGTAAGGACAAAAGCATCCTAGGAATGCATCTCCCTTGGATGCAAACGTGGAAAAATGGAAAAGGAATGCAGATGTTGATGCTTCTTGATGCAAGGTCGGTGCGGGGGGGGGGGGGGGGAAACCCACCCACACCAGCAGACATTGTGAACATATGTCGGATTTGTTGGGCGCATGGGAAACTTTGGCAGGGTGGCCAGATTTCCGGGAAGACGGTCCAGAAAGACTGGAACCACAATCTCCGAATGGAATCCTGGCCGGAGCAAAGGAGGTTTGGCTGTTTCGTTGACAAAAGTGTAAAACTTGGGGGCCTTTCAGTTTGGGAGAAAAGAGGGCACGGTGGAACACGATACGCTGAAATGTTATTAACGTGGATGAGTCGCCAATGTAGGTGCAAGGAAGGCAGAATACAGATACCCCACAAGACGGGGTGATGTTCAGGGGTTAAGATGGCTTAAAACGGGGAATTGAATACATTAGGGCAGTGATGGCCAACCTATGACACGCGTGTCAACACTGACACGCCTAGCCGTTTTTGCTGACACGCTGCCGCATGCAGATTGGTTGGATGAATATGTCTTTTGTGGCCAAATTCGGTGTGATTTGGTCCAGTGGTTTTGTTGTTTACTCCATGGGAATTATGCACATTACATATCTATCTATACAAAAGGGTAATGAAATTTCGGCCTAGGACAAAACAACAAAACCACACATTCCAGAAACACTAAACTTGGCAGCACAACCCCTCATCCATGCCTCTACGTTCATACAATAATAATAATAATTTTATTCTTGCATCCCGCCCCATCTCCCCGTAGGGACTCGGGGCGGCTCACATGGGGCCTTGCCCAACATCACAATATAAAAACAAATCAAAACACATAAATTTACAACAATAAATCAACAATATCAGTAAAACCATCATAAAAACAATATTACAGGAAAAAGCGTTAAAAACAGATATAAAACACAAGTCTACAACAAAAAGAAAAGAAAAATAAAGTCCTAATTAGAGGGAGAGGAATAATTGTTTTTAGCCAATTGCTGCCAGTTAGAAGGCTAGGCTCTACCCACTTGGTCTCCTAGCAACCCACTCAGCCCAGGGCACAGGCAGAGTTAGGCCTCACTTAGGCCTCTTCCACACTGCCTATAAAATACAGATTATCTGATTTGAACTGGATTATATGGCAGTGCAGACTCAAGGCCCTTCCACACAACTATATAACCCATTTAGAATCTTATATTATCTTATTTGCACTGGATTATCTTGAGTCCACACTGCCATATAATCCACTTCAGTGTGCATTTTATCCAGCTGTGTAGAAGGAGCCTCATATAATCCAGTTCTAAGCAGATAATATAAGATACTTTATTTCCCATACCACCATACTTCGCCACAGCAACGCGTGGCCGGGCACAGCCTATATATATATATATAATTACTGTAGTATATTATCATATTATTACTATTATATTACAGTATTATTATATTATTCATTATTCATGACTGCATTGAAACTACAATAGAGAGAAATCAGCGTGGAAACTGCAAGAGGTACCATAGATTTTCGTACATGGAAATAATGGTAGTAAATAGTTTTCGATTTATTAAATAAAGTTATATATTACAATTATACATTTTTGTTATTTAAACTATACATTTTGCGAAATTATGGGTTTTTCTCTCAAAGTGACACACCACCCAAGTCATGCTAGGTTTTTTGGTGAATTTTGACACACCAAGCGCAAAAGGTTGCCCATCATTGAGCTAGGATATAGGTGTGGGTAAGGATTCAGTCAAACAGGGTAATTCCAGATAGGAAACAATCAGGGCCAGTTGACACCTGCCAAAAAAAAGGATTCCCCCAGGCAGGAAGCAGCCCGGCTTTGAAGTTGCAAATCCATTTAATGTTAATCAAGGTGGCCAATGGCAACATTCACACTTGCCTCCAACAGAGAAGAGTTCTTTCTTTCTCCCACCCTGGGCATTATTCCATAGATATATATACAAACCCCACTTGCCTAGTTTTCCAACAGACCTCACGACCTCTGAGGATGCCTGCCATAGATGTGGGAGAAACGTCAGGAGAGAATGCTTCCGGAACATGGCCAGACAGCCCGGAAACGTCACCGCAACCCATTTGACTGATGGCTGTCCAAAACCGGAGTTGGTTGATCCAATGTGATGTGATCCAGCAAAGACTCAGGAGGACTCATTGGATTCCTTTGGCATTTACATTTGTTTAATTTGTTAAAATTAAAAAATTTAAATTTTTAAATTTTTAATAAAGCCTTTCTCCTTAAATATAGAACAGAATAAATTCACAAGACTTACCCACAACGAGGAGGGTTGGAATTTTCCTTTTTCTCCTTCACTGTGTTCTGTTCCCTCTCCAGAAACTCACAGCGGCCGGCAATCCCTTCCAACCCATTCCGTCCCCGTCCAACCCTCCTTTTTTAAATTAAAACAACAACAAAAAACCTTGCCTACCCTGAGACGGTATTTCTACGTGTGCGTATTTGTCAATGGCCTTTAATATTCCCCATGTGTTAATGGAAATCCCTTTCCCCGGAATTATGATGTGCAGCGTCTCATTCCGCGTGTCATCGAAAGGCATTCGGGCGCTTCAGGATTTGCCAAAACAACCAGGAAGGCTCACCTAAAGAGCAAGGCAGGCCAGGCACAATGGCTCAGTGTCAATTTTTTCTTTTTTTGGAAAACCCATAGACCAATTTAACCCTCTTTGGAGAGGGGTTCTTGTGCTAAACCTGCCTTCCAACAAAACTTCAGGATTTGGGAATAATTACATTTGACTGATCAACTTTTCCTTGTCAACTAGAGTTGGGAATAACTTTCTCTGTGACCGCCATGGGTTGTTCAATATGGAATAGGATCTATCTATCTATCATCTATCTTTTCTATCATCTGTCTGTCTGTCTATCTGTCCGTCCATCCATCTATTTATCTTTCCTATCATCTATCTATCTTTATCTCTATCTATCGTTCCTATCATCTATCTGTCTATCTTCCCTATATCAATCTATCATCTATCTATCTATCTATCATCTGTCTATCTGACTTTCCTATTATCTACTTCTATCTCTATCAATCTATCTACCTTTCCTATCGTCTCTCTCTCTCTCTCTCTTTCTATCGTTCCTATCATTTATCTATCTATCTCTATCTCTGCCTATCGTTCCTATCATCTATCTGTCTATCTTGCCTATATCAATCTATCATCTATCTATCTGACTTTCCTATTATCTACTTCTATCTATCTCTATCGATCTATCTTTCCTATCGTCTCTCTCTCTCTTTCTCTCTATCATTCCTATCATTTATCTATCTCTATCTATCCTAGCATCTATTTATCTATCTCTATCATTCCTCTCATCTGTCTATCTATCTTCCCTATATCAATCTATCAATCATCTATCTGACTTTCCTATTATCTACTTCTATTGATCTCTATTGATCTATCTATCTTTCCTATCATCTCTCTCTATCTCTCTTTATCTATCTTTCCTATCATTAATCTATCTCTATCTTTATTTATCCTATA
Source organism: Anolis carolinensis (assembly GCF_035594765.1). Lineage (NCBI taxonomy): Eukaryota > Metazoa > Chordata > Lepidosauria > Squamata > Anolidae > Anolis > Anolis carolinensis. Next base: position 1,425,607 of record NW_026943820.1, read on the forward strand.
ATCTATCTATCTCTATCTCTATCTATCATTCCTATTATTAATCTGTCTATCTATCTTCCCTGTATCAATGTATAATCTATCTATCTATCTATCATCTATCATCTATCTATCATCTATCTCTCTGACTTTCCTATTATCCACCTCGATCTATCTCTAGCTAGCTAGCTATTTTTCCTATCATCTACATCTATCTCTATCTATCTATCTGTCTATCCTTCCTATCATCTATCTAGCTATCTTTCCTATTATTTATCAATCTCTGTCTATCCATCCATCCATCCATCCATCTACTTATCTATCTTTCCTATCATCTGACTTGGAAAATATGCAATGCATGGGGTTGCCATAAGTCAACAGGCTACTTGAAGGCACCTTCACACTGTGATACATTATGTAAAGCCCAGGAAAGTACTACAAGAAATCCCTTGGGAAGTTGAAGAGTTGTAGCCACAAAGAATTGGAGCAATTGACCAAACCGTGACCATTTTTGGTGAGCCCAGGGCCAAAGCCACAGTGGCATCAGAGTCTTCTTCCAGATGTCCATCATCCCCTCCATCAGCCAGGCTTCAGGGACCTTTGGCACCTACACACAGAGATACTTTATGTAAAGCTCAGGAAAGGACTACAAGAAATCTCTTGGGAAGTTGAAGAGTTGTAGCCTCAAAGAATCGGAGCAATTTGTCAGAGTATTTTGCAGCACAGCAGTAGTTGGATGGAATCAGTGGAACGTAGAACGAAGTGACACCCAGAGACGATAGTAAAACTATATACAAAGTTTTACTGTAAGCAGTAATAATAAAGACAAACAGGCTTGCAGACAATAGACGAACACAGGACTTGACTCAACTCAGAACAGAACAGAACTGATGCAATCAGCAATGCATACACACACTTGTGTCTGGATACTCCCCAGTTCCAGCCACACGTCAAGGTCATCACAGCTTCTTAGCAATTAACTCTTTCCAGACTATAGTACACTCTGGATGAGGCAATCAGTATGCAATACAGGCAAGACACAAATTTGATTTAAACACTACCAATACACAAATCCCACATTAACACAATTGACCAATCTGTGACCATATTTGGTGAGCCCAGGGCCAAAGTCACATTGGCATCAGAGTCTTCTTCCAGATGTCCATCATCCCCTCCATCAGCCAGGCTTCAGGGACCTTTGTGAAGTTGACATGCCGACCTTTCCACCCAAATGCAAACAAGTGGCCCGTTCTGATTTCTGCAGGCCAAGCATGATGTGTCCAGGACCCTGGAATCCCCCCCAAGGCGCCCAAGGGGTTAACCCGGAGGGGTCTTGCCATGGGTCTTGGTCTCACGCTGACATGATGGCCGGGCTCATGTTTCACACTTAATTACTCCTTCAGCCATCACGCCTCGGAGAGATCGATGTGTCGCTCTGTTTAGGCCTCGCAGCTGTGAACTGTTTATTTACTTATCCTTCGGCAGGGAATGGATGTAATTTCAAGGTTCAGGCTTCGACTGACTACCCTTGCACCGTCTGCTCCAAAAATGTGCCAGGCCTTTCCTTTAAACACTTCCATATTGCTTTGATGGAATCTGGATTCCAAAGCTGCCTCTTCATCCGGAGAGTATGGGAAAGGGTCATGGCTCTGAAGGACAAGAGATGGTCAGAGGTGGACCAATGTTGGTGTGCTCTTCTCCTCTTTCTTTCTTCCTTCCTTTCTTTCTTTCTTTCTTTCTTTCTTTCTTTCCTTCTTTCTCAGAGGTGTGGGCTGACGCTTTGCACACCAACATCACACCTTGGCAGGGGTCTCCAAAGGCCCAACACTCTCGGAGGGGCACCAAATGGTCTCATTAAGATGTCCACCATCACCCGGGTACCAAATGGGACTTGGCTTTCATGCCAGTCCTGAAGGTGTGACTTCTCCAATTATGGGCCACCCGTGGGGCCCCAAACACGTCCTTGGCTTGGCTCTCTAATTCCCCCTCCGAGGGTGGAACAGAGCCGCCATTCACCTGGACGGACGGACAGACGGACGGACGGGGCTTTTTCACCTCCTCCGTCCCACTGTTATCCTCCCCAACCGACTTCTAAAAGTTGGACGACCATTAGGAAATGGTGCAAGGAATTGCAGCTGCTTAAGGGAATTGGGGGGAAACGCGCTCTCCGTCTTATGAATGGACCCATTATTTGGGCTTGTGGGTAGATGCTCAGATCTCTCCATTTGTATGTTGGGAAGGAGAACTATTCCAATATTTGTTTTGCTTTCTCCCATGTTTCATTTTAATAATAATAATAATAATAATAATAATAATAATAATAATAATAATAATAGCAGACAAAAAACAAGTACAAGAAAACCGCACTACAAACTAGAGCTGACAGCTGGCACAACAAAACACCGCATGGAAAGTTCCTTGACAAAATGGAAGGAAAAGCTGATAAGGAGAAGACCTGGCTCTGGCTAATGAATGGGACACTGAAGAAGGAGACAGAAGGCCTGATCCTTGCAGCCCAGGAGCAAGACATCAGGACAAAGGCAAATAATAATAATAATAATAATAATAATAATAATAATAATAATAATAAAAGACCTGGCTCTGGCTCACGAATGGGACCCTGAAGAAGGAGACAGAAGGCCTGATCCTTGCAGCCCAGGAGCAAGACATCAGGACAAATGCAATTCAGGCCAAGATCGAAAAATCAGCTGATGACCCAAAATGAAGACTGTGCAAGGAAACCGACAAAACCATGGATCATCTCCTCAGCTGCTGTAAGAAAATCGCACAGACAGACTACAAACAGAGGCACAACTATGTGGCCCAAAGGATCCATTGGAACTTATGCCTCAAGGACCACCTCCCAGCAGCAAAGAACTGGTGGGATCACAAACCTGCAAAAGTATCGGAAAATGAGCACGCAAAGATACTGTGCTCATGTTGAAATAATCTTAGACAATAAATGTGGACACACCCACCCATCATTTCCCCATCAGTGCATTAACTCTTCTCCTCCCCAAAAATCAACAAGCTGCTCTTGTTTTGCAGCACAGCAGAGTTCAAGTCATTTAAAAAACCATCCCTAACATGTAAGTGCATAAACTAACATGCGTATTACAGGGCAATTACAGCTTTGCTGTGTAAGATAACAAAGAGATGCCAATTCACCCCTGGCAGGTTAGCTAAGATACACACTTGTTTCTCATTGGAACGAGATCAAATGTGCAGAAGTCACAAACAAAGGGGTGTGTCCGCATTGCAGAACTGGAGCAGTTTGGTAGCCCTTTCATTCAGCATGGCTCCCGTCCAGGGAATCCTCAGTTGTATAGCTTCATGTTAGGGAAGTGAACTACCTCTAGGCAATTGGGATCGATGCAGAAAATATCATGTTCAATGATAATATTATATTGCTATATGGCCAGCCCTGTCCCCTCTATATCATCTCTAGGTCTTAGGTTTTGGTCCTCAAATCCTGGGATTTGAGAACATACTGCAAGTCGCTTCTGGGGTGAGAGAATTGGCTGTCTACAGAGATATTGCCCAGGAGATATCTGGATGAGTTACCATCCTACTGGGAGGTTTCTCACATGTTTCTGCAAGGTAGAGCTGACAGGTGGGAGCTCACACCGTCTCACGGATTCAAACCACCAACCTTCAGGACACCTGGATGTGTTACCATCTTGGTGAGAGGCTTCTCTCATGTCCCCACAAGCTAGTGCTGACAGGTGGGAGCTCACCCAATCTAGCAGATTCAAACCGCCAACTTTCAGGACACTGGGATGTATTACCATCCTGCTGAGAGGCTTCTCCTGTGTCCTCACAAGCTAGAACTGACAGGTAGGAGCTCACCCAATCTCGCAGATTCAAACCTACAACCTTCAGGACACCTGGATGTGTTACCGTCCTGCTGGGAGGCTTCTCTCATGTCCCTGGAAGCTAGAGCTGACAGGCGGGAGCTCACCCCATCTCACGGATTCAAACCACCAACCTTCAGGACACCTGGATGTGTTACCGTCCTGCTGGGAGGCTTCTCTCATGTCCCCGCAAGCTAAAGCTGACAGGTGGGAGCTCACCCAATCATGTGGATTCAAACCTCCAAACTTCAGGACACCGGGATGTGTTACCCTCCTGCTGGGAGGCTTCTCTCATGTCCCCGGAAGCTAGAGCTGACAGGCAGGAGCTCACCCCATCGTCAAACTGGCAAACTTCAGGTCAACAACCCAACCTTCAAGTCAGCAGTTCAGCCAGCATAAGGATTTAACCCATTGCGCCATTGTCCTCATGTAGCAATCCTACCATGGCAATGGAAGTGGTGATGGTACGAGGTTGGCAAATGACAAGTTGGGCTGACACAGGGATAGTAATCGTAAAAACAATAGGCAGGCTCCACGATTTCACACAAGACTAATTGCAGTTCCAGAACTTCTTGCATTGGTTGATGAAGACCATGATGTTGCTGAGATCCTAGATGTAGGATCTCATCCAGATCATGGTCTTCACCAACCAACACAAGAAGTTCTGGAACTGCAATTAGTGTTGTGCAAAATTTTAGAGCCTACCTTTTTTTCGCTCCTTTTCTGGGAAGCTTCTAATATTTGGTTTTCTTTGGTTATTTTTCCATGCTTTCCTTTCCTGGCTTCTCCAGCAAACACTTGAAAGCATATTCATCATGCATGAGGCTTGGAGTAAACAAAAGACTAAGGGGTACGAGGATGGAAATGAATTTTCCACAGGAATCCGCTTCTCTTGGTATTATAAGAGGCTTGATGCCTTCATTGTGTTGCCGCTTGTTTCCTTTTCATGAGTATTTTCATGTTGTTTCCCTTCTAACCATGAAGCTGTGAAGTCAAGAATGGAAACCAGAGCCTTGGGAGATGAAAGACCAGCCCAGCAATCCAAAAGTGGTGCGCTCCTTCGCAGAGCCAAGCAGTAAATCCTTTAATGCTTCTGGATTTTACACTACAGTTTGGAATTCCCCAATGGTATTGAGTAATACGCCGATTGTATTGGTTTTAATTCCAGGGTCATTGGAGTTTTCACAGAAAAACACTAACACACAGTAGCTGACATGGGCTGAAAAGAAAAATGTACAGAGTTTGCAAGACGGGTTTTTTCAACCTGATTCAAAGTTACATGTGGTCCAGATGGCTTCAAATTCGGGTGTCCCTGGGTTTTGTCTCTGTTGTATCCAGCCCTTTGTAGCCCTGAGTTGGATATATAGCCGTCCCTGGATCATTCCTCCTTGGATTAGACCTGGAGGCCCCTCGTTCATGGAAAATGTGTCAATATAAGCACAGAAAGAAGAGTCCTTGTCATTGCCATGTATACTTTCTACCAGCACAGAACCTGAATCCTGTTGTTATTCCCAACTAGAGTGGACCAATTGAATTAAAGGGATTATTCTTCTTGAGAGTGTCATGGAGTCTCCTTCTGTGGAGGCGTTTCCAACAAAGGCTGAATGGCCATCTGTAGGGATGCTTGGATTGTGTATTTCTGCATGGTAGAAGGAACTGGATGGGCAGTGGAGTCCCTCGAAGTTCTATGATTCTATAATTTTGTGATTCTATGACTCCATGATTTAATTACTCCAGGATTCCATGACTATGATTCCATAACTCCGTGATTCCATGGATCCATGACTTCAGGACTCAGTACTCCAGGACTCCAGGATTCCATGATTCCATAACTCCGTGACTCCATGATTTCATGATGCCAGGACTCCATGATTTCATCACTCTATGATTCTATGACTACATGATCCCATGACTCCATGATTCTATGACTACATGATTCTATGATTCCATGACTCCATGACTCTAGGATTCCATAACTCCAAGATTCCATGACTCCATGATTCCATAACTCCGTGATTCCATGGATCCAGGACTCCAAGATTCTATGATTCCAAAACTTCATGACTCCATAATTCCATGACACCAGGACTCCATGATTCCATCACTCTATGATTCTATGACTACATGATCCCATGATTCTATGATTCCATGATTCCATGACTCTAGGATTCCATAACTCCAAGATTCCATGACTCCATGATTCCATAACTCCGTGATTCCATGGATCCAGGACTCCAGGACTCCAAGATTCTATGATTCCATAACTTCATGACTCCATAATTCCATGACGCCAGGACTCCATGATTCCATCACTCTATGATTCTATGACTACATGATCCCATGATTCTATGACTACATGATTCTATGATTCCATGATTCCATGACTCTAGGATTCCATAACTCCAAGATTCCATGACTCCATGATTCCATAACTCCGTGATTCCATGGATCCATGACTCCAGGACTTCAGCACTCCAGGACTCCATGATTCCATGACTCCATGAAGCCAGGACTCCATGATTCAATCACTCTATGATTCCATCACTCTATGATTCTATGACTACATGATCCCATGACTCCATGATTCTATGACTATATGATTCTATGATTCCATGACTCTACAATTTCACAATTCCCCAATTCTATGATTCTACAATTCCATGCTTCTATGATTCTATGACTCGGGCTTCTATTATTCCAGTATTCTACAATTCTATTATTCTATGACAATGAAAAGAGGACCTCCCATCCTCGCTTCAAAACATCATTACAGTAAGGCTACGTCTCTCTCCACAAATGTTTCTCTCCACAAATAACAATGACGTGCTCCCCATATGGGCCGCTCTGTTTACATCATAGAGCAAATGTGGTTCTTCAAAAATAGCCGAGGTAGGGAAGGCCGTAAAGCTGTCAACACAACAATTGCTACTCTGTTTGGCTTCCGTTGGTCTATGGAATGGACGAATGTGGATGGATTCCACGAGGTCTCCTTGAACAAACAGATCACCCTCATTGCCTCTTGGGCAGGTTATGGAGTGTTATACGTTCGCCTGGGATGTTTCCAGGTCAGCTCCTCCTAGGATAGTAAAACAGTTGCTGAATGGCATATTTTTATGATGAAGGTAGTGGATGACTGACAATTGCACTTGTAAAATGGACTGCTATTACTACCGACCATGGAGTCACCCCGTTGTAAAGTGCAGTCAAGGAGTACAGATGAAATATTAAGCAATATATGACAAAGTATCACAATATTTATAAAGTCTGTCCTTCCATATGAATGGGGGATACATCCGTGGACTTACCATGGAAACTCAAAATCATGTCTAATAAGGAATCCTATTGAAATGGTATTCTTCCAGAGGAAGCATACCATAAAATCACAATAGAGGATCTAGAAATGGCCAAAAGATTCCTTTTGGGGCATTCTGAGGTCTTCCTTCATGACTCTATGACTAACATCTGGTGGAAGCATGCCATAGAATTGCATTGGAGGGCATAGAAATTACTTCTGTAAGCACTTTGAGGTCTTCCACCACAACTCTATGACCAACATCTGGCAGAAGTATACCATAGAATTGCACTGGAGGACATAGAAATATTTCTGTAAGCATGTTGAGGTCTTACACCACAACTCTATGATCAATATCTGGTGGAAGTATACCATAGAATTGCACTGGAGGACATAGAAAATACTTCTGTAAGCATGTTGAGGTCTTCCATCACAACTCTATGATCAATATCTGGTGGAAGTATACCATAGAATTGCACTGGAAAACATAGAAATATTTCTGTAAGCATGTTGAGGTCTTACACCACAACTCTATGATCAATATCTGGTGGAGGTATACCATAGAATTGCACTGGAGGACATAAAAATTACTTCTGTAAGCATGTTGAGGTCTACCACCACAACTCTATGATCAATATCTGGTGGACGTATACCATAGAATTGCACTGGAGGACATAGAAAATACTTCTGTAAGCATGTTGAGGTTTTCCACCACAACTCGATAGTCAACCTCTGGAAGAATTGCACTGTTTGCATCAAGCTATTATTTTCATGTCTTTCTGAATTCTGTAGAACTGATCCAGCAAACATCTTAAGGAGCACATCTTCTGTCCTATCATGGAGGCTTAGCTGACTCTTGTCCACAGGTGTCCACAACCATCATGAAGCTTAGATGAGAAGCTTGAATCAAACATTTTCTCCGCAACGTGTTCCTGCCAACTCCTGGAATGCTCTGGATCGTTTACAGCCAGGAGCAGAAGGAGCAATCATATCAGGCCGTCAATTTCCGTGACATTTCACATTTTCGAGTGAAAAACATAAAACTCTCTGAGGGGAGCCTGGGCTCTGTGAAAAGCCCCCTTTTTTTGGTTCCCCCCAAATTAGACCGAGTCACGTGCCCAACCCTTCTGGGCTCTGCCTGTCACCCAGACTCCTGATTGCCATGTTCATGTTACAGCTAATGCTCTGTTGGGGTGAAGCAAAAGTCTCCAGCAATCAAAGCATTTAACAAGGCAATTCCACAGGTTTTATTTCCATTTATGGACGACGGTGGGTCGATTTGATGAAAGCCAGAAAACGGGAAAATTAAAAAGTCAGATGCCTCCCACCCCTTAATTTCCAAGCTATGTTTGGAATCTTTCAAATTAAGAGTGCAGGTTTGGAGAGATTCAACCAAGGTCTTCTGTTTTGGGCACATTTCAGCACATTGGGGATCCTTGCCAAAAGAAGAAAGAAGGGTGGAGGTGATTATATGGTTGGCGTTTACCACTAAATGACCCCTCCCCAGCCTGGAGCCTTGGACATTTGTTTGATTGCAAGTCCAATTACACCCCAGCCAGCACGGCCCATGCTACCTGGGCATAATGGGAGCAGTAGTCCAACACAATTGAAAGGGAGAAGGTACTAAGAGTACAAGTAAAAGAATGATAAAATAGGCTTATAATTTAATTAAGACATTATACAAATGGAAAGGGAAGTGGCAGTGTAGGAGGGGATTAAGTCCAGAAGAGCCTACCTCTTCCCTCCATGGACGGGGCAGTGGCAGTTGGGAGGGAGGGAAGACGTTTCATCTGAGCCTAGGCATGGTGGAGCTGTGCTTGCCTCTCCTTCTCTTCCTTCAAGGCCAGGGCAGTGGCAGTTGGGATGGGTGGAATTCATCTGCTTCTGGGCCTAGGCATGGTGGAGCTGTGCTTGCCTCTTCTTCTCTTCCTTCAAGGCCAGGGCAGTGGCAGTTGGGATGGGTGGAATTCATCTGCTTCTGGGCCTAGGCATGGTGGAGCTGTGCTTGCCTCTTCTTCTCTTCCTTCAAGGCCAGGGCAGTGGCAGTTGGGACGGGTGGAATTCATCTGCTTCTGGGCCTAGGCATGGTGGAGCTGTGCTTGCCTCTTCTTCTCTCCCTCTGAAGGGCAGTGGCAGTTGGGATGGAGTGAAGACCTTTCATCTGCTTCTGAGCCTAGGCATGGTGGAGCTGTGCTTGCCTCTCCTTCTCTTCCTTCAAGGCCAGGGCAGTGGCATTTGGGATGGGTGAAAGACATTATCTGCTTCTGAGCCTAGGCATGGTGGAGCTGTGCTTGCCTCTTCTTCTCTCCCTCTGAAGGGCAGTGGCAGTTGGGACGGAGTGAAGACCTTTCATCTGCTTCTGAGCCTAGGCATGGTGGAGCTGTGCTTGCCTCTCCTTCTCTTCCTTCAAGGCCAGGGCAGTGGCAGTTGGGATGGGTGAAAGACTTTATCTGCTTCTGAGCCTAGGCATGGTGGAGCTGTGCTTGCCTCTCCTTCTCTTCCTTCAAGGCCAGGGCAGTGGCAGTTGGGATGGGTGGAATTCATCTGCTTCTGGGCCTAGGCATGGTGGAGCTGTGCTTGCCTCTTCTTCTCTCCCTCTGAAGGGCAGTGGCAGTTGGGACGGAGTGAAGACCTTTCATCTGCTTCTGAGCCTAGGCATGGTGGAGCTGTGCTTGCCTCTCCTTCTCTTCCTTCAAGGCCAGGGCAGTGGCAGTTGGGATGGAGTGAAGACCTTTCATCTGCTTCTGAGCCTAGGCATGGTGGAGCTGTGCTTGCCTCTCCTTCTCTTCCTTCAAGGCCAGGGCAGTGGCAGTTGGGATGGGTGAAAGACTTTATCTGCTTCTGAGCCTAGGCATGGTGGAGCTGTGCTTGCCTCTTCTTCTCTCCCTCTGAAGGGCAGTGGCAGTTGGGACGGAGTGAAGACCTTTCATCTGCTTCTGAGCCTAGGCATGGTGGAGCTGTGCTTGCCTCTCCTTCTCTTCCTTCAAGGCCAGGGCAGTGGCAGTTGGGATGGGTGGAAGACTTCATCTGCTCCTGGGCCTAGGCGTGGTGGAGCTGTGCTTGCCTCTCCTTCTCTTCCTTCAAGGCCAGGGCAGTGGCAGTTGGGATGGGTGGAATTCATCTGCTTCTGGGCCTAGGCATGGTGGAGCTGTGCTTGCCTCTCCTTCTCTTCCTTCAAGGCCAGGGCAGTGGCAGTTGGGACGGGTGGAATTCATCTGCTTCTGGGCCTAGGCGTGGTGGAGCTGTGCTTGCCTCTTCTTCTCTCCCTCTGAAGGGCAGTGGCAGTTGGGACGGAGTGAAGACCTTTCATCTGCTTCTGAGCCTAGGCATGGTGGAGCTGTGCTTGCCTCTTCTTTTCCTTCAAGGCCAGGGCAGTGGCAGTTGGGATGGGTGGAAGACTTCATCTGCTTCTGGGCCTAGGCGTGGTGGAGCTGTGCTTGCCTCTTCTTCTCTCCCTCTGAAATCAGGGCAGTGGCATTTGGGATGGAAAAATGGCTTCTGGACACAGGCATGATGGATCTATGCCTGCTTCTTCTCTCCCTCTGAAGCCAGGACAGTGGCAGTTGGGATGGAATAGGGGTGTTTCATTTGGTTCTGGACCCAGGCATGATGGATTGATGCTTGCTTCTTTCCTCCCTCCAAGGTCAGGGTAGTGGCAGTTGGGAAGGAGGGAGGACCTCTCCTTGGCTTCTGAATCCAGACATGATGGATCTATGCTTGCTTCTTTCCCTCCAAGGTCAGGGCAGTGGCAGTTGGGATGGAGGAAAGACCTTTAATCTTCTTCTGGGTGTAGACACGATGGAACTGTGTTTGCCTCTTCTTCTCTCCCTCCAAGGTCAGGGCAGTGGCAGTTGGGATGGAAGAAGGACCTTTCATTTGCTTCTGGACCCAAGCATGATGGATCTGTACCCCCTCTTCTCTCCTTCCAAGGCCAGGACATTAGCAGTTGCGATGGAGGGAGGGAGGTCTTCCCAACTGTTTCTGAAACATGACTCTCTAGAAAATGCAACAATGCTGGATATGAGGGAAGGCAGTAGGAAAAGAAGGAAAGTGTCTTAGAGATGAATTGAATCACTCAAGGAAGCCTGGCTTTGGTAGACCTGTTGTTGATCAGCGCTCTAGGAGGTCTCTCCTTCAGACAGCTGCCACAAGTCAAAACCAAACTGATGGCACAGAACAACACAACGTTTGCCACATATCTCTGCTGAAAATCCAGCCCAGCTTGGCTGGTTGTGATGTGGTCGGTTGCCGTCTTCCTGTCAGATCAATTCTCCAAGCATCAGATGATAGTGAAACGGGGAGTCCCTAAGCATTGAACGTTGAGGCAAATTGCAGTGAGAGCGGAGAAAGCCATGATTTGACAGAACAAGATGGATATTCGGGGGCCGGGGGAGGGCGGTTTGGTGGTGAAATATTTGTGGGGTTTTTCTGCTGCCTTGAAAAAGCCATGGTATTTTTTTATTATTCTTCAGAGCTCGGGCTCGGCAAATTCCCGTGGCATTGCTATTAACAAAGCCTCTCTATTATACAATGATCCCCTTTCAGCTTCTCTGGCAACGAGGCCGATTTGGGAAAGAAAACGAGTGTGTGTTTTCTGCTTCCCTTTTCGGAAACGGTCACATACTGTATATACTCGAATATAAGCCTATTTTTCCAGCCTTTTTTTAAGACTGAAAAAGCTCCCCTTGGCTTATACTCGGGTGAGGGTCCTGATTGGCTTATATTTAGGTCAGCTTATATTCGAGAATATATGGTACATTTATTATTTTTCTCTATTATTATTGGTATGATTACATTTATTATTTTTTTCTATTATTGTTGCTGCTATTACATTTATTTTACTCTATTTTTATTATTATTAATATTACATTTTTTATTTCACTCTGATCTTATTATTATTATTCTATTTATTATTTTACTCTATTTATTACTACATGTAGAATCATAAAATAGTAGAGTTGGAAGAGACCTCATGGGTCATCCAGACCAACCCCCTGCCAAGAAGCAGGAAATTATTTTCCATTATTATTATTATTATTATTATTATTATTATTATTATTATTATTATTACATGTATTATTTTACTCTATTATTATTAAAAGGATAGATAAGCACATTTACATTGAAGAAAATGAGAATAATGATTTAATCAGAGTTGGACAATCTTATCTTAAATTTGAGCTTGATGTAAATATTCAAAAACATTTAACCTACTGAGGCCTCAATTAATGTAATTTTATTGGTATAGTAGAGTCTCACTTATCCAACACTTGCTTATCCAAGGTTCTGGATTATCCGATGCCTTTTTGTAGTCAATGTTTTCAATATATTGTGATATTCTGGTGCTAAATTAAATACAGTAATTACAACATAACATTACTGCGTATTGAACTACTTTTTCTGTCCAATTTGTTGTATAACATGACTTTTGGTGCTTAATTTGTAAAATCATAACCTAACTTGGTGTTTAATAGGCTTTTCCTTAATCCCTCCTTATTATCCAAGATATTCACTTATCCAAGGTTCTGCCGGCCCATTTAGCTTGGATAAGTGAGACTCTACTGTATCTCGGGTGAGAAGGGCGGGATATAAATGTTGTAATAAAATAAATATTTTTATTCCTAAAATTTACCACCCTCGGCTTATATTGGAGTCAATGTTTTCCCAGTTTTTTTGTGGTAAAATTAGGTGCCTCGGCTTATATTTGGGTGGGCTTATACTCGAGTATATACGGTATCTATCTCAAGACACCGCTACGTCTTCTGCAAGACACCGTTGTTATGGCCTTGGCAGTTGGGAGGCTGTTCCTTCCATTTTCAGACCTGGATTCCAAAACGAGACTGTCTGGCCAAGCCTTGAGAAGTCAGTCCTGGGTTTCTAATGATGGGGATGTTTCTTTCGCTTGGAGTAGGATTACGGTTTTGGCCAATCGTCTCCGGCTGATCTGCAAAGAAGCTGGAAAGTCGCTTGGGCTGGAGCTCCCACCAAGTAAGCCAGAGAACCGATGGAGAGCCTTGGCAGGCGTTGTGGCCACTTAGATTGGGCCAACGTGTGTCTAACCACACAAGACGGAGACGGAGACACAATTATCGTCCCGTTGGGGATTTCACAGGGCGGCCTCCAAACACCTGTGCCTTCGCCAAGCACCGTCTTCTCCTCGTCCCGTTCTCAGAAGGTCCCCGTCACCCTATTCTCAAGCAATATATTTCTTTTCCAACCTGATTACTCCTGAAGCAAGATTCCTCACGGCTGTTATTTTTCCCTCCTCCCCTTCTGCTCTCCCTCTGGTCGGGAGGAATGAAAAGGGAGTATTGTGAATTGAAACAGAGCTCTATAGGTTTCTCAGCCGGTTGCGGAGGGTTTCTGAAAGTTTACAGCTGGACTGGAAAACTCCCTGGAGCTTCACAATCCATTTTGTGCCACTCATAAAGGAGGAGGAGGAGGAGGAGGAGGACAGCGCTTGGTTTTGGTGGAAGGAGATGTTTGTAATTCACTTCCTTTAAGGCTGAGAGAGTGTTGCTTGCCTAAAGATACTCATTGGGCTTCACAGCTGAGCAAGATTCAAACCCTGGCCTTCAGAGTTGCATTTCAGCGCTCAAACCCAATACGTAACCCTTTAATTTTATGTGATGAGTGCATAGGACACCGTCTTCTTAAGCACCACGATTCCTCCACAATCTCAGGCCTCATTCTGCTTGTCAAAACAGAGAAGAACTTTTTTTTCTAAAAGGAAAAGTCCTACCACATAAACACTAGAAGTAAAGTAAGTGGCCACTTAGAGATAGCAATGTAAACAAAGCTTGACTTAAGGGTCTAATCTGAATCTTATCAGCCGAGAAGGAAAGCTAATGGGGTTTTATGGATTTCCTGGCATTGACCTTTCTGCAGGAGCCCTTCCTTCGTTACTGGTTGAGCTTCCTGTTTGCAAATCTCAAGTGTGGAAGCTGCAAGGAAGATGAGATTGTGATGGCCTCGAAAGCAACAAGTCAAAATATCTTGGGAGACATGGAGGGAGATGTGTGCATTTCTTTGCATGTAAGGGCCAAGAGTGATGACCCAAAGGGAGCCTTTGAAGAGGATTTTAGGTTGAAAACAACCCGGATGGTCGTCTACTTGACTTCATCATTTGGTGCTGGACCTCTGTCTACTTAACACCAATTGAAACAGGTCCTGAAACAATACAGGGAGACCTTGCAACTGATTTAAATATTCCATTGTGTACTTAGAGGCTTCTCAGAGTCACAAAACATCATTGATGAAGCTGCACGAGACTGTAGGACCCTGTACAACTCATGTTAAAGTTTGCTATGGAAGGATTGTGGTCGTTCGGACAAGGGCTGAAAGCAATGGGAAGAGTTTTCAAAATCATAGTCTCATAGAACTGGAAATGGCCTAATGGTGCATCGAGTCCAATTTCCATGCCAAGAAGAGGACTCAAAGGACTCGGGCCATTTTTAACATAAAGAAATCTTTTTGTGAAATTTTCACAGCAAAAGAGTTCTAGAATACAACAAAACAAAGTCACTGCAAAGCTTTCATAATCTCGTCCTCCTCGGAGCAATTTGTTGACATTGTTTTCATTCTCTCCTGCGCAACCAAAATAAGTGAAGATTTATAACCCCAGGTAGACTAAAGAATTAAGACGTTTGCTCCTCAATACCTCCTATAGCAGGCATGAGCAAACTTTTGCCCTCTGAGTGTTTTGGACTTCCACTCCCACCATTCCTAACAGCCTACTTGTTGTGACTCAGCTGAAACCTCAGAGTGACTCTGATGGGGATTATGGGATTCAGGTTCAGATTGTCCCTGTTGTAGAATATGAGGAACAGGGAGTTTTTCCCACAGAAGGGAATGATGTTGATACTGAATCTAGCCAGGTGCAAATTGACTCAGAAAAGGAGGACAGTTCTCAGTCTGATAGCATGCAGAGAGACGCTAATGAGCCGGCTGGCCTTGATGAAATGGAATCTCTAGATCGAGCTGGCTGTTTGGAATTCAGGGTTCGAAGGAGTGTGAGAATAGCAAACAAGAAGGAGGTCAGAGGCCAAAGAAATGCTTTCATGCTTCGCAAAGGGTATTAAAACAGTGTGTTGGGAGACAAACCTTTGTCAAAGCAACTTCTCGCTCACGTCAAGAAGAAAGCTCTTTTCCTGGATTATCTTGCAGCCTTTGTCATGCTCTCTTGGGACCTTGTCTATTCCTTATGATTCTTTGGATTATTCTTTGAAGCCTTGTTTTGTAACAATCTTCTGGAACTTTACTTTTGCTCTTGAAGAACTATTTTCTAGTTCCTAATAAACTACAAATGACTACAACCGTGTGCAGCCTGGTGTATATAGCAAGGTGAAACTAGCCTGAGGTACGACACTACTGTCTTAGAAATTGTGGGAGTGGGAGCGACCCAGAGGGCCGAAATTTGCCCATGCCTGTCCTATACTTGTTGTGGCTCAGCAAGTGGCTGAGGATTTTTTTTTCGATATTTCAGAGGACATGGATTGGATGATTTTCAGAGTGATGAGTCTGTCCATGCTAGGAGAGAATTGCAGCCAGGTGAGGCCGATTCCAGTACCTGTTCCCAGGCAACAGGGGAAAGAAAGGAAAGTGAAAGTCCCACATCCCCTGGGAAACGGCCTTCATCTGATGGGGAGTTTTCAAGAGAAGCTAGATTAGGCTTGAGAACAGAGGGAGTGAAAAATAGACTAATTAGATGCTCTGAGAGAATCCATGAGAAGACTTTGAGGCCCAGGTGCCTTCGCCATGATGTCATGGCTTCTTGGTCAGGCTTAAATTAAAGAGTGTGGGCTTCAGGCCTTCATAGGAGACATCGTTGCCGCAAGGAAGGCTTTCCTGTCTCAGCTCTCAAGTTTATTTCAAGTATCCTATCTTTGCCTATACTCATGATTCAAGTCTCCTGTTTGTTGATGTTCTTTGAAGGATTTGCCTATGAAATAAGTTCTTGTGTTGCTGGTTGAAAAGGTGTTCCAGGACTAGAGTGCAACAATACTATACAGAAGAAGACAATGAATGCATTCAAAATGAACTTCCATTATGGCTTGGGAATGTACAGTTCCTACGACCTTGCTGGAGATTTCTCATGTTGGTTGGGGGATTGTGGGATGGACAGCCTAAATCCCATTTTTTTTTTCTGTCTATATCCATACAGTTTCCTCGGCATCTTCCCATTGCTGGCTCCATGGAGGTCTGTGCTACACCTCAGGAAAGAATAATAAGAGACCCGCGTTCCATTTTTAACGTTCTAAATTTCCTTTGCTTTTTGTGGTTGGGATTTTTCTATTCCTTCACTGGACCTTTTTTCTTTAATAGTACCAATAAAGCACCAGGAGAAAAAAACAAAAGTTCATTGGAAATGCCTGAAATGTTTCTCCACTGGAAAAATAATATCCTGTAATAGGCGGCTAGCCGTGTAAAGGCACTTTTTTGCTAACACAACAGAGTCCTTGTCCGCAGTGATGGATGGATTGGCGAAGGAAGGGGAGGAAGAGGGGAACTGACTTCATCGCTTTTCGCTTTTCACTAGGGCCCTACGTACACCCACACGGTGCCTTTGGAGGCCCCACCAAGGCCTTGGCTTGGATGCAAAACGGTGGCTTTGCACCCACGCAAGAGATTTCCAACCAACCTTCTTGCTGAAGTCCAAGGTCTAGTCATTTAATATAAGTGATGCTTAAAAGAGGTCGGAACCCATTGGGTTTCGCTTCGATTTTTCCAACCTGCGGCAGAATGACGTTTGCCAAATAAGGCACATTCCAACAGCTCTGTTGAAACACCAATTATTATTATTATTATATTTATTTATACTCCACTTTATCGACTCAAAGCGGCTTAACATAAAATCATAGAGCCTCCGGTAGCGCAATGGGTTAAACCCTTGTGCTGATAGAACTGCAGACCTGAAGGTTGGGTTGCTGACCTGAAGTTTGCCGGTTCAAATCCGGGGAGGGCGGATGAGCTTCCTCTGTCAGCTCTAGCTCCCCGTGCAGGGACATGAGAGAAGGATTAATAGGGTCTCCCTAGGAATCTCTAGGTCTTCTAATGCTACTCTCCAGAGATGTCATGGAGAAGATCCCTATATAGACCACCTCCCTGGGCATCTCTGGGTCTTCCATCATGTCTCCACATTAACTTCTGGATGTTGACCTAGAATTACTCTGGAGGACATGATGATTTGTAGAGAGGTGTTCCCAATGTTTTTAATGAAGTGTCTTTGCTCGGGGTCTCACGCCTCTAGCATCAACAAATGTGGAGGTCTGGTTGAACTTCAACCACCAAGCCATTCCAAGAGTGTGTCCCATAGTCTCTGGACATGAGAGAAGGATTAATAGGATCTCCCTAGGAGCATCTAGGTCCTCTAATGCTGCTCTCCAAAGTTCTCCTGGAGAAGATCCCTATATGGAACACCTCCCTGGGCATCTCTGGGTCTTCCATCGCATCTCCACATCAACTTCTGTATGTTGACCTAGAATGACTCTGGAGGACATGTGGAGGTCTGGTTGAACCTCAAGCACCAAACCATTCCAAGATTGTGTCCCATAGTCTCTGGACATGAGAGAAGGATTAATAGGATCTCCCTAGGAGCATCTAGGTCCTCTGATGCTACTCTCCAGAGTTGTCCTGGAGAAGATCCCTATATGGAATACCTCCCTGGGCATCTCTGGGTCTTCCATCGCGTCTCCACATCAACTTCTGTATGTTGACCCAGAATTACTCTGGAGGACATGATGATTTGTAGAGAGGTGTTCCCAATTTCCAAGATTGTGTCCCATAGTCTCTGGATACGTTTCTAAGGATAGAGGCGTCAAGGCTACACGGCCAAAGGAGGCTTTGAGAGCCGACTTGTGTTGTTCCTTCTTCTCGGAGGTTCATCTGGTTGACGTTCACCAGAGCTGGCCATCCTGAGGAGTTCTGGGAGCGCCTTGCAGTAGCTCTGGCGATTAACTCTGAGTTTAGAGGTTTCGTTTCCCCCCCCTTTCTGCCTTCATGACAAATCCGACCTCTACGGTAGGGACTGAAAGAGCTGTTTGTTTTTTCAGCTGACTTGTTGGAACTGGGGCCGGTCTGTTGGACGCACCATAAATGAGCTGAGGTTTTACGAACTGCAAAACAGCAAGGGCCTTTTCCAGGAAGCAAGGCAACTTCTTTTTTTTGGAGGGAGGGGGGAGCCTTTGATCTCACAAACTCCTTTAAAATAAGAAATCCTAACTATTTGAGGGAACACACATTGGCCTGTCCTTGTTTAATTGAAAGTGCCAGCAAACCCCCCCCCCCCCACCCACCCAAAAAAATACATTCAAAGTCTGGCATGTTACATTTTTTTAAGTAACATGTTCCAGTTACTCCATATTAATTTTCCTATCTTGTCTACACTCAGGTTCCACCTACTCTGCCATTTAATGCAGTGTAGACCCAAATATTGCAGTGTAGACTCACATACTGCAGTGTAGACCCAAATATTGCAGCGTAAATTCATGAGGGAGGGCGGGTTATAAATATTTATTATTATTATTATTATTATTATTAATAATAATAATAATAATAATAATAATAATGCATAGACTTATATAATGCAATGTAGACTCACATACTGCAGTGTAGACCCAAATATTTCATTGTAGACTAATATGACGCATAGACTTATATAATGCAATGTAAACTCCTATAATGCATCATAGACTCATATAACGCATAAACTGAGATAATGCAATGTAAACTCATATAATGCATAGTCATATACTGCAGTGTAGACCCAAATATTGCAGTGTAGACACATATAATGCATAGACATATATGATGCAATGTAGACTCATATAATGCAGCGTATATTCATATAATAGTCAGTGTAGACTCATATAGGAGCCCCTGGTGGCGCAGCGTATTAAAGTGCTGAGCTGCTGAACTTGCAGACCAAAAGGTCGCAGGTTCGAATCCAGGGAGTGGAGTGAGCACCTGCTGTTAGCCCCAGCTTCTGCCAACCTAGCAGTTCAAAAACATGCCAATGTGAGTAGATCAATAGGTACTGCTCCGGCGGGAAGGTAATAGCGCTCAATGCAGTCATGCCAGTGGCCACATGACTTTGGAGGTGTCTATGGACAACACCGGCTCTTTGGCTTAGAAATGGAGATGAGCACCAACCCCCAGAGTGTGAGTAGATCAATAGGTACTGCTCCGGCGGGAAGGTAACAGCATTCCATGCAGTCATGCCAGTGGCCACATGACCGTGGAGGTGTCTAGGGACAACGCCGGCTCTTCGGCTTAGAAATGGAGATGAGCACCAACCCCCAGAGTCGGACATGACTGGACTTAACGTCAGGGGAAACCTTGACCTTAGACTCATATAATGCAGTTTGTTGGATTCCATTATATGAATTTAACTGATCATATAGCACAGTTTGAAACTACATTATACACAGCAGTGTAGATGAGGCCTCAGATGTTGCTTGACCATATGTGTCCCAATGTTCACTTATGAAATGCTGCCGGATCCTGACGTATTTGTCTCCTTTCTCTCCATTTGTTCTATAATTTTAATAATAGCATTTAAAAACATATGGAAATTTGGGTACCAGAAGGATAAAGGGAGGAGAGAAAGAAGCAAGTCGTAGGGGGGGGGGGGGGGAATCAAGACTTTTCCCAAAGTCAGGGATGATTGATAGGGCTCAATCAGGCAGGGCTCGGGCCCTCTGCCCTTCTGGCCAAGGCAGCCCTTTTTCTTGCTCGCATCACGTCTGGATTCTGGGTGGGCAACTTTCCTTTTCTTCGGTAAGGATCAGGGGTGGGAAAACAAGCCCAGGATGGCTCTCCCTAAGGTTTTGGGTTTAACTGGCCACATCTGGCTTTCATATCGGGAGAAATAAATAGCAGACCTAATTAATCCTTGGTGACTCCCCAGCTCCTCGGAGGAGGAGGAGGAGGAGGAGGAGGCCGCTTCTAATTACAACTCCAGCCGGGGACGAGGGTCCAGGGCGAGACCCCCACTGCTGTCCCCGGGGTGGGAAAGGGAGGAGCTCCAGGGCCGGAAAATAACAACAACAACAACAACAACAAAAACAACAACAACAACAACAATAATAATAACTGCAAAAGGCCACCCTACTGGGATCTGCACGCATCATCCAAAAATACATCACACAGTCCTAGACACTTGGGAAGTGTTCGACTTGTCCAGGAACTTTCAGTGCAATGTTTTGTTGTGCCAACAAAACAACAAAACATGATGATGATGATGATGATTATTATTATTATTATTATTTTATTGTATGACACAGCAAACAAGATGGATATGCTGGATTTCATATCACAAAATCACAAGTCGAACACTTCCCAAGTATCTAGGACTGTGTGATGTATTTTCGGATGATGCGCGCAGATCCCAGTAGGGTGGCCTATTGCAGTTGGCAGATCGTAATTTTGTCAATGTCTATGGTTTCCAAATGCTGGCTGAGATCTTTTGGCATGGCACCCAGTGTGCCCATCACCACCGGGACCACCTGCACTGGTTTCTGCCAGAATCTTTGAAGTTCAATCTTGAGGTCCTGATAGCGGCTGAGTTTTTCCTGTTGTTTTCCGTCAATGCAACTGTCACCTGGGATGGCAACATCAATGATCCAAACCTTGTTCTTTTCCACAACTGTGATGTCTGGTGTCTTGTGTTCCAGAACTTTGTCAGTCTGGATTCAACAAAACAACAAAACATTATTATTATTATTATTATTATTATTATTATTATTATTATTATTATTAAAGTAGCAGTTAAAACCATTTCTGTCAGCAACAAGCCAGAGACAGCAGCCAATCAGAATTCTGGCTCCTGGCACGCTCAGCCAATCAGCTGCCGACACATACTTTTCATTCAACACATTACATCATGGTGCCTTTTACAAATCCCCACAAAATATGGCAATGGATAAAAATGGTAAGTCGTAAGATGTACAGTCCGTTGTGACCATAGCACGCTTGGAACTGACACGACACCAGATTTGAAGCCACTTCTTCCAATATTGACACAAAGGTTCTATTGAGAGGCCTTGGCGCAGACCTGGGAGAGAAGCTGCCAACCCCAATGACATGGATCTTGGGTTGTGCGAAGCAGCCTGGTCTTCGTCACGGGTATCAGAAGGTGCACTTGTCCTGTCAATTGCGCGTAATGAGAAAGGAAAGGGCACAAGAAAGCAAAGCAAACCCCAACTTAGGCAGCAACGATGCGTCCAAGGCTGGCTAAATTGGTAATGAAGGGGTTGCTAAATACGGCCCAGATGCCTGGGAAACAGGCGCAGTCTTTGCCGGAGGAAGCCCTGCCACGGACTATGCGCTGGGGCCGAGCATGAGTTGCGAGGCATGTGCTGAAACGTAAGCTTAATGGCAATTTGGAAATGGGTCAAGGGGGCTTTGCGGTGTGAGCTCCGCCTGGATTCAATCAGCAAGCCAACGGCTTGTGTTTCTCTGATATAATCAAAGAATTAGTCAAATTGTCTAAGCGAGACTTTCCCTGTCTCGGGGCTTTTCGTCGCTTCTGGATTTTGGAAGAGAGGTACCCGTATATACTCGAGTATAAGCCGACCCGAATATAAGCCGAGGCACCTCATTTTACCACAAAAAAAACTGGGAAAACATTGACTCCAATATAAGCCGAGAGTGGTAAATTTCAGACATAAAAATAGATACCAATAAAATTACATTAAATGAGGCATCAGTAGGTTAAATGTTTTTGAATATTTACATCAAGGTCAAATTTAAGATAAGACTGTCCAACTCTGATCAAATCATTATTCTCATCTTCTTCAATGCAAATGTGCTTGTGTATCCTTTTAATGATAATAATAGAGTAAAATAATACATGTAATAATAATTATAAATAATAATTTATAAATTATAAATAATACAAGTACAGTAGAGTCTCACTTATCCAAAACTCGCTTATCCAACGTTCTGGATTATCCAACGCATTTTTGTAGTCAATGTTTTCAATACATCGTGATATTTTGGTGCTAAATTCGTAAATACAGTAATTACTACATAGCATTACTGTGTATTGAACTACTTTTTCTGTCAAATTTGTTGTATAACATGATGTTTTGGTGCTTCATTTGCAAAATCATAACCTAATTTGATGTTTAATTGGCTTCTCCTTACTCTCTCCTTATTATCCAACATATTCGCTTATCCAACGTTCTGCTGGCCTGTTTATGTTGGATAAGTGAGACTCTACTGTATATGTTGTTTGCTGTTTTATCCGGGCTTGGCCCCACGTAAGCAGCCCCGAGTCCCTTCAGGGAGATGGAGGTGGGGTATAAAAATAAATTATTATTATTATTATTATTATTATTATTATTATTATTATTATCTTTATGCTTGAGGATCCATGGCCACCTTTCGAGATTCTCATCTTCTTCTGACCGATTGTTCCAAAGTGTAGCTATTTTGATGTCTTCATCTTCCACTTTGCTGAATCCTGACATAAAAAAACGATACAGCGAAGGCTGGAAAAATCTGCCCTTTCTGCTTTGCTCTCTTTCTCTCGTCTTCTCTTTTTTCTCCCCAGGAGCAATGCAATAATGCTAATGGAGGGGAGAATGGGAAAGAGGAAATGTTTCGCTAACGTGGAGAATTTCTGGCCGGCGCACTTTTCTGAGGCCTGTTTGTCAGGGGAAAAAGGAAATTGGTGGCTGGCTGAAATACGAGCTGCTGCAGCTGCAGTCCTTTAAATACACTCTTTTTCAGGCACACTGGCGCTTCAGTTTTGGGGGTGATTAGCAGATGCTGAAATGCTCCCACACACACACACACACACACATACATACACATCCACTTCACATGGGACCTTTGCATGCCGGGGTTTCCAAGCCGGTGTTCAGGTGATCAAGTGTGTGTGTGTGTATGTGTGCAATGGAGGTGAAATGTCATTTTCGTAGATGCAAAAAAGACTCCTGGCTCCGGGACGGGAAGCTAATAAAGGGCTTTTTGTGTGTGGCAAAGCCGGGCGGGTGTCAAACCGAATCACTTGCGCAACGTGAAGTGGCGCTCTGTTGCACCTCAGGCTAGTTTCACCTTGCTTTATACACCAGGCTGCACACAAGGTTGAAGTCTTTTGTAGTTTATTAGGAAATAGAAAATAAAATAGTTCTTCAAGAGCAAAAGTAAAGTTCCAAAAGATTGCTACAAAACAAGGCTTCAAAGGATAATCCAAGAAATCATAAGAAGTACAAAAGGTCTCAAGAGAGCATGACAAAGTCCCATGAACATGAATACACAAAGGCTGCAAGTTAATCCAGGAAACAAGAACTTGCTTCTTGACTTGAGCGAGAAGTTGCTTTGACAAAGGTTTGTCTCCCAACACACTGTTTTAATACCTTTTGCGAAGCATGAAAGCATTTCTTTGGCCTCTAACCTCCTTCTTGTTTGCTATTCTCACACTCCTGCAAACCTTGAATTCCAAATGGACAGCTCGATCTAGAGATTCCATTTCATCAAGGCCAGCCAGCTCATTAGCGTTTGTCTGCATGCTATCAGACTGAGAGCTGTCCTCCTTTTCTGAGTCAATTTGCACCTGGCTAGTTTCAGTATCAACACCATTCCCTGCCATGGGAAAATCTCTTCTAAAACAGGGACACTCTGAACCTGAATCCCATAATCCCCATCAGAGTCACTCTGAGGTTCCAGCTGAGTCATAACACGTTCATTGGAATCAAAACGTTTGGCCTCTCTTTGCAAGGAGAGTCCCAAACTGGATGAAACTTGCACCCAAACTGGTGTGTGTGGCTATAGTGTCATTATAGGCTCCCATTAAACCCTACACATTGGTGCAGTGTGTTAAAGCCCTGAGCTGCTGAACTTGCAGACCGAAAGGTTGCAGGTTCAAATCCAGGGAGCAGAGTGAGCGCATGCTGTTAGTCCCAGCTTCTGCCAACCTAGCAGTTTGAAAACATGCAAATGTGAGTAGATCAATAGGTACTGCTCTGGTAGGAAGGTAATGGTGCTCCATGCAGTCATGTTGTGACTCAGCTGGAACCTCAGATTGACTCTGATGAGGATGATGGGATTCAGGTTTAAAATACAGGTTTGAAATGTCCCTGTTGTAGAAGATGAGGAACAAGTTCATTTTCCCACAGCAAGGAGTGATGTTGATGATACTGAAACCAGCCAGGTGCAAATGGACTTGGAAAAGGAGGACACTAGTTCTCAGTCTGATAATGAGGCTCAGAAAACTAAAGAGCAGGCTGACCTTGATGAAACGGAATCTTTAGATCGAGCTGACCGTTTGGAATTCAGGGTTCGGAGGAGTGTGAGAATTGCAAACAAGAGGGAGGTTAGAGGCCGGAGAAATGCCTTCATGGACAATGCCGGCTCTTCGGCTTAGAAACAGAGATGAGCACCAACCTCCAGAGTGTGAGTAGATCAATAGGTACCACTTACCAAATGACAGCTCCTAGGACTCCATAGCATTGAGACATGGCAGTTAAAGTGGCATCGAACTGCATTATTTCAGACACTCATGTGAACAATTTTGGGATTTTTTTAGCATTCCTTATTGTTGTTGTTGGAGCCCCCAGTGGCGCAAGGGGTTGGCAGGACTGCTGACTGAAAGGTCGGCAATTCCAATCCGGGGAGCGGGGTGAGCTCCCATCTGTCAGCTCCAGCTTCCCATGCAGGGACAAGAGAGAAGCTTCCCACAGGATGTTAAAACATCTGGGCAATCCCTGGGCAATGTCCTTGCAGACAGCCAATTCTCTCACACCAGAAGCAACTGACATGAAAAAGAATTGTTGTTGTTGTTGTTGTTGTTTTGACGAGTTTCCTTTTCTTACAGCGGAGCTTCTACTGCCGTCAATCCACTTCTTGGCAAATGAAATGCAGCTCCCGAAAAATGTCCCACATGTGCAGCGTATTATCAAAATTAAGCTTTGGAAAACAGATCTCCCCCCAATTACACCGATGTTAATTCGACAAACATTATATTTTCCTTAAAAGCCACCATTTGTGGTTAGTGGAAAGAATTGTGTTAATCGTTGTTTTGAGGGCGAGCGGCACGGCTTTGGGTTTGGAGCGGTTAATGCTTTCCTGACACGGCTCCCGACGTATCGCGGTTCCAGATCAACCCGGATGCACGGCAAACGGAACGTCAGAGCAAGACCGGAGACATGTCCAAGGGCTCGCTTTGGGTTTGCTTCCAGAGCAACAGAAACCGATCCGAATCGCACTTTGCTCAGGAAGTTCGACGCAAACCTTTTGACAGTTGTGGAGATATCTAAACGCTTCCCATGTTTGGGTTTTGCCCTGAATTGTGGTCTGAGAAAAGGAGGAAAAATACGTTGTTTTCCTGACCCATTTCTCGTAGAGACTGAAAATGTCCCAAAAATGTCTTTGGCAAGGCGCTTTTTTTTGCTTTCCGCCTTCATTCCTCAGGGATGTACTTTCGGGATCTTATTTCTTGCTTTGTATGAGAACGTTCACTTGGAGAGGAATTTCTTGCCAAAAGCCCATAGATGATCCATACTTGTTGATTCCTGCCCCAATGTTGACGCAACTGGCTCCGAATCATTGGCTGCATCTATAATAATAATAATAATAATAATAATAATAATAATAATAATAATAATAATAACAACAACAACTTTATTCTTATACCCCGCCCCATCTCCCCGAAGGGACTCGAGGCGGCTTACATGGTGCTATGTCCGGACACAACAGCACAAAATCAAAACAAAAACAATAAACAAATAAAACATCAATAAAACATCAACATGGATAAAAACAGTCATAAAAGGTCAACACTGGGCATGGGCAAACTTTGGCCTTTGCTCCAGGTGTTTTGGACTCCAACTCCCACCATTCCTAACAGCCTCGGGCCCTTTCCTTTTCCCCCTCAGCCGCTTAAGCCAGCGAACACCTCCCAACAAAGGATTCCCCCAGGCAGGAAGCAGCCAGGCGTTGAAACTGCAAGGCTTAACAATGCTAATCAAGGTGGCCCATGGCAACAATCACACTTGCCTCCAACAGACAAAAGTTCTTTCTCCCACTCTGGACATCATTCCACAGATATATCAGCACAATAAATAAAAAAACAACACTCAGAAAACAGATAACACCTCCCAACAAAGGATTCCCTTAGGCAGGAAGCAGCCAGGCATTGAAGCTGCAAGGCTATTCAATGCTTATCTAGTTGGCCAATGACAACATTCACACTGGCCTCCAACAGGCAAGAGTTCTTTCTTTCTCCCATCCTGGACATCATTCCAGATATAGTAGAGTCTCACTTATCCAAGCTTCGCTTATCCAGCGTTCCGTATTATCCAATGCAGTCTGCCTTTTAGTAGTTAATGTTTTCAATTCATTGCGATGTAAATACAGTTATTACTATATAACATTGTTGTGTATTGAACTGCTCTCTCTGTCAGTTTGTTGTAAAACATGATGCTTTGGTGCTTATTTTGAAAAATTGTAATGTAATTTGACGTTTAATAGGCTTTTCCTTAATCCCTACTTATTATCCAACATTTTCGCTTTTCAATGTTCAGCCGGCTTGTTTATGTTGGATAAGCGAGACTCTACTGTGTGTGTGTATATATATATACAGTATATATATATATATATATATATATATATATATATCCCACGTGCCTAGTTTCCAACAGACCTCACAACCTCTGAGGATGCCTGCCTGTGGGTGAAATGTCAGGAGAGAATGCTTCTGGAACATGGCCAGGCAGTCCGGTTAAAAAATGCAATAAGTTGATTGCACAAAAAATCCTGCACAAAAATTTTTTCCTGAAGTTTTCTGCCTAGTTTTTTTTTCTGCACAGAAAACACGTTCTCTGTTTCTTTTCTCAGTTAATGTGTTTGTAAAATCACACGGACTCACACCTTGATGTGCACAATAATTCCTCCACCAAAACTCCAATGCTGGGGAAAACGGGATCAAAATCCTCTCCTTGGAACCGTTTCCTGACATTTGTTAATAGAAGAAATAATAACATGTTTGTTTTCCATTTGGGAGGCTGGAGGCGATCAAAAGGGCCTCGAGGGCCTCCCTTGGCCCACTCCCGATGGATGTGGTTCACCATCCATTTCCCTTTTCTGGGAGCGAGAAATCCCCGGGGACGCTTGTGCATATTTGGGAAATCTGGATGCAGAAAGGAAACGGGTTACGGATCCGGTACGCGTGCAAGGACATAACCCGCCACTGGTTCCAATACGGGGCATTGAAACGGGACAACTATGTTTAGCTTTTTCCGCTTCAGGTGGCGAAACCTCTCCGGCCAGGCTTTCCACGCCATTGCCCACAAAGGATCACTAATCCTGAGCCAAGAGGATCATTTCTCGGATGGAAGAACACCTTTGCGTTTCTCGGATGACACGCTCCCCGACCGAGATGGATAGCTGAGGATTCTTGCCCGACTCCAGAAACGCGGTTTACCAAAAAATTCCGCCGTGGCGGGTACCTCGCATCCTCGCCACAGAAACCCTTTTGTTCCGAGCGTGCCCTTTTCATCTTGGCAGTGTCACCTCCCGGACCATTACGCCGGGGCTTTATGATGATTTATGAGCTGTACATGGCAGGCGCGGTGTTATGACAGTTGGCGCGCGGGGCTGTTTTGCAGGTTGGAACATTCTTGGGGTTTGTTTGAAATGGAGGATCTGAGTCTGGAGCGAGCAGGCCGAAGCTCACGGGGCAATGTGGAGAGCCTCAGCCCCACTCCCCTGACAGCCTGCAAGAAACCAAGGCATGGCCAAACCCAAATGGACCCCAACAGAAGGACGGAGATTTCGGATTCCGAAAACCAGGAAATCAATGGCCTCCGTTGCACCCAACTCCATGTAATTTCAGCGACACCTTAGAGAGCTAAACACCTCCTCGGGAAACATCACACCCAGACCCAGGAGGTATTTCTCTGCATAGCTGGGATTTTTATTTCCACTTCACTGGAAATAATTGGGCCGGCATGCCACCATGCCTTCTCCAACTGCCCCTGAAATTGCTTTCAAAACATTCTCTCCCAACCGGGCGTTTATGAATGTGCGCACTTGTGTTTTCTCATTTTTCACAGGCGCAAAAGAGGAGGATGGCTACACAAATCCTCCATATTCAGCAGCACTCCATCCCTCGAATATAGGCTTGCATTTTCTGGGTCTATCAGGCCCTTATGTTTACAGCAGCCTGGAATGTCTCCCCTCTTGCTTCTGCCGGGTCTATTACATCTGGATCCAGATTGAATAGTGTCTTCGATTACCGTATATCCTCATGTATAAGTCTAGACCAGCATTTCTCGACCTGGGGGTTGAGATCCTTGGAGAGATCATGAGGAAATGTCAGAGGGGTCACCAAAATCCATCAAAAAACACATTCACATTTGAGCAAATAGTCACTGTTGAATGTTTTTATGTTGAATGTTTTTATATTTGGAATGATATTTGGGTTCTCCCCAATGTTCTTATAGTACCTTTAACTTCCTCTATGTTTACAAGTCTCACTTAGTGCACTTTGATCAGCCCATCCTTATGTTTTTATTGATGTGTTTTAACTTTGTCTTATTGACGGTTTGATTTTAATCGTATGTTTTAGTTTTTCATTTGTGCATTTTCGGTATTTGATGTTTTTGTATGTTTACTCTTTTGCATTTGTAAGCCACCCTGAGTCCCTGACAACAAAACATTATTATTATTATTATTATTATTATTATTATTATTATTATTATTATTATTATTATTTTATGACACAGCAAACAAGATAGATATGCTGGATTTCATATCACAAAATCACAAGTCGAACACTTCCCAAGTGTCTAGGACTGTGTGATGTATTTTCGGATGATGCGTGCAGATCCCAGTAGGGTGGCCTTTTGCAGTTGGCAGATCGTAATTTTGTCAATGTCTGTTGTTTCCAAATGCCGGCTGAGATCTTTTGGCACGGCACTCAGTGTGCCCATCACCACCGGGACCACCTGCACTGGTTTCTGCCAGAGTCTTTGAAGTTCAATCTTGAGGTCCTGAGAGCGGCTGAGTTTTTCCTGTTGTTTTTCTTCAATGCGACTGTCACCTGGGATGGCAACATCAATGATCCAAACCTTTTTCTTTTCCACAACTGTGATGTCTGGTGTGTTGTGTTCCAGAACTTTGTCAGTCTGGATTCGGAAGTCCCACAGTATCTTTGCGTGCTCATTTTCCAATACTTTTGCAGGTTTGTGATCCCACCAGTTCTTTACTGCTGGGAGGTGGTACTTGAGGCATAAGTTCCAGTGAACCATTTGGGCCACATAGTTGTGCCTCTGTTTGTAGTCTGTGCGATTTTCTTACAGCAGCTGAGGATATGATCCATGGTTTCGTCAGCTTCCTTGCACAGTCTGCATCTTGGGTCATAAGCTGATTTTTCGATCTTGGCCTTGATTGCCTTTGTTCTGATGTCTTGCTCCTGGGCTGCAAGGATCAGGCCTTCTGTCTCCTTCTTCAGGGTCCCATTTGTGAGCCAGAGCCAGGTCTTCTATTATTATTATTATTATTATTATTATTATTATTATTATTATTATTATTATTAATTGCCTTTGTTCTGATGGCTTGCTCCTGGGCTGCAAGGATCAGGCCTTCTGTCTCCTTCTTCAGGGTCCCATTCGTGAGCCAGAGCCAGGTCTTCTATTATTATTATTATTATTATTATTATTATTATTATTATTATTATTAATGGCCTTTGTCCTGATGTCTTGCTCCTGGGCGGCAAGGATCAGGCCTTCTGTCTCCTTCTTCAGGGTTCCATTCGTGAGCCAGAGCCAGGTCTTCTCCTTATCAGCTTTTCCTTCAATTTTGTCAAGGAACTTTCCATGCAATGTTTTGTGGTGCCAGCTCTAGTTTGTAGTGCGGTTTTCTTATACTGATTATTATTATTATCATTATCATTATTATTATTAAAAAGTCTCTAGGAAATTAGAGCTGGGTGGTAAGAGAAGGCATGTTTATGGAGCCATGTTTATGCATCAATAAAAAGAAAAACACTGCCATTGTTGGGCCGAAGAGCTGCCCAGAAGCAGGGCTTCATGCCTCGGGTGTGAGGAATACGGAGAGCATAGCAATGGGGAATCAATTAGCCATTGCCTATCGAACGGTGACCAAATTTCCCATTAAATTAGCATCTTGGCGGTGCTACCGACCCAACGGCACGGCGTTGCCTGACTCCGGGAAATGCCCCGAGGGTTCCCCGTGGAGCGATCTTTGTGGAAGCCCGGCTGAGTTCACCCCGAGCCAAGCTGCCCTTTGGGTTACCCTCTCTCAGGGACGTCTCTCCTTAGGCCAAGGGTTAGGTTTCTTGGGGTGGATTAAGTGTTAGGCCCGTGTCAACAAGGTGGCCGTGGAGATAGAGGCAAAGCAGGAAGGGCTGGGGAACCCGGGCGAGGGGCCCCCAATGACTTCCAGGCAGGAGATTAATCCTGATAACAGCGCCAGGCTTTGTGGTTTCTTTCTACTGAATCCAGGAAAGCGCAGAAAGACCCCGCTCATAAAAACTGCACTTAAAGCCCATGTTCAGCTGCAAGATCCATCTCAAAAAACATCTAACTCTTTACTAGGAATGTGACCAATAATGTCCTCTTCTTCCTACTTCTATGCGAGCATCTACACTAGAATTAATGCAGTTTGGCACCACTTTCATCACAATGGCTCAATGCTATGCAGTCGTGGGAAATAATAATAATAATTATTATTATTATTATTATTATTTTATTTTTATACCCCACCACCATCTCCCCAGAGGGATTCGGGGCGGCTCACAGATATAAAACAAGCATACAGTGTTATGGTTGAGCCTTCGGGCTCCGATAATAGAAGAAGGGGGCATAAGACTCCTCGAGAGTCAGACTCTTTCGAGGAGCGTGAACGAAAACGGCTCCGGGATTTGTTTACAGACCCGACAGATGAGGACTCATTTGAGGGTTTTTCTGAGGGTTTGGAGGAAGAGATGGCCAGCTCGGAGGAGGACGACATGGAATGGACTCGTGTGAGGGAGGATTTGGGTGTTGCGGAAACAGGCAATGAAAGCATGGGAGGTGAGTGGCGGGTTGCAGGATCAGACCCATGGACTGGCTGGAGGGATGGAGCGGGATCCACAGCTGGGGATGCTGTGGGGCATAGTCAAAGGTGCTTAAGCTCTGATGAGGATGATGAGTTTGGGGCGCCTGGAATTGGGATGGCAGCTGACAGCGATGATGAGCTTGAACTGGGATAAATTGGGGTTTGGGATCAATGTCTAATTGCGTTGGGCAAGGTAATCTGGACGGACGCTTGGGCTTTTGTTGGGGAACTTCCTGAAGACGGGTGTGATTCGTTGCTGGATACGTAAGTTTACCAAGGACACTGGGCATCGACGGCGGGAAGAACTGTGCGGGGTTTTTCTCTGTGCAACTTGTGTTTAATCTCAATAGCTTGGACCTCCGTCGTCTTTTTGACGGGCAATACCTACTCGCACTGGATTGACGCTGGACTGACTGACTTCGATTCTGGATTATCCCTTCTGCTGCTTATCGGTGAGACCTTTGGATTCCTAGACGACTACGTTTGGCTATTGACCTCTGGACCGGATTGGGACCCTGCTGACTGCCGTTTCCCTGACTGCTGAGCCTGGACCTGGATATCGTTGGCTGTTGAACCTTAAATTGAATCCTGACTACGACCACGTTTTCCTTCGCTGCAGGGAGGAATAAACAAGCCTGGTTTAGTTTCCTGCTGTTTCTGAGTAGCAGAGAGGAATCTGCTACCAGTCTGTTGTTTACATTCTGACTCCTGTTGATCCTCCTTTGTTTGCATTGTTTGCCAGGCTGAAGTAAGCACTTTTGATTTAATCCGGATTATACTTCTGTTTAACCCGGTTTTTCCCTTTGAGTTGTTTAAGCTCAATCTGCGTTGTTTTTGTGTTACCTATCACACTGAAGTCAAGTGTTTGCCCTGTTCTTTGTCTCCTACGGGCATTTTTAGTTCTGTAATCTCAATAAACTGAGTTTTGCTTTACTCACTGGCGTTCTGTCTATGACATACAGTGGTATCAAATACAATAAACACACAAATAAAATTAAAAGGCATACAATAAAATCACAATCATGATAAAATACAGCAATAAAATCATACAATGGACTGGGCAAAGTGCACTGAGTGAAACTTGTAAACATGAAGGAAGTTAAGGTGCTATAAGATCATGGGAAGAACATTAAACTGGGGTGAACTCTGTGGCTATTTCGAGGAGTTAACCAACAGGTACAACTGGTCAGAAGTAACCACTAGTATAAGGGTTTAGCATACAATTACAAGGTCTTCAACCTTCTCTGCTGAAGAGATGCATCACCAAACTACGAATCCCAGGATTCCATAGCATTGCACCATGGCAAGTAACAGTGGTGTCAAACAACATCAATCTTATAGTATAGATGCCCCTACAAGAGGTGTCCTAAAACAATACATTGGCACATCTGCCATGACTCAATTCTTTGGGATCCCGAGGTTTGTAGTTTTACAAGACCTTCAGTCTTTTCTGTTGTGCTGGTGCTTCACCAAACTACAACTCCGGGATCCCATAGCATTGAGCCAGGACAGTGAAAGTGCTGTCAAACTGCCTTCACTTCACAGTGCAGATGCATCCACGTTTGCCTGCTTCTTCTAGGGTTGTGCTTTTGGGGTAAACCTTGTCCCATGTCCTGTCCCAGCTTTTGTTGTGGGTCCTGATCCATTTTTGGTAGCCTCCCAAAATTGGGAGGGCAGATATCTGTTTTCATTCTGGGGTGCCAAAAGATCCAGTTTCTATCAGCCCATTAATGGGGAGGGGGGGGGTCCCAGGCTCCCCTTCCCGTCCTAGGCATTTAAGCTGTTTCTACTCTAGAGGAGAGGCGCTCAGCTGCAGGCACTGGTATGAGCTTTGAGGCTTATTGCCTGTTTTCTACTCTAGAGGAGAAGCACTCAGCTGCAGGCACTGGTATGAGCTTTAAGGAGGCTTCTGGCCTGTTTTTTACTCTAGAGAAGAGGCACAGCTGCAGGAACTGGTATGAGCTTTAGGGAGGCTTCTTGCCTGTTTTCTCTTGAGGAGAGGCGCTCAGCTGCAGGCACTGGTATGAGCTTTAAGGAGGCTTCTGGCCTGTTTTCTAGTCTAGAGGAGAGGTGCTCACTGCACGCCAAACACACACACACTCCAAGGCAAGGAGGCAAGTTCTGTTACCTACTCTGGAGGAGGCACTCAGCTGAATGCAGGCTGCACGCCACACACACATTCTCCAAGACAAGGAGGCTTCTCACTAAAAGCAGGCAAGGAATCGGGATTGGCTACTGCTTGCTTTCGTGTCGTGCTAATTTTTGTTCAGAAAGGGGGCTTCCCATTACGTGCTCCTGAAGGAATGAAAGTAACGAAACAACGAAACCATGTAACAAAGGAAAACAGTTTCCGTGCACAACCCTAGTTTCTACATAGAATACTGTAGGGAAGCACAAAAATATCCACCATTCACTCCACTTCAGCATACCACCCAACACAGCTCAGACACGCCACTTTCCTGGCCCCAATGTGGTTTTCCTTTTGAAACTCCCAAAGCTGACCTTGCACATCTGCGATGTATTAGATCAGTAATTTGCACTTAATTGCCAGGTCCATTGCATAATAATGAAACTTAATTAGCCGCTTCATGCTAGCCTGGGAGTTCAATGACTTGATCGGCCCTCTTGGCTGAAAAACGTGGGCTCAAGGTGTTTATCTCAAAGAGCGATCGGTGGCCACCGGTCCATTTCGGGGGCCAAGTTAAAGCCAGGGAATTAACAAATGGGGATCGGCCCTTGACATGGCAGCGGCATGACTCATGCGTGAATTGGTTCCATCTGTCTCTTCAATGGCGATCATCTGTGTTCTATAAATAGTTCACTGTTCGGGACCCCTGCTATGATATCCAATACAATTTGTAACATTTGCAAAGACAGGCTGCTGCAGAAGGGTTTGATTCTGGGAAGAAAGGGCCAGGAGAGGACCACGGGCTACTGTGCAGAAAGACTTGACTTCAGTTGACGTTTCTATTCATTTGACTCTCCAAGTCTTTCCCATGAATGAGATACCCTGAAGCAGAGATAGGGAAAATACACTTAGGGTGCACCTACTAGGGTTGTACTTTCAGGGTAAATAAACCATGACCCTTTCAGTGTCCCGGCTTTCGGTGGGAGCCCCAATCCATTTTTTGGGAGCCTCCCAAAATTGGAAGGGCAGATATCTGTTTTCGTTCTGGGGTGCCAATAGATCCAGTTTCTATTGGCCCATTAATGGGGGGGGGGGGTCCCAGGCTCCCCTTCCCATCATAGGCATTTAAGCTGTTTCTACTCTAGAGGAGAGGCGCTCAGCTGCAGGAACTGGTATGAGCTTTGAGGCTTATTGCCTGTTTTCTACTCTAGAGGAGAGGCGCTCAGCTGCAGGCACTGGCACAAGCTTTAAGGCAACTTCTTGCCTGTTTTTTACTCTAGAGGAGAGGTGTCAGCTGCAGGCACTGGCGCAAGCTTTAAGGTGGCTTCTTGCCTGTTTTCTACTCTAGAGGAGAGGCGCTCAGCTGCAGGCACTGGCATAAGCTTTAAGGCGGCTTCTTGCCTGTTTTTTACTCTAGAGGAGAGGTGCTCAGCTGCAGGCACTGGCACAATCTTTAAGGGGACTTCTTGCCTGTTTTCTACTCTAGAGGAGAGGCACTCAGCTGCAGGCACTGGCGCAAGCTTTAAGGTGGCTTCTTGCCTATTTTCTACTCTAGAGGAGAGGTGCTCAGCCGCAGGCACTGGCACAATCTTTAAGGTTGCTTCTTGCCTGTTTTCTATTCTAAAGGAGAGGTGCTCAGCTGCAGGCACCAACACAAGCTTTAAGGCGGCTTCTTGCCTGTTTTCTACTCTAGAGGAGGTGTTCAGCTGTAGGCAGGCATGCACGCTTTC
The DNA here is from genome assembly GCF_035594765.1 of Anolis carolinensis. Taxonomy (NCBI): domain Eukaryota; kingdom Metazoa; phylum Chordata; class Lepidosauria; order Squamata; family Anolidae; genus Anolis; species Anolis carolinensis. Next base: position 1,460,653 of record NW_026943820.1, read on the forward strand.
TGGGATCTCTAAGTCATCCAGCGCAACCCTACCACCAAATTCATCCGGAATTCAATAACTAACTAAAGAAATATGAATGGACTAAATAACTAAAATAGCACCCACAGCTGTGAGTATCCATTGGCCGTGTTGACTGGAGGATTCTGGGAGTTGTGGTCCAACAAGAACTTTTCTACACTTCTCAGATCTGTTCCAAAAGATGAACAGAGTCACAGAGCATCCATTGACACCGGGAGGAGAATTAAACCGAATACCAGATGTTTTTAAAAATAAATAAATCTGAGAGTTAAAGAGTGTCAGCTGAAATATGAGCTTCCAATTTGCAAATGCCCTTTGCTTTTCTGGTGAGTTCGAAACAGCAGGTCTGTGCACCCTTGAACTTCAGATGCTTCACAATCTGCCTTTGGTTCCAGCTATAATTCATTTATTTCCCCAATTGGCTTGCCAGTCAAACGTCCCCAAACCCAACGCGCTAATAAGCCACTTGTTTCTTATGGTGCGAAATCGGCAGCGTGGTGGAATGGGATCCCGACGTTGACACTTGACGGATTTTCTGCTTTATCGCTATCTGCTTTTCTCGACAACCGCTAACTGTTTCTGGCCAAGGAGAAAGGCCCTCGAAGGCTCAACGGTGAGTCAAATGGACGAGAAAAAACACAAACATCTTCAGATCTACGGCTTGGTGGGGCTCGAATGTAATGATTTTCACACATTGCTTTGCTTTCACCTTTTTTCCGTCGAGCCAAAAGAAACGCAAAGCTGGAGTGAATGGATGGCTCTCTGCCTGGATGGAGAGGAACTGGAGCAAATATGAATAAGGTGAAGAATGTGCCTTCTTGAGAGCACCTGCTAGTGCTTTACGCGCGGTTGTAACAAAACATTCCTGCGCCAAAGAGTATTGAGGAAACATCCAGAGGAGGGCTTCCATCCTTAGAAAGGCACCCACTGAGAAGGCTAGAAAAGCCTGGGTTCAAATACATATAGCAGGCCCTTTTGCAAAGGTAATGGGTGTAGCCGAGCATCTCCTTTAGAGTAAGAAAGTTCGAACTTGCCTCCTTGCCTTGAGAGTGTGTGTATGTGGCATGTAGGCCCAGCGTGGGCACTTGCCTGCAGCTGAGCACCTCCTTGCATTGAGAGAGTGCACGTGTGGCACGTAGGCCCAGCGCGGGTGCCTGCCTGCAGCCAAACATCTCCTCTACAGTAGGAAACTCAGAACTTGCCTCATTGCCTTGAGAGAGTATGTGTGTGGCATGTAGGCCACCTGCCTGCAGCTGAGCTCCTACTCTAAAGTAAGAAAATCAGAACTTGCTTCTTTGCCTTGAGAGAGTGCATGTGTGGCATGTAGACCCAGCACAGGTGCCAGCCTGCAGCTGAGCACCTCCCATAGAGTAAGAATGTCAGAACTTGCCTCCTTGGCGGGAGTGTGTGTGTGTGTGTGGCATGTAGGCCATCTGCCTGCAGCCGAGCATCTCCTGTAAAGTAAGAAAGTCAGAACTTGCCTCCTTGCCTTGAGAGTGTGTGTGCGTGGCATGTAGGTCCAGCGCAGGCATCTGCCTGCAGCCGTGTACCTCCTCTAGAGTAATAAAGTCAGAACTTGCCTCCTTTCCTTGACAGAGAATGTGTGGCATGTAGGCCTAGTGCAGGCACCTGCCTGCAGCCAAGCACCTCCTCTAGAGTAGAACTGCGTTACATGAGTCTATACTAGAGGTTGTCAACTTGTGGGTCCCCAGGTGTTTTGGTCTACAACTCTCAGAAATCCCAGCCAGTTTACCAGCTACTAGGATTTCTTGGAGTTGAAGGCCAAAACATTTAGGGACCCACACGTTGAGAATCATTGGTCTATACAGACTATATCATAGTTTCGAACTGTTATATGGCAGTGTAGATGGGCCCGTGGATGCAGTGAAGTGGTTGAACTGTGCTAAAGTTCACTTCCAAAGGTGGAAGTCCCGTACCAAATCCCAGCCAATGTCTTTTACTGTTTTAATCCAGTGTTTTGTTCTGATATTCAAGCTTGTTCCGTTTCCCTTTTGCTATAACAGATCGATTTGAGCTGGATTTGGTTTCGATTCGTGCTGCGAGTTTGAGAAGATGGTGAGATAGAGATGAAAACGAAACCGTGCACCCAAAGCAACTTCTTTGACTGGAAGCAGTCCTAGAAGGAAGCCTGAGCCCTTGCATGCTCACAGGAGACACACACAAACACAACCCAACCCCTCTTGTTTTCGCCCTCGCCTTGAGCACCGTTCCCAGCCAACGATGGCCCCCCATGACCTCCACCCATGCCATCTCCTTGTAGTTGGGGTGGAATGTCGGGATTCGGTTACATTTGGAGCCCGGACACATTTATAACGCTGCTTCGGTAAATGAGCAGGGCAAACTGTGACCCGGCCTGGAAATTTATGGCTTTCTTTATGGCCTTGACAGGCCTCAGAGTGAGATGTTTTGGCAGAGGGATGCGGGGAGAGGCAGGTGAGAGGGAGGGATGAAAACAGGGAGGGGTGATGGCGAGGCAGAGATAAAGCAGCTGTTGAAAACTTTGAACCGGGGGCCTGGTGACCACAGCAAGGCCGGTGGGCAGAGATGTTTCACACCAAGGTGTCAACGGCACCAAATGTGTCCATTAATTGATGCTGGGCTTGGGAAGCACCACCACACCACCCGGAATAACAGCTCAAAGCAATATCAAGACCTCTTTTTTCCAGAGGATGAGACCATCTGTTTTAATTTCCCCTTCTCTCCTGATGAGCTGAATTCTTCAGAAATTATATAACCGCACACAGGTCCAGCTAATCTCGCAGGGAAGTAGAGGAGCTCAAGCCTTGAGGCTGAATCTTCTCACCTCCCTCTGGGTCTCAATCCTGACTTCTCGATAATACAATCATTTGAGGTTTTGTACAAGAATTTTGACCATTCTAAAAAGTTACCAGCTGCTAGGAATTGTGGGAATCAAAGTCCAAAACACCTGGAGGGCCAAAGTTTGTCCATGCCTAGCATAGAGGCTCACCATTTCTGATCTAGTAGCATTGTTTCTGTTCATGGCTAATTTGAGATCCTTCTGGTCTTAGACTGAGGGTGTATCTACACCAGGCATGGGCAAACTTTGCCCTTCCAGGTGTTTTGGACTGCAACTCCCACAATTCCTAATAGCTGGTACCTTTTTAGAATGGTCAGAATCCTTGTGCAAAACCCCAGTAGATCGTAGGTGTCTCCCAGGTACATAGAAAGAGAAACGGTCCTTCGGATAACTGGACCAGAGCCATACAGGGCTTTGTAGGTCAAAACCAGCCCTTCGAATTGTGCTTGGAAACGTGGTGGCAGCCAGTGGAGCTGTCTGCTCCCTGTAGCCAACCCTAGAGAGCAATCTAGCTGCTGCTCTTTGGACCAACTGAAGTTTCCAAGCACTTTTCAAAGGCAGCCCCATGTACAGCACATTACAGTAGTACAACTGGGATGTAACCAAGGCATGGACCACCGTGACCAGATCTGATTTCTCCAGGAATGGTGTAATGAAGTATGAATTTTTGGTTTACAGATGTTATGTTTAATTGTGTGTTTGTCTTTTAAAAGGGTCAGTATTTCAGTTATTGCATCTCTGCACTCAGAGGTTGGTTGCCATAAGGAGTGGGCGGAGCCAACTGTCATTTTGTTGAATAAGTGCAGAGTTTTAAAAAAGGAGTCTGCCTGTGCTCTGATGAGGCACAGGGAAGACTGATCCCAGGTTGAGAGGATCAGGGAGGCTCAATTGCTTATTTTTGAGCCGGTTTAAAATAAGTTTGGTGACTTATTTAAGGTAGTCTGTGTCCTGGTAAAGAACAGAGAATCTGTGATTACATATCACAGGGTGACTGCGGTTTAAAAGCAGTAGAGAAAGAAGTTCTAAATACTTTAAGCTAAAGAAGTGACACTTTAGGAAGTTTGAATCACCTCATTCTAGTATTGCAACTGTTAACCAAAGTGCCTCTAGTGAGAAACAATATTGTAACCACTAAGCTCTGTGCCTGAATAAACTTGTTATTGTTCCTCTAATATCTAAGCTTCTGTCACATATATTATAAACTGAGTTGTGTTACCATCTAAAGTGAATAAGAAAGAAGAAAGAAAACAAAATTTAAAAGGTCTCCTCTCTGAGTCTGTGGTGGCTGAATCTTTCCAAAGTGGTAGCAGTCATTAATAGTCTTTACAAATTGGTGGCAGTGTTAATAAATACTTCACTATTTGGTGGCAGTGATTATAAATCCTTTACAACAGGGTGGCAGCGGTGGGATAAAAGGATTCTCCCCTACCTGAAAGAGTCTTAGATGTTCGTAGCTCTTCACAAATGAGTGCAGTGGTGCACCAGCTTTAGCTGTGCAAAAACACTCCGGGTCACTGCTGATACCTGGGCCTCCAGGTTCAGAGCCAAATCCAGGAGTAAAATCCCAAACTGTGAACCTGTGTTTTCGAATCCCATCTAACACAGATCCCAGATCTGTCTTACGACTGAATAGGAGCACCACTGTCTCATATGGATTGAGTTTCAATTTGTTTGCCCCATCCAGTCCATTATTGATCACAGGCACCAGTTTAGGGTCAGGACAGCTTCCTCTGCAGTAGAGCTGGGGGTCATCTGCATACATGTGTCATCGTACTCCAAAACTCCGGATGACATCTGCATATCTGTGGCACTGCACTCCAAAACTCCGGATGACTTCTCTCAGCGGTTTTATGTAAATATTGAACAGTATGGAGGACAAAATGAAACCTTGAGAGACCCCACAAGCCATTGGTCAAGGAGTCCAACAGAAGTCCCCTAGCACCACCTTCTGAGAAGGAATGGAGCCACTGAAGAGCAGCACCTCCACGTCCAATCCCAGAAAGGTGACCCAGAAGGATACCATGGTTGATGGTATCAAATGCACTTAGCACTTTGACTGTCATGGCTCAATCCTATGGAATCATAGGGTTTGTAGTTTGATAAGTTCAAGACTTTGCCAAACAACGAACTCCTCTGATCCCATCACCTTGAACCAAGGGACGTTGGTGCTCTCCACTCATAAGCTGAGTGGAAGTGTATGAGAGGTGAGACCACTGAAAAACAAGCAGATCAGGCCTAGCAGATGGGAAGTGCTTTATCTATTCTGGCACGAAATCAAAGCCTCTGGTCCATACAAGCTGATTTCGCATTTCCAGTGAAGCTGTTGTCTAGGTTCAGATACGACTGAGAAGATATGAGTTACTAAAAAGATCAAAACCCCTGAAAAATGCCCAGCAGAAAGTCAAGAGAGATCCTCAGATAGCAGATGGGACTGAACATTGAACTTTTCTGGGTGTCAGGCATGTGTCCCATTAATAAGTGATGGCTGGCTGCTTCACCCCTCTTCCATGTAATGCCTTTCTATGATCTGCCAAGTCTCTGGCTTTCTTAACAGAAGCTGCTTCCCAGCCTCCCGTCCTGCTGTCATTCTCCTTACTCCAGGCTTACTCTCAGGACTACGTTTGTGGGAGTCCTGAGAAGACGGCCAACACCACATTCCTTGGGTCTCCATCAGGGGAGGAAAGAAAGCTGAAGGAGTTAAGACACAGTCCAGATTCCTTCCTGATGCAATCCAGAAGATATGCTGGAGCCCTCCTTCAGGACGATCCACCCCATCCACCATCCAATGCTCTTGAGCAACTGTCATTATATATCCCAGCAGTGGATTTTCAGATAGTTTCCCCTCCATGCCTTTCCTTCTCCCTTGTAGGGTCAGAAGAGGGTTTGCAGGGTTTAAAGTTCTAACGATGCTTTGAAACGTCAACAGAGCTACATTCATCATTGGTTGAGCAAAGTGTGCACTGTTCAGGTCCTGGACTGGCGCTTGGCTGCTGTAATGGTCTGGATGGGGACAGAGGCGGCCCAACCGTAAGGCGAACTAGGCACTTGCCTAGTGGGAACTTGGAAGCTAGGTAAGTGGGGTTTATATATCTGTAGAAGGTCCAGGGTGGGAGAAAGAACTCTTCTTTGAAGCAGGTGTGAATGTTGTAATTAATCACCTTGATTAACATTTAATGGCGCTGTGGCTTCAAGCCTGGCTACTTCTTGCCTAGGAGAATCTTTTTTTGGGAGGTGTTAGCTGTCCCTGATTGTTTACTGTCTGGATTTCCCCTGTTTTCAGAGTGTTGTTCTTTATTTATTGTTCTAATTTTAGAGGTTTTTTTAATACTGGGGGCTATCTGGGTTATCTAAGTCCACACTGCCCTATATCCCTGTTCAATGTTTGGTGCTAAATTCGCAAATATAGTAATTCCTACATAACATTCTCCTGCCAACCTAGCATTTCAAAAACATGCCAATGTGAGTAGATCAATGGGTACTGCTCCGGCGGGAAGGTAACGGCGCTCCATGCAGTCATGCCTATGGCCACTTGACCTTGGAGGTGTCTACGGACAACGCCGGCTTTTCGGCTTAGAAATGGAGATGAGCACCACATCCCAGAGTCGGACACGGCTGGACTTAACGTCAGGGGAAAACCTAACCAACCTACATAACATTACCATGTATTGAATTGCTTTTTTCTGTTGATTTGTTGTAAAACATAATGTTTTGGTGCTTCATTTGTAAAATCTTGATGTAATTTGATGTTTAATAGGATTTTCCTTAATCCCTCCTTATTATCCAAATTTTTCGCTTATCCAACACTTTTATTTTTCAGTGATTGGTTGGGGGGGGGGCGCCAAAATTCTGTTCGCCTACACTTGAAAATTACCTAGGGCCGGCTCTGGATGGGGGCAAACAAACTGAAACTGAATCCAGACAAGATGGAAATCCTTGTGGTCAGTCGCAAGGCCAAACAGGGCATAGGGTTACAACCTATGTTGGACAGGCTTGCAGGTTCGCAGTCTGGGGGTGACCTCACAACCTCTGAGGATGCCTGCCATAGATGTGAGTGATACGTCAGGAGAGAATGCTTCTGGAACATGGCCAGACAGTCTGGAAAAGTCACCACAAAACGTGATTCTGGCCATGAAAGCCTTGGACAACACATCCATGACGCAGGTTCACAGTCTGGGGGTTACCTCACAACCTCTGAGGATGTCTGCCATAGATGTGGGTGATACGTCAGGAGAGAATGCTTCTGGAACATGGCCAGACAGTCTGGAAAAGTCACTGCAACCCAGTGATTCTGGCCATGAAAGCCTTGGACAACTCATCCATGACACCACTTGTGATACCGAGAAGGGCCAAAAGCGAGCAGTGGAGCAGGAGGGAAGGATTTATGGGCCCTCCTGATATGTTAAAAGCATTCTGTCAAAGAATTTGAAAAACGCTGCTCATATTTAGCAGCCAGAGACAGCAAAATCCCTCTCTGGAGGGAGAAAAAGGCATGCGAAACCCATCAGCATCCCGGCCGTGGAAATCCAGGGACCGGCCCAGGGTATCCGCTTACTGACGAATTGATATTATTTAGAAGCCACGTGAGGCCGGCTCCTCATTGCGATTGTCAACGGTGGAAGGGAAACAACACGGGCCTGGCCTCCAAGGAAGGGCTGCGAGAAGGACGAGAAAGAAGAGGATTTCGGTGCACTAAATGACTAGATTAATGTTGGCCCCGAGAAGCTGTTGACAGAGGGTTTGGAGGGGAAGGAAACCCAGAAAGGGATCCTCGCTTGGGCCACAGGTCTCGCCAATTAAGGAACATCTCAAACCTTTCCGCAGATGCGGCATACCATAATACATATTAAAAAAGCAAAGGTCTGGAAAGCAAGATAGATTTGGTGCATGCATTGAAGAGTGTGCAAGTCCACCGTGAGTGTGAAGTTCAATAAATGAACTCCTAGATCACTGGAAAATTGAATGCACCATCGAATGCCTGCAATGAGATTGGACTATGGAAATAATAATAATAATAATAATAATAATAATAATAATAATAATAATTGGCAGAAACCAGTGCAGGTGGTCCTGGTGGTGATCGGCATACTGGGTGCCGTGCCAAAAGATCTCAGCCGGCATTTGGAAGCAATAGACATTGACAAAATTACGATCTGCCAACTGCAAAAGGCCACCCGACTGGGATCTGCACACATCATCCGAAAATACATCACACAGTCCTAGACGGGAAGTGTTCGACTTGTGATTTTGTGATATGAAATCCAGCATATCTATCTTGTTTGCTGTGTTATAATAAAATAATAACAATAATATTTTTTCGTGTCAGGAGCGACTTGAGAAACTGCAAGTCACTTCTGGAGTGAGAGAATTGGCCGTCTGCAAGGACGTTGCCCAGGGGACATTGCCCGGATGTTTTGATGTTTTTATCATACTTGTGGGAAGCTTTTCTCATGTCCCTACATGGAGCTGGAGCTGACAGAGGGAGCTCATCCACGCTCTCCCTGCGTGGGATTCAAACCTGGCAGCTTTCAGATCAGCAACCCAAACTTCAAGTCACAAAGCTTTAATCCACTACGCCATCGGAGGCTCAATAATAATAATAATAATAATAATAATAATAATAATAATAATAATAATAATGTGTTGTCGAAGGATTTCATGGTCAGAATCACTGGGTTGCTGTGAGTTTTCCAGGCTGTCTGAGGCTGTGAGGTTTATTGGAAACTAGGCAAGTGGGGTTTATACATATTCCCTGTGGAATGATGTCCAGGGTGGGAGAAAGAAAGAACTCTTGTCTGTTTGAGTCAAGTGTGAATGTTGCAATTAATCACCTTGATTAGCATGGAATGGCCTTGCAGATTCAAAGCCTGGCTGTCTTCCTCCAGACAAAGGATTCCCCCAAGGCAGGAAGCAGCCAGGCTTTAAAGCTACAAGGCCATCCCATGAAAATGTTCTCTTTAGGAATCTCTAAGATCTCCAGAACCACACCTCACAACCTCTGAGGATGCCTGCAATAGATGTGGGCGAAAGGTCAGGAGAGAATACTTCTGGAACATGGCCACACAGCCCGAAAGACATACAACAATCCTCCAGAACCACTCTATATCTAACTTCAAGGTCTGGCTGCTTACTGCTTGGAGGAATCCTTTGTTGGCAACGGCATGCCAGATGTGAATCAATCAGGGCCAGCTAACATCAGTGTGAATGTTGCCATTGGCCAACTTGATTAGCATGGAATGGCCTTGCAGCTTCAAAACCTGATATTCCAGCTTGGACTCTACCTTGGACTAAATTTGGAGTCTTGTTCCTGCATTCCAGTGTATTTTCTTGTGTTTCCAGTTTGATTCATGCCTTGGATTAACTCTTGTTTGGACTGTTAGTGATGGACTAACTCAACCAGAGAAAAGTTAGCCATAGCAGAGCACTTGATGCACCAACCTGGACACAGAACATTATTTGAGAACTCTGCAATGCTGGACCACTCTCACAACCACCATGTCAGATGATTCCTTTGCTGCCCAGGAAAAGAAATGGATTGAAAAACAGATAGAGAATCCCAGCAGAGATGGAGTTGAGCCTCACCTCCTCCATCCCTGCTGTGAGTCATTAAGATTGGTCTTGAAACGTTGATAGTAGCCACCCGTCTTGACAGTTCTTATCTTCTAAGCTGCCCTGCTTGATGGACGGGGCCTTATCAGCGCGGCTTCCAGCAGAGCAGAAGGAATCCGAAATGCAAATGAGTTCACACCTGAACAATCCAAACACAGGGATAATTAACTTGCCATGCCGGGCATCAGATGGCACACAGAAGCTCCTTTGTGTCTTGGTGCTGAGTTGCTTTTTAAAGTGAGTTTAAACTAGAGATCTAATTGGTGGTGGAGTAAGGGTTCCAACTAGAGATCCATTCATTGCATGGAAACTTCGCAAGTCAACACTTGTTTCAATTCCGTGACTTCAATGAGTCTACTTCCATTGGGTCTACAACTTTCCCTGCATAAAGCGGTACCTAGAATTTTCTACTTGACAGATGCAACTGTCTTTCAAGCTGCTTAGGTCAACAGCAAGCTAGGCAATTCATGGTCGGGAACTCAATGCGACCTAGGCTTCGATCTCAAGACTTCTCGGTCAGTAGTGATTTATTGCAGCTGGCTACGAACCAGCTATGCTACAGCCCGGCCCAATTCAGATTTAAGTTTGTGACACCAACAACCACAGATGTCCCATAAAACCCACCTTAGAAGCTGCTGCACCCAATGGAGGCCATCTGAGGTGCTTCGTCTGATGGGACAAGGTCTTGGCCAGAGTTGGAGTTTTTTAATAGCCTCCCACATTCAAGTTTGTCCAAGAGTTAATGAGGAAGTTGTGAACAGATGGAGAAGAAATTGGGGGCACCTGTTTTGCAATAGTGGCCTTTGAGCCTTGCATTGGTCCCAAAGGGTGGCTTGAAATGACAAAATATGGCATGATCTCTCTCTCGCCTACTCCTAAAGAGAGACTGCCATCTCCTCTTTTTCCCATTGGGGATCTGCTATTCAACTCACCCAGTCTCCCCAGGTCCAGATTAATAGTGTTGTTGTTCTGTTTTGTGGAGCTCCCCAAACAGTCTCATTTGCCAGGCTTCACCCCAGGAAAAAAGAAGAAGAAGAAGAGAGAGGAAATATGAAAAAGTCTGGGAACATCCTGCAGAGCGAGGTCTCTGGGGCTCTTCTCAGGTACGGGCCAGACATTGTTTACTCTCAAAGCATGAAGAGAACCGATAAAAGGGTTTGTGTGGGCAGTCCTGACGGGACAGCAACAAATCTGGACGCGGCAACAAGTGCAAAGTTTGGCAGGCAGCGTTGGTCGCCCATCCTGGGGTCTCCAGTCCAGATTTCCTGAGCAACAGGCTTGTTGTGATGGATGTGGTGCCTTTCTTGCTCTCTGATGTGGGTCCAGAAAACACTTGCATTAAAATTATCAACTCGTCTGATCTGCTGACTCTTCTAAACTCTCATTTAGTTCATGTCCTGGTAGACATGCTGGCTTTCCACAGATAAGAAGAGTGAGGCCCCTTCGACATTGTCCTCTATCCAATGTCCCAGGATCTGATCCCAGGTTGAACTGGATTATATAAGTCTCCACTGTCAGATAATCTGGTATAAGGAGATAAGATCCTGCAATAAGGAGCCCCCTTGTTCCATCAGGACTGCTAACCAGAAGGTTGGGTTGCTGACCTGAAGGTTGCCAGTTCAAATCCAAGGAGAGCATGGATGAGCTCCCTCCGTCAGCTCCAGATAATCCACATTATCTTTGAACTGGATTATTTGAGTCTACACTGCCATAAAATCCAGTTCAAAGCAAATAATCTGGATTTTATATGACAGTGTAGAGGGAGCCCTAGTCTGGCAAGGTTCATTGCCTGAATGTACCTCAGTTGTTTCAATGGGTAGAATAAATGCAGTTTGACAAGGCTTTAACTGCCATGGCACAATACTATGGAATCCTGGGAGTTGTAGATTGGCACTGAAAGACCTTGTAAAACTATAACTATAGAACTGGGAAGCCCTGGCCCTTGAATGCTCTAGTTGGAGGTCAGCTGTGTGACCAGCAGTGGTGCAGAATGGAGGGCAAAAGGGAGAAATGTGCCAAGAGAAAGAAGGCACGTCAAGCCAACCCTGACCAGGATCTCCTTCCATCTGGAAACTGATGTCTTCATTGCAGAAGAACATGTGAGTCAAGAAGAGGTCTCCACAGACACCTACGTGTCCCACCACCAAGACACTACACTTGGACGACCATCATCCTCAAGCTATGAGGGATCACCTAAGAAAGTATAACTGCTATGATTCCATAGACTTGAGCCATGACAGTGGTTTCAAGCTGAATTCATACTGCAATGTAGATGCACTCTAAGGTGGTTACGTCATCCCATGTTGGAAACATCAGCCTGAAGACCAAGGTAGAACTTCATAGATCCTAAGGGCTATCCTATGATCTAAGCATTTAAAATACCCACATCTGTGTTGGCAATTCCTTCCCACTCCTTTTCTCCATCTGTAGCTTTGCCTGCCCTTGTTTACACAAACAGCTTGATTCCTCTGTCACAAAACTGCCTCATTGGTTCAGTGGTAAATGAAGCGCCTTTGTCAATGGATGTTTGGGGCCTGGGAAAAAGTAAACACGCTGCTTCTCCTTTAGACGGCGAGCCCAATGTGAATTAATCTCAGATGTGCGGCTCACACTGGCTGTGATTTCATCCTCTCCCTTGAGAAGAAGGATGTTCACAGCATCCCATTGAGAAGGAGAAGAACACTGAGGTCTCATTGATAGAGTCTGTCTAAAGCAGCAGAAGGGAACTGCCCGTGGTTAGAAGACCACGTTGACCCCGTAGGAAATCCTGGAAGGAATGCACCCCAACCACAATAAAAATACAATAAACGTTTTGACCCCATTTTACCATTTTGGAAACCTTCTTGACCCATTGTAGGTCCAGTAAATATCATTGGGAACATCTACGCTGCAGAATGGATACAATTGACACCACTTTAGATACTATGTAATCCTAGGTGTTGTAGTTTTATAAGGTCTTTCTAAATAGCTTCTCACTAAACTATAGTCCCTATGGTTCCATAGCACTGAGTTATGGCAGTTAACGTCGTGTCAAACTGTGTTAATCCTACAATGTGGATGCACCTCCAGAAGGAATGGGCAGGTTGGGATGGGAATAGAGTGCTGGACTAGAGAAATTGTTGATCCAATCCATCATGGCTCTTTTGATGTTCTTGAGAACATGGAAGATCTTTTTCTTCACCCACAGAAAGAAGTTGTTGATCCACTCCATTATGGCTCTTCTGATGTTCTTGAGAACATGGAAGGTTTTCTTCTTCAGCCACAAACAGAAGTTGTTGATCCAATCCATCATGAGTCTTCTGATGTTTTTGGGAACATGAAAGGTCTTCTCCTTCACCCACAGACAGAAGTTATTGATCCACTCCATCATGGCTCTTCTGATGTTCTTTAGAACATGGAAGGTCTTCTCCTTCACCCACGGACAGAAGTTGTTGATCCACTCCATCATGGCTCTTCTGATGTTCTTTAGAACATGGAAGGTCTTCTCCTTCACCCACGGACAGAAGTTGTTGATCCACTCCATCATGGCTCTTCTGATGTTCTTGAGAACATGGAGAGTCTTCTCCTTCACCCACAGACAGAAGTTGTTGATCCACTCCATCATGGCTCTGATGTTCTTGAGAACATGGAAGGTCGTCTTCTTCACCGACAGAAAGAAGTTGTTGATCCAATCCGTCATGACTCTTCTAATGTTCATGAGAACATGGAAAGTCTTCTTCTTTCCCCACAGACAGAAGTTGTTGATCCACTCCATCATGGCTCTTCTGATGTTCTTGAGAACATGGAAGGCTTTCTTCTTCATCCACAGACAGAAGTTGTTGATCCAATCCATCATGGTTTTTTTGATGTTCTTGAGAACATGGAGGGTCTTCTCCTTCAACCACAGACAGAAGTTGTTGGTCCACTCCATCATGGCTCTTCTGATGTTCTTGAGAACATGGAAGGTCATCTTCTTCACCGACAGAAATAAGTTGTTGATCCACTCCATCATGACTCTTCCAATGTTCATGAGAACATGGAAGGTCTTCTTCTTCACCCACAGGCAGAAGTCTTTTCTGATCAAGCTTATCCATCCCTCAGTTGAAGGACACTATGCTCAGCAACATATTCTTGTGTTTTTGTACTAGCTGAAAAACAAGCGTACCCCAAGTCCTGATTGCATCAATACATCTGTAATAACTTGCACTTCCTGACACACCTGTTCCATGGCTATCTTTTGTTCCCAGTGCGTCCGCTGCAATGATGGGAAGGCATAAACAGTCACGATTTTCAAAAATAAAGCAATAACAACTATGTTTTTCCTCTTTGGCACCATCATCTGAAATCTGGATTGAGAGATGGTATAAAATCTAAATATGCCAGCCACGAATTTTTCCGGTTAGATACAAAAGTGGGGCAGAGTTGTATAAAAACGTAAAGAACAACATGCAGTAGATGGGCCAGGGCTGCCTTCTTTCTATACAATTATATCACAATTGGCTTTGATTGTCTTTCTTTGAGCTCCATGCTATGGAATCCTGGGAGCTGTAGTTTTACAAAGCCTTCTCTACCCAAGAGTTTTGGTACCTGTCTCACCAAACTACAACTCCCAGGATTCCATAGCATGGAGCCATAGCAGTGAATGTAGGGTCAAACTGCATTCATTCCACAGTGTAGACAATACCTTTGGAGTCACAGAACCGTCATGATATGGGAGTTGTAGTTTGGTGCCTGTCTCACCAAACTACAACTCCCAGGATTCCATAGCATGGAGCCATAGCAGTGAAAGTGGGGTCAAACTGTATTCATTCCGCAATATAGACATACCTTTGGAGTCACAAAACCGCCATGATATGGGAATTGTAGTTTGGTGTCTGTCTCACCAAATTACAACTCCCAGGATTCCATAGCAGTGAAAGTGGGGTCAAACTGCATTCATTCCACAGTATAGACATACCTTTGGAGTTACAAAACCGTCATGATATGGGAGTTGTAGTTTGGTATCTGTCTCACCAAACTACAACTCCCAGGATTCCATAGCATGGAGCCATAGCAGTGAAAGTGGGGTCAAACTGCATTCATTCCACAATGTAGACGTACCTTTGGAGTCACAGAACCATCATGATATGGAAGTTGTAGTTTGGTGTCTGTCTGACCAAACTACAACTCCCAGGATTCCATAGTTTTTCCCTATGCGGTCAGTGGTTCCCTTGATGTATAGTATAATGTATGATATATACTGATGGAAACGGAACTATTTCCTAATGTGATGAGGTCCCAAGTCATGTTCGGACTGACTATTTGATTTTAGCTTTAATCTCTTTGGATGGAATATGGCATCTCCGAAGATGAAGACCTAGGGATTTATAGGTCCCCAAAGGTTGGGGTCGAGTGGGAACCAAGGGTTCAGAAAGCCAGGCAGGGTCAGAGGTTATCTTTGGTCAGGCCGTGTGGGATTGCAGTTGGGCCGGCCATCTGCTATGATCATTAAAGCCTGTATTTCAACCCTCCGGAATTGTTAGTGTCTTTTTAGCACCACGATCGGATTTCTGACCCCTGAGTTCCTAGATATATGTTAAGGATTTCAGGAACGTGGAAAGGAGGGGGGCAGGGTGGGAAGTTTGGGTGAAAAGTGGAAGGTGGAAGAAAGACAAAACGGGCCATTGGGGGGAATGGAGGAAATCATAGGATGTCTTGGGGAGGAAGAGAGAAAAACGACGCGAAATCAGGAGTTTCCGAATGTCCTCCATCAACCGTCTGCACCTGGTATGTTTCCCGTTTCTAACTTCTTGAGCATCATTTCATTATAGTAGGAGAGGATTTCTTTCTGCCCTGAGGACAAATTAATGAAGATGAATAACAATAACAACAATAATAACAATAACAACAACAACAATAATACATCACACAGTCCTAAACACTTGTGAAGTGTTCGACTTGTGATTTTGCAGTGTCATACTGTGTCTTTGTGTCAATAATAATAATAATAATAATAATAATAATAATAATAATAATAATCCTTGCAGCCCAGGAGCAAGCCATCAGAACAAATGCAATTAAGGCCAAGATCAAAAAATCAGCTGATGACCCAAAATGCAGACTGTGCAAGGAAACCGACGAAACCATTGATCATCTCCTCAGCTGCTGTAAGAAAATCGCACAGACAGACTACAAACAGAGGCACAACTATGTGGCCCAAATGATTCATTGGAACTTATGCCTCAAGTACCACCTCCCAGCAGCAAAGAACTGGTGGGATCACAAACCTGCAAAAGTCTTGGAAAATGAGCACGCAACGATACTGTGGGACTTCCGAATCCAGGCTGACAAAGTTCTGGTCCACAAGGTCTCTCCCAACTCTACGATTCTATGAACCACATTAAGTATACGTTGTAGATCCACCCTTAACCCAATACTCAAACCACTGTTTCTGGATCCACAATTAGGAAATATTGGTTTCCAATATGTTTTGTCCTCCAAATGTCTTCCTGAAACTCCCTCCGTAGACGTGCTTCTTTCTTCCATCTCAGTTGACCATCAGTGATCCAATCATCTGTGGAACCCGATGCAAAGTTCTCCAGAGTTCTTCGGTTACAGTCCTAGGATTTATCTCAGTGCAAACTTTTATCGATACGTCATGACGCCCATTCCTTTGTGCTCACCTACGTGCAGCACATATTAATCTCATCATCCACTGACATCCCTCCATCTGTTCCTCGTTGTCCGGTAGTTGGAGGATCCTCTTTCGTCGGAGGCCGAAGACACAATCTCTTCATCTCAATCATGCCTCACGGTAATCACTCAGCCCCATTGTTGGGACCTTGGGATCCTAATCTCCTCTCCCTGGGCGCTTCTCCCCCTTTTCAGCACTTTGTTTTAGGAAATCTAACAATGTAATATATTTGGCTTTGGCACTCCCTATCAAAAAGCAATCTTGATTGCTAAACCTTTTTTCGAGGGGTGAGAAAAGAAGTGAGAGGAAAAGAGACGGAGTTGTTAATTCTTTCCAGGCAATCTGGCCGAAGAAATCTGGATAGTAGTAGTAGTAGTATTAGGAGGAGGAGGAGGAGGACAATGGACCTTCATTGATTTGGATTGGAGGCACCTAGGACCTTCTGTATCAACCAAGCAATATATCCATGACAAATTTTACTCCAATTTTGAAGAAACTATACATGGCACTGGACCTACTGTATGGATATGGGTAGCTCTTTGGACTTAAACCCACCCCATCTAGGAAACTCCAGCCAACTCTTTATCTAGATGTTCCTTCAAGGTCTTGGTCTAAACCCCGTTCTGAGTCCCAGATACACATGGGAGATATATAAATATTGACTAACAAAGTTCTCATGGATTTAATGGGTCTATGAAAGTCAGGATGAATGAAGGGGTACATCTGTACCATATAATGAATGTGGTTTGACACCTCTTCAACTGCCAACCAAGATTGCCAATTTGCAGTCCAAGCTTATCTGAAGAACCACAAGTTGGAAAAGGATACATGGGTGCATCTACACTGTGGAATGAATATGGTTTGACACCACTTAGGGTGTACACTGTGGAATGAATACAGTCTGAACCCACTTTGGGTGTACACTGTGAAATGAATGCGATTTGACACTACTGTAGTTTGGGTGTACACTGTGGAATGAATACGGTTTGACACCACTTTGGGTGTGCACTGTGGAATGAATACAGTTTGACACCACTTTGGGTGTGCACTGTGGAATGAATACAGTCTGAACCCACTTTGGGTGTACACTGTGAAATGAATGCAATTTGACACTACTGTAGTTTGGGTGTACACTGTGGAATGAATACGGTTTGACACCACTTTGGGTGTGCACTGTGGAATGAATACAGTCTGAACCCACTTTGGGTGTACACTGCGGAATGAATGCAGTTTGACACCATAAACCATTAAAATGCTACATAAGCCGATTGCTAGATGCACTCTTAAACACTTGGACTGCCATGCCTCAATGCTATGGAATGCTGAAAATTTCTCACAAAACTACAGATCCTAGACTTCTATAGCATTGAGTCATGGCAGTTAATGTGGGGCCAACCATGACAATTCTATGGTGTGGATATACAATCCTGGTCAGCTAAAGTTGGTTGGGTCATCCTACCTTTGATTTACAACTATCATCCCTTACTACTTCTTGAAGACTCAAAAACAATGATTCTATGTATGCTGGAACTCAATTTACAGACCCAGTCTTTTAGACTCATCTGTATTTTATAAGTGTTTTTATGAATGTCTGATGTAATTTAATAACTTTTTAATTGATTCACAATGTATTGTACAATTTTATATATGTGTTTTATTGTAAGCCGCCCTGAGTCCCCTATTGGGTGAGAAGGGCGGGGTATAAATATTGTAATAAATAATAAAATAAATAAATACATATGTCATTTCAGTGGTTCCCAACCTTTGGTCTTCCAGGTGTTTTGGGACTTCAGCTCCCACATTTCCGAACAGTTAGTAAGTTGGCTGGGATTTCTGGGAGCTGAAGTCCAGAACCAAAGTTTGGGAACCACAGGTTTAGATTCATTGTTATTGTGTGCCTTCAAGTCATTTCCACCCTATGACAATCCTAACGTGAACCTATCAGAACATTTGTTTGGGAGACTTTCACCATTGCCTTGCTCTGTGCTAGAGGTCTATTGGCTCAAATGTCTCCCTTTTCCAAAGAAGTGTCTGAACAGACGTTTACACAGCTCGATGACAGCTCCAGAGGCATTACAATTCAGCAGGCAAGCGGTACATGCTTGAAACAAAAATTGACTCCGTATGTGTTCAATAAGAGAGAGACAGAAACAACCCGAGAGAGGTCGGCCCCGATTTCCCTTGTCTCCTTATATCGGTGTGTATTTATGGCCGGAGTGAATGGGACTGACTTCCAAGCAAAGGAAGAGCAAATGGATGGGATTAATCCTGCTTCTCTTCCAGCCTACACACATGTGCCTCTTGCTCATTTCCATCCACTCCACAGGAACCGTACAAAAAATGGGGAGTTTTGTGACATCTTGAAGCCCTTCCTAATGGGTTGGCTGGGCTTTGGAGATTTCCTCCCGCTTCTCCGTTGACTTAGGTGGTCCAGGAAAAGTGTCAAGCGGGTCAAACGGGGGTTCGGAGGTCCCTCCACTTGTCTCCAGGTGATAGAAACATCAGATGTGGGGGCGAGAAGGAACGGAGATTAAATCAAGATCAAAGCAGAGACAAGGTGCCAGATTTTCACCCCACAGAAGGTCTCTCGGTTGATTTATGGGGCCCAGGAACTTGTCTTGTAGCAATTAATCTTCCCATCTGATGGGAGTAGCTAAGACCATCTTTAGACAGGCTTCAGACCTAAAACCAACAATATGAGACTCTACCATTGATGGAAACTTCATAAAGAACTTTAGATTCCTTGGAAAAGCAAGAATCAAGACCAGGTATGGGCAAACTTTGGCCCTCCAGGTGTTTTGGACTCCAACTCCCACAATTCCTAACAGCCTACCGGCTGTTAGGAATTGTGGGAGTTGGAGTCCAAAACACCTGGAGGGCCAAAGTTTGCCCATGCCTGGTCTAAATGGAGATGGGACTCCATCAATGCATCTCTTGGAAGACTGTAGCAGATCTCCAAAGAGTTTTCCATCTCTCAATGGCTTAAGGTAGCTTCATCAACACCACCCTCAACCATGAAATCATAGCACTCTAATAGTATAGAGCGGAAGGGCTCCAAGTCTATATATTATTCAGTGTGATCTTTGGGAATGGAAGAATTTCATTCTGGAGTCAAATCAAGAGGAATCTCTTACGAAGTTATTTTACGTTCATCTTCTGAAATCTGAAATTGTTTGTGGCCTTCAACAAATTTCTCTGCTTTGACATGCTTCATGCAACTGCTTTTGATATGGCAATCCAAGTGGTGCCAAACTGCATTGACTCCACAGTGTAGACGCTCTCTATGACCTACAGAAACCAAGAACGGGTAGTTGAGAAGACCCTAATTCAAGTCCCATCCATTCCAATGGTAGCTCCGTCCCCTACCTCTACTGGTTCTACAGTGTAGATCAATCGTTCTCAACCTGGGGTCCCCCAAATGTTTTTGGCCTTCAACTCCCAGAAATCCTAACAGCTGGTAATCTGCCTGGGATTTCTGGGAGTTGTGGGCCAAAAACATCTGGGGACCCACAGGTTGAGGACCACTGATCTACACTGTAGAACCAGTAGTGGTCAAGGACGGATCTGCCATTGGAATAGATGGGGCTTGAATTAGGGTCTTCTCAACTACACATTCTTGGTTTCTGTAGGGCATAGAGTGTGTCTACACTGTGGAATCAATGCAGTTTGGCACCACTTGGATCGCCATGACTCAATGCTATGGAATCGTGGGAGTTGCAGTTTGGGGAGGCACCAGCATTCTAAGACAGAGAAGGCAAAGGGCCTTGTAAAGAACTTTAGAATCCTTGGAAAAGCCAGAATCAAGACCAGGAATGGGCAAACTTTGGCCCTCCAGGTATTTTGGACTCTTTTGGAGTGCATCTACAGCAGTGGTTCTCAACCTAGGGTCCCCCAAATGTTTTTGGCCGACTCCCAGAAATCCTAACAGCTGGTAATCTACCTGGGATTTCTGGGAGTTGTAGGTCAAAAACATCTGGGGACCCACAGATTGAGAACCACTGATCTACTGTAGAACCAGTAGAGGTAGAGGATGGATCTACCATTGGAATGGATGGGACTTGAATTAGGGCCTTCTCAACAACACCTTGGTTTCTGTAGGGCGTAGGGTCCATCTACATTGTGGAATCAATGCAGTTTGGCACCACTTGGATCACCATGACTCAATGCTATGGAATCATAGGAGTTGTAGTTTGGGGAGGCCCCAGCATTCTAAGATAGAAAAGGCAAAGGGCCTTGTAAAACTACATCATAGAATCCCAGACCCTCATGGGTCATCCAGTCCAAGCCCTGCAAAGAAGCAGGAAAATCACATTCAAAGCATCTCTTGGGATTCCATAGCAATGAGCAATGGCAGCTCAAGTGGTTCCAAACTGCATTGATTCCATGGTGTAGATGCACCCTATGGCCTTCAGAAACCAGGAAGGTGTAGTTGAGAAGGCCCAATCCAAATCCCATTCATTCCAATGGTAGGTCTGTCCTCCTTCCACAGTTGAATATCGTCTCTCTGCCTTGGCTGTCCCCTCCCTTTGGGTTGCATCCTCCTTCCTTTTGGTGCATTTGAAGGCCTTCTTTTATCTTCCCCAACTATTCCCCGCACACATTTCACATGTGGTCTGTGTGGGGTACTTCCTGACATTTATTTTGTAGCAGAAAGAAAGAAAGAAAGAAAATCGCCCAAGCCGGCCTGAAGACCCCTGCCGAAAGGAGCCGGCATGTGGAACACCCAGGTTGTGAGAGAGAGAAGATCTAATCCAAACCAGATGAGGAGCCGCAATGGCCCATTGAGTCCGGCCAAACACAACGGCGAACATTGAGAACAAATCCCCCTCCTCACTCACTCGCTCTCTCGCTCATTCTCTGCTTTGTCCTCCTTTCTTTCTTTTTTTCCTTCCCCTTCTCACACTCCTCCCCTCCCTGGACTAAGTGGACACTTCAAAACACTAGGAAAATATTCCAAAGAGCATCGCCTGGATTTTTAAACTGATCTTGTTTGGGTTACGCTACCTACCAGGCCATGTTCTTCCTTCGCTCGAAAAATAAACCATAGGAAGCATTAATGCAAGGAGTCTATAAACACAGTCATTCCGAACGAAAAAGAAACCCTCCGCACTGGCATTTGGAGCTCAGCCATCCTCCACGAAAAGGCTCCGTCTGATGGGAGAACCAGATGGGACGGAGGCTCAATGGCCAACTCAAGAGACTTCATCTCGACGTGACAGGAGAGAGATGGGACCTGATTTATATCTGGGAATACAACCGCGACAACCTCCCCTTCGCCTCCCCAAGGCCATCAAATTGTGTGATGATCTGACTTCTTTTTTAATTGGCCTAATATTATAAATGTTTCTTCTCCAAATGCGCTTTTATAGAGGTCATCTGTAGGGCAGTGGTTCCCAATCTGTGCTCCGTGGACCACCAGTGGTCCACAAGAAGTAAAATTTGGTCCCTCAACATTACTACTACAGATAATAACACAGCCCAACAAAGAAAAATAAAATGTTGGTGTCTTTATAGGTCTGCTTCTGGGGTCATTTGGGGTGCTGATTCAGAAAACGGCATTGGATAGACCACATCAGCTCTAGATGATTAAATATGGTTTTCTGTGGTCCCCACTGAGCTGCTGAACTTGCTGGCCAAAAGATCGGTGGTTCGAATCAGAATGGTGTGAGCACCCACTGTTAGCCTCAGCTTCTGCCAATCTAGCAGTCCAAAAACATGCAAATGTGAGTAGATCAATAGGTGGGAAGGTAACGGTGCTCCATGCAGTCATGCCAGCAGCCACATGACCTTGGAGGTGTCTACAGACAACACCGGCTCTTCAGCTTAGAAGTGGAGATGAGCCCCAACCCCCAGAGTCGGACACAACTGGACTTTCCTGCTTCTTGCAGGGGGTTGGACTGGGTGGCCCGTGAGGTCTCTTCCAACTCTAGGATTCTATGAAACCTTTACCTTTACCTTTCCATGGGCAAGAAGATGGTGACTACTGGATGACACATGTTCTGTATCAGAAACTAGAGCTGACGTAGTCTATCCAATGCAATTTTCTGAATCAGCGCCACAAATAACCAAACCGAATCTAAAGTTGAGCAAAAATGGGTTCGTAACACTTTTGGTACTCATGTTGGAGAGTGGTCCCTGGTCAAAGGGTCCTTGGTCAAGTGGTCCCTGGTCAATTGGCCCCTGGTCAAGTGGTCTCTGCTCAAGTGGTCCTTGGTCAAGTGATCCTTGGTAAGTTGACTCACTTCTTTGGCGGCTTTTAAGCAGAGGCTGGATGCCATCTGTCGGGGGTGCTTTGAATGAGATTTTCCTACTTCTTGCAGGGGGTTGGATTGGATGGCCCGTGAGGTCTCTTCCAACTCTACGATTCTATGATTCTATGATTCTGTGATTCTACGTGGTCCTTGGTCAAGTGGCCCCTGGTCAAGTGGCCCTTGGTCAAGTGGTCCCTGGTCAAAGTGGTCCCTGTTCAAGTGGTCATTGGTCAAAAAAAAATAGGTTGGGAACCTGCTGAAGGGTTCCATTGATTGAAGAGGAGCTTGAAAATGCCAAAAACCACATTAAAAGATGACACAAAAAGGCCAGAAGTGTCATCACATATTACTCAACCATTGGGTGCATCTACACCAGGCATGGGCAAACTGTGCCCCTCCAGGTGTTTTGGACTCCAACTCCCACAAGTCCTAACAACCAGTAGGAACTATCTGAATTACCATGGCTCCACCCTATGGAATCATAAGATTTGTAGTTTCATAAGCCTTCTCTGCTCGTACTATAAATCCCAGGACCCCACAACAGTGAGTCAACCCATTGTGTTCCAATAACCGGGCGACTCTTTCCCCTTGTCAGCTTCCATCAATGCGTACAAACAAACATTATCTGCAGAAATGATGAACAGATAGATGCCATGAGATTAGGATTTCCTCCTCTTGGGTTTTTTGGCACCGAGAAGGAGACGAGAGAGAGATGGAGAGGGGGAGGGAAAGCCTCGAAGTTTCTGAATATTGCTTTTGTGTTTCAGGGAATGTTTATCTTGCCGAAAGGAAGATCTATTGTGCGTTTCCAGTGACCTTTGAGAAATCGGATTTCGTGACCGCCATTTTCACAGCTGCACGGCTGCATCGTTTCATTCAGGTATGATGATTATTTTCTTCATCTCCAGATGAACAACCGGCCCTCTTTTCTGAAGCTCCTTCCAAAGATCTCCTTTGTCTTGCCTTTGCTCCCCCAACTCCAGCTTCAGTATCACACTGCACTTCAAAACCTGTTGCACCGCATTGAAGTCTTGCAAAAAAAAAAAGAGAGAGAGCATATGCATTTGAAATATTTCGGTTGCGCTGTTTGAAATGATTCAAGACCTTTGGCTCACCTTTCAGCTTCCCAGGGCAAAATGGGGGTGATAAAATCCCCCTAAATTCATGCGCCAATCTCAATGGAAAGATGGGCGGGGATGGAGAAAGTGTGGAATGATAATATTCAATTCAGCAGAAACAAACAATGTAATGCTGAGTGTATTTATTCAGGAGTAACACCCATTATATACTCATCAGGATTAACTCTCTGCCATCCCATCTTTTCAACTGCATTTAAAATGTCCCAGTTTCTCTCTCCTCTCACTTTCCCCTTCAGATTTATTTCAGTGAATGCAAACTGGAGTTTCATCGACACTGCATGACATTATATGGTCAGTGTAGACCCATATAATGTATCTTAGTACTATTTGGAGTCCCATCTACACTGCATGGCATTATATGATTGATGTAGACCTATGTAATGCAGTTTACTACTATTTGGAGTCCCATCTACACGGCATGACTTTATATGGTTGATGTAGACCCATATAATGCAGTTTAGTGCTATCTGGAGTCCCATCTACACTGCATGGCATTATGTGGTCAGTGTAGACCCATATAATGTAGTTGAACTGCAACTTGGGTCTAAACTTTAGGTCCAGCTTAAGTTCAGTTGATTGGAGAAGGGCTCAAAAAAGCCAAAAACCACATTAAAAGATGACCCAAAAAGGCCAGAACATGCCTTCTGGGTCTCCAAAAATGGTGGCTGTGGAGTTTGCATGGGATCAGTAGGAGCAGAAGAAGGAGCCCAATTGTGTACTGCTCATGGGTCCAAGGTAAGCTTCCTTCCTCCCTTCCTTGGATATCCAACTCTAATCCACCAAAGAACCCCCCAGAAGTGCACCTTCCTTTCATGATGGGCTTTGAAGGCCCTCCAGGGTGACCTGTCACACCTTTGACAAGAGGCAACTGGGGACCTGTGAGACATTCTTCTTCTCCCATCCTCCTTCTCCTCCTGGCACAGATCCATCATCCCCGCCTTTCAGCTCCTCTCTGGGCGCGAAGAGGCCTGAGTGATCCATCTGCCTCTGACGGAGACGTTTCTCCCGTCCTCCCTTGAGCCAAAGAAGGAGATAAGCGATCTGCAGGTGGAGCCCAGAGTTGGCTCAGTCCTATGGTGCCATTTTGATTGACGGCAGTGCACACGGCGGGGCTTTGATGTGTGTTGGGAGCTTGGTGCTTTCAACCACTTCCTCATTTTTCATTCTCTTCTTGGTTTTTAGGACGTTTGGGGCACATCTGATGTGAAAAGCTAATCCCTTTTCCCTGGCATGATGCACATTGGAGAAGAGAGGAAGATCTGGATACTCCGTATCCATGCAATTGCTGGACTCACCTTGGAAAAAGGAAAGTGTCGATACAGTACAGGTACATCAATTTATTACGGTCTATGACCAGAATATATATATAGAAATGGGCACAGGTGCCCGAAAAGGGGAATCGCAGTTCCTATAAAAGTCAGATAAAAGAACAAGTTAAAAACATGCTATAATAAAAACAAATTAAAAGCAGACTATTAGCAGGGTCAGCTAATAGTAAATATCGATCCACTAAGTGGCTCTGGAGGGGGATAGAGGGAGCATTTGCAGTCTTTCAGTTATAACAAATTGCTCTGGCTACAGGCCCTGTGGGGTCAGTCATCATCTGTCTGATGGAAATTGCTGCCGCACAGAACCTGGCGACACTATAGGTTATCGCAGAACAGGAGTCTGAGAGCAGCAGAGAGGTGTAGTATCTTTCAGTGCGGCCTGGATGTTTTAAAAGCCAAGGAGTGATGAAATTGATTCTAATATCTCTATAAAACATACACTGGAGGAGCACGTGCTTGATAGTTTCGATATGGCCAGACTCACAAGGGCATAGTCTCTCCGGAGCAGGGGTCTTCCAGTACCTCCCCTCCAGTACTGCCGATGGGAGGGCATGACATCTTGCAAGAGTGAAGGATTTACGAGGGATTAAGAAAAAGCCTATTAAACATCAAATTAGTTTATGATTTTACTAATTAAGCACCAAAACATCATGTTATACAACAAATTTGACAGAAAAAGTACTTCAATATGCAGTAATGTTATGTTGTAATTACTGTATTTATGAATTTAGCACCAAAATATCACAATATATTGAAAACATTGACTACAAAAATGCCTTGGATAATCCAGAACCTTGGATAAGCAAGTCTTGGATAAGTGAGACTCTACAGTAATTGGGAACGTGATGGAAATGAGCCGTTACAATCAAGTTGTCCTAAAGGACCTAGGTATCTTCTCTACATCCTTCAACATGACTCTATGCCAGGTGTTTTGGACTTCATTTCCCAGAAGACCAAGCCAGCTTGGTCAACAGTCAAACATTATGGGAGCTGAAGTCCAAATTGAGTGGAGGACCAAAGTTTGGAAACCACTGCTCTATGAGAACCTCTAGCAGAAGTTGCCTAAAGGCTTTGAAATGGCCGAAATGGACAAATTAGCTTTAGCGCGTCAACAAACGAATACACTGAAACTTCAAGAAGAATGGAAACCCTTTACTGAATTAATGGCAAACCAGAAGAAGATGACCACAGTAGGATTTGTGAACTGAAATAACTAAAATAACATTCTATATCTATGAGACTCTGGAGGCCTTAGGCCAGTGATTTTCAACCTGGGGTCCCCAGATGTTTTTGGCCGACAACTCCCAGAAATCCCAACCTGTTTACCAGTTGTTGGGATTTCTTGGAGTTGAAGGCCAAAAACATCTGGGGACCCCAGGTTGAGAACCACTGCCCTAGATGATTGATTTAATAGCATTTTCTAATTGTAAGCCTGGTTAGTGAGATGCAGAAGCATGCCATAGAATCATCTGGAGAACCTAGAAGATTTCTAGAAGGACCTATTTTGTCAAGCATGGATCAATGAAACCATGGATACGGGTCCTAGAGGTACAGAATTTGTACTATCAATGAGACTTTGGAGCCAATGAGTTGACCTGGCTAGAGTATGGAAGTAACCTTTCCAAGCTCTACTTCCTACTACTTAAAGTAAGCCTGAGTCCTAGAACTGGCTCTCATTGATGCCACTAAGTCTTATGCATTAAGTATCAGTCATAGTGTGACTTTCCTGAGTCATACTTAACACTTGGAGACCTTGGAGATGTCTCACTGTATCCGTCCCAGAAGAAGACATGAAAACACTATCATAGGTTGACCTTCGGGTCTCCATAAGTCAGAAACAATTTGAAACCACACAATGACAACAAACTGCACTGATTCCCAAATTCTGCGTGTTATTGATGCTCCAAATCCAAACTTGGTGGAATGTAGTAATTCAACTCAACTGAATTGACGCCTCTGTTGCGAGTCTGCCCGAATGACAGAGTAGGCAGGGAAGAAAGAAAGCGTTGGGTGCCCTGACCCTTTGTGGCTTTGTGCTCCATCCCGTTGATTTCTTTGAGCAGGAATTCAAGGAGTGTGAAGGGAAAGTGCTGAGTCTTCAAACGGCCTCGTAAACATGTCATCTGTGAAAATGCCACCTCTGCACCTTGGAGGCTTCATCCGCTTCACCTTCGGCAAGGCCTGAAAGCCACATTCCTCGCAATTGGCGCCGGAAAAAAAATATATGAAAGAAGGCATGTGTGTGGGTGTGCATGGACATTTTTGTGGGTACATGTGCATTTTTTATTTAATTTAGGGAAAGCAATGGAAGAAAAGCAAGGCGGCCTTAAGTCCAGCCAACTGATGGAACTGGAGTCTTCGCCCTCAAAGCATGATGGGTAACTCTGAAAGCACGTCTTTCATTTCCTTCCAAGCAAATGAAGGGAGAAATGTACAAGATGAAAACCTGGTATAAGCATTTGAAGGAAGGAGCTCAGTCCAAGCTCTGAACCCAACTGGAGTTGACCTATCGCATTAATGAAGTTGGCACAAGAGTTGCTTCACCAAATTCTCATTGAGTCAATGGGTCTACCCCAGGGAAGCAGGACATTGCTCCCCAAAGAGGAGTGTGCCCCAAATCCAGGGGGGAGGAGGAAGGGGCCTGAGGCTGTTAGGAGTCCAAAACACCTGGAGGGAAGGCCAAAGTTTGACCATGCCTGTTCTATGACTTGGCATGGAATTGGTAGCATCCCATCCTCTGCTTCCATCCAGGAGGAAAGATACTTCTGCCCATTGCCTGCCTACTCAAGACTTTGGAGGTATGGGTTGCTGTAAGTCTTTCGGGCTGTCTGGTCATCTTCCAGAAGCATTCTCTCCTGACGTTTCGCCCACACCTATGGCAAGCATCCTCAGAGGTAATGAAGTCTGTTGGAAACTAGATAAGGGAGGTTTATGTATCTGTGGAATGATGTCCAGAGTGGGAGAAAGAACTCTTGTCTGTTGGAGGCCAGTGTGGATGTTGTAATTAATCACCTTGATTAGCATTAATGGTCCTGTGGCCTCAAGGCCTAGTTTCCAACAAACCTCACAACCTCTGAGGATGCCTGCCATAGATGTGGGCAAAACGTCAGAAGAGAAAGTTGTTAATGTGGGATTTGTGTATTGATAGTGTTTAAATGCAATTTGTGCCATGCTTGTATTGCAACTGATTGCATCCTCCAGAATGTACCATAGTGTGGAAAGAGTTAATTGCCAAGAAGCTGTGATGACCTTGATGTGTGGCTGGAACTAGGGAGTATCCAGACACAAGTGTTTGTGCATACCGGTTGTGTCAGTTCAGTTGAGTTCTGTCTGCCTAGAGTTTGAGTCAAGTCCTGTGTTCATCTGTCGTCTGTAAGTCTGTTTGTGTTAATACAATAAAACTTTGTAAATAGTTTTACCAACGTCTCTGAGTGTCTCTTCATTCTCGCTCCACTGCTTACATCCAACTACTGCTGCGCTGCAATTACTCTGACGAAAGCTTCTGGAACATGGCCATACACACACCAACTCAGCTATTCCAGCTATGAAAGCCTTCAACAATACTTTGGAGAAATATTTGGCAACTAAGATACAGTTGAGTGCTGCATAGATAGTGCTATGGTATATATGTCAACCTACAGTAGCGTTGTTGTATATTTTCCAGGCTCTATGGCCATGTTCCAGAAGTATTCTCTCCTGACATTTTGCCCACATCTATGGCAAGCATCCTCAGAGGTTGTGAGGTATGGACAAACTAAGCAAGGAAGGTTTATATATATCTGTGGAAAGTCCAGGGTGAGAGAAGAACTCTTGCCAGTTGGAGGCCAGTGTGAATGTTGTAGTTAATCACCTTAATTAGCATTGAATAGCTTCATCTCCTGGCTTCTTCCTGCCTGGGGGCATCCTTTGTTCAGAGTCATTAGCGGTTGATTAATGTCTGGAACTCCTCTGTTTTCAGAGTGTTGCTTCTTATTTACTGTTCTGATTTTTCTCTCACCCTGGACTTTCCACAGATATATGTAAACCTTCCTTGCTTAGTTTCTCCATACCTCACAACCTCTGAGGATGCCTGAGGATACTTCTGGAACATGGTCAGACAGCCCGGAAAACATACAACAACCCTGTGATCCCCGCCATAAAAGCCTTCGACAACAAACCTACAGTAGGACCTTCAGAGAAGACCTTCAGAGAAGGAGACTCCAGCACTTAGTGAGGAAAGCCATCATCCATGTAAATGTATTGATGTAAATGTGAACCCAACAATACATTCGTCCCTCTGTATCCACTGATTCCACCAATCATGGGTCAAAAATATTCAAGGGGGAAATTTCCATAGCTTCCTACCATTCCCACAGATCTCCTTCACTTGATTGAGTTCTTCACCATTTTATATAAGGGACACCATTTCATATCATGGGGCTCGAGAGTCTAGGTTTTGGTATCCACAGGAAGTCCAAGAACCAAATCCCCGTGGATACAGAGGACAAACCACTTTGGAAACTGAGCCAAAGAAAGAACAGAGAACTATAGAAAACCGTGAAAGATCTTTGTTATGAATGAGGATCAAAACTTACAGTGATATTGGAATTTGGCCGGGACATCAAAGTTTTTACGGTGTCAAATCGGTGATAGGGACCGCTCCGCTGCGGGATTAAAATAACAGGGCAGGAATTCCCCCACAGTCCCCTGACTTTGCACATCATGCGTGACACATGTGACGCCTGGCAAGAGATGAGCACAACGTCGGGCCCAACTCCTCTGGAGACGTCTCTTCGTTGACATGAAGGAGCAGCAGAAACAAAGAGGAGGAGAAATAAATGTGGCTTAATGTCAGGGGGAAACCTTCACCTACTGCTTCAGTTATGGAGCGTATATACTCTAATAAACATTCGAGCCATTTTATAATTCCCATTTACCTTCATTCTTTCCATCCCAAGGCAACTGTTGCTTGGGTAGCTGCTATCATGTATTTTGCCATTTGTGAGAAGTATGGAAAGATGAATTAAATTGTAAAGAGATGGAGAACTGGATAAAAGTAATTAGGGGAATTAAATGTTTAAGGATTGCGGAATACACACCATCAAGTATTGGCAAAATGGTATCGAGCCCCACACTAAACAAGTGGAAGGCAATGGGAGGGATAAAGACCAGATCGAAATTGCCAACCTGTTTTCCTTGATGGCAGAGGATGAAGGCGGGCAGGCCTTACTGTTTAGATAAAGCAAGGGAGACAGATCGGTTGGGTCAGTTTGCTTCTCAAGAGAGGTGCCAAATGCATCCAAGGAGCTTTTGATTTCCTCGCCCGGTCCTTCTGCAACACCTCTTTACTCATTCAAGCTCCTTTGTTGACTTTAACAGCTGCTGTTTGAACATTTGCTCCGCAGAGAACATGTCTCCCATTTTTCTTGGAACCACAACACAGGCCTAGGAAGGGCTGCTTTGACTTGTGCTTAGGAATTAGGTGTTTGAAACACCAACGGGCCAACCTGCTGTTTTAATTTAGCTGGGCTAAAGGGTCCCAAAGAGCAAGGTGGCCACATTGGTTAGACAGACTCTGCAGGAAAAAAATTATTATACAGCATTTCGATCCCGCCTTTCCCACACAATAAGAGGATTCGGGAACTTCTCTTGCTTCTTTAGATGTCATGCGAAACGTTCTTTAGGCAACTGTCCTCCTGAATGTGAGCAGCCAGCACCCACTGAATGGGGTTGTGCATGGATACGTTTTGCAAAACGGGCTTCAGCTGTTTTGGCCCTTTTGGACAGCCGTAATGGCATGGACACCACAGCCATTTTTTCAGGTGCAACAGACAAACGATCGCAGAAAAGGTGGTTTCTTAAGTCTGATGCCTTAAACCCAGTTATTATGGAAGGATCTGAAAAGAAACAATCCTAGAAAAGGTGGTTTCTTAAGTCTGATGCCTTAAACCCAGTTATTATGGAAGGATCTGAAAAAAAAAATGATCCCAGAAAAGATGGTTTCTTAAGTCTGGTGCCTTAAACCAGTTATTATGGAAGGATCTGAAAAGAAACAATCCCAGAAAAGGTGGTTTCTTAAGTGTGATGCCTTAAACCCAGTTCTTATGGAAGGATCTGAGCAGAAACAATCCCAGAAAAGGTGGTTTCTTAAGTCTGGTGCCTTAAACCCAGTTATTATGGAAGGATCTGAAAAGAAACGATCCCAGAAAAGGTGGTTTCTTAAGTCTGATGCCTTAAACCCAGTTCTTATGGAAGGATCTGAGCAGAAACGATCCCAGAAAAGGTGGTTTCTTAAGTCTGATGCCTTAAAACCAGTTCTTATGGAAGGATCTGAGCAGAAACGATCCCAGAAAAGGTGGTTTCTTAAGTCTGATACCTCAAACCCAGTTCTTATGGAAGGATCTTGAAAGAAACGATCCCAGAAAAGGTGGTTTCGTAGGTCTGATGCCTTAAACTCAGTTCTCATTGAAGGATTTTAAAAGAAACGATCCCAGAAAAGGTGGTTTTGTAGGTCTGATGCCCTAAACCCAGTTCTCATTGAAGGATCTGAGCAGAAACGATGAGCAGAAGGGACTCGGGGCGGCTTACATAGGGATCAAGACCTAAAAACACAATGATACGTAGCATAAAATTATATTCCAAAATTAATACATAAAATATATAAAACATAAAACATCATAATTCAATAGTCCAACAACTGGCCAGTGCCATGGACATATCCAGAGTTTTATAATGGCGGAAAACAGAGCTCTTTTATCTCAACTCCACATATGAGTTCCTGCGATTGGATCTGCTGATTTACAGCTGATTTCAATATTCACTTCGTCACTCTCCTCTTTCCAATTCGATGTTGCATAAATTTAATCCACACACCATTGACTTTCCCCGGCTAAGCCGACAACTGTTCGGCATCGGACCAAACATTCTTGTAAAGTCTAAATTTATCTGAATGCGAACACGCTATAAAACACGAACGCCACAATAAAACGGCTGCAATAAAAATGGGGAACATTCTCTCTGTGTGTGTATGAGACAGAGAGAGGTTGATCCTGTGTCTTGAAGGCCAATAACCTCTCCTTTCAAGACCTGAGATCATTTGTTTTTGGACAAGTTTAAACCGAGGACCTTGACAGAGAACCTTGCGACTGAAATGTTAGAAGCCGGTTAACAAAGAAGCAATAAGCACTGAGCTGAAATATGGATGGAAGCACTACGAACCCTTGGCTGAGGTCTGAAACTATAGAAAGAAGTAGGCAATATCTGCCAGGTATTGCTCTATGTTTGATATAGTTTTTGAAAAAGGCATAGAAAGGCAACATTAATCAAAATAAGCAAAATATGTGCGGTATGGAATGCGGTTCATCGGGGCAACTGACTTTCTTGGTGGATGGGTAAATTAAAACACATGGCAACGTGTTACGAGGAGGAACACACTGCCGACTGTATTACTCCTTCTCTTTATTGGCTAATCCCTAATCAGAACCAGCTGGTCATAAAGCAAGGGAGTTCATGGGAACCCACCCTTTGTTGAAAGGAGAAGTCGGTGTCAATACCAGAAACAGATGAGGACACTTATATACACAGAAGAAAGCCCAAATGTAATTGCCTTCTCGAGGTCAGGTTACGTAAAGACACCGGTGGACAAAGGTGAGGCGCTGGCCACCAAGACCGGCACATGAAACACGGGCGCTTCTCCATGGGTTCGTGCATCTGGAAGGGAAATCTCCAGGGTTCAATTTGGAGAAGGGCGTCCAAGAGACATGGGTCTCCAGCATAGTTCTCCAGATGTTGAGAACTTCAACTTCCAGAATCCCCACGCACTCGGCAAACTTGAAGGTCTTGAAGGTCACCATCTTAGATATCTCTTTTGTGCTATCCACACATGACACTTTGACCCCATCTTAGCTGCAACCTATAGATTCCTGGGAGGGACTAAAGCTCTCTGGAGAGGCATATAAGTAATTAAATATACCATCACCTAGCACTTCATAGGATGGAGCAATTGCAGTTTAAGGTGGAATCAAAGCATCACCATTGTCTGGTGGCAGAAAAACAAAATGCAAAGATACAACGTGTGTGACACCTGGCTCGACAACAGTCCATGTGAGAAAGATCATGGAGCCTTCATGGAGAACAAGTTCAAGATGAGCCAAGAGGGTGATGCAGAAGCTCAAAAAGTCAATGGGATTTTGGGCTGCATCAAAAGGAGATGAGTGTCCAGATCAAGGGAAGTCGTGGTAACTATCTAATCAGCTTTGGTTAGACCTCACCTGGAAAACTGTGTCCAGTTCTGAGCACCATAGTTCAAAAAGGATATTGACATGCTGGAAGGTGTCCAGAGAAGGGCAACTAAAATGATCAAAGGTCTGGAGACCATGAATCCCTCTGAGGATCGTCTTAAAGAACTGGATCTGTTTAGTCTGCAGAAGACAAGGTTGAAAGGCGACATGATAAATAACAAAGGACTCTCTACAAAGAGTATCATAAGGAGGAGGGAGTACACTTGTATTCTGCTGCCCTTGAAACTAGAACTAGGAGCTATAGGTTCAAATGACAGGGAAGGAGATTCCACCTGAACATTAGGAAGAACGTCCTCACCGTGAGAGCTATTCAGTAGAGGAACTCTCTGCCTCGGAGTCTGGTAGAAACTCCTTCCTTGGAGGCTTTTAAACAGAGATCCGATGGCTATCTTTCATGGATGCTTCGATTGTACTTTTCCTGCATGGCAGGGGGTTGGACTAGATGGACCATGGGGTCTCTTCCAACTCTATTATTATTATTATTATTATTATTATTATTATTATTATTATTATTATTATTCCATATGCTAATCAAATTCACTCCAGTTTACCTTTGCCAAGGAAGCTTCTGGATCTATTCTGGACTGATGTGAATTTTCACAGTTCAGGACGTATTCTGCGTAAAATTCACATGTGGTTGCTTTGCATAGAAACCAGCATTGTTTGCATAGAAATCTGCATTTACTGTACATGACTTAATATTTCTGCATGGAAATATGTTTTTCATGTAGAAAAGAGTGCTTCCTATGCGGAAAAGGGTGTTTTGTATGCAAAAACCCCTTATGTGCAAATTTTGTGCGCAGAAATCCCTGAATTGCGAAAAGCCCCCTGAATAGCTGGAATTCAATTTGATAGACTCGTATTTTTAGATCTGATTGCACCTATCTGCTATTTAGTATTGTATTTTATGAATGTTGCTGTAATTAATTAGTTAACTATTTTAATTGATTTGTATTGTATTTTATATTTTTATATACATGTGTTTTATTGTAAGCCGCCCTGAGTCCCCTTTTGGGTGAGAAAGGAGGGATACAAATGTTGTAATAAATAAATAATAAATAAATAAACTGTGTAGTTTTCAAAGACTTTCATGCAGAGGGAGGGAAATTGGTGAAATTACCCATTGCTACCTTTGAGAGGAAACATAGTGGAGAATCACATTCCTAATACAAAGAAAGCAAGGAATTTGCTTATCGTTGCTCTTTCGTGGGTCGAGCTTTGGACCGAGTCTCAATGGAGTCAGAGCTTATCCCGCCAACCATGGCTCTGCATCAAACTGTCTAACCTTACAAGCTTTGCTTCTAATCCAGCCTTTTCTCTCCTTTCCCGGACTTACAGGAGGTTTCATTTCCCCGGCAAAAGGCTGAGACTCAGAACTCAGTTTCCTTCTGTTGTTTCTAGCTTAAAGTAATGCCTTTCGAGAGACTGTGGTTGCTGAAAAAAAGAAAGGGAGAAACCAGTAGGGAAGAGGTTATTAGCATCAGACTTAATAACATCCATCTCGGCTCCTTGCCCTCTCCGAGGCATTGTAAGGAGGCACATTTGGCTTCCCCCAAAAAAGGGGATCCTAATCTGAAATGAATTTATAGCTAATTCGACCTGTAGGCTAGTGACTTTGGGATTTCCTAGATAATACAATCCAGACAGTAATGTTGATGGATGCAAAAGGCTCGCCTGTGTAGTCGATGTAAGGCCCTGTCAAGAGAATGACGGATGCATTTTTGCTTAACCATAAGTCACCTCCAGTATGCTGGGATATTGAGGACTGGGCTACAATTATAGGATCATAGAACCGTAGAGTTGGAAGAGACCTCATGGGCCATCCAGTCCAACCCCCTGCAAGAAGCAGGAAAACCTCATTCAAAGCACCCCTGACAATTACAGTAGTTAATAGAGCTGTGCAAAATTTCGAAAGTGGTTCGTAAATCGGCAAAATTCGTATTTACGACACAAAGAACGAATCTGAATTTGAGCACCCAGATAGAATGAAACTAGGATCCACTGAAATTCTGGAAAAGAATGTAAGTATTTCATTAGTAATCTATGTCCTTTATTCTTTCTGACTGTTTGTTTTGCAATAATCAGCAGGAAGCAGTGTTGGGACTCATTGAGGATTGACGCACGTCCGTGGAACAAAACTAATGAAATGAAACTTCCAAAATTCGGATCTGAAACAAAATGGAAGGGGGGATACGACATATTTCATATTTCTAAAAGAAATAGTTTTTTTGGCATTTCACATACTTCTATTACGTAGTTACTGCATGATCTTTATCTCATTTTTTTACCAACTAAGTGTTGTACGTGCGTCGGCGATCCAGCTGTGCTCTATTCATGGGTAAGTTCCTCTATGAAAGTGGTTGGACATATTTGTCTGGATCATCCACATTGAGTTCAAATTTGCAGAACTAGAGTGGAACATGTGGTATCATTTCTCATAAGGATACGAATTGTTTCTGGAGCCACTCCCACCCCTCTAAGCCACGCCCCCTTTCCAGGGGGCATTGAGTCAAATTTTTTCTGGAAAAGGGGCGGCAGGCCAAATAAGTTTGGGAACCACTGGTGTAACTGAATGGACAGACATGTATGCCTTGGACATTGATATGTCATGCACAACCAGGAACAATGTGTATCCTTATGAGCAATGACACTACATGCTTTTTTAAAATTGCACAATTCCAATGTTCAAAAACAAAAAAGAGAGGCAAATATCAGTGAGACACAAAACAGCTTGAGTTGTTATAGGCATCACAGCCAGACGAATCTATAGGAATGGCTGCCACGCTTTGGGCAGGGGCAAAGGCTTTCCTTGATAAATCCTGACAAGTTGGAGGAGGCAGTTAAAGGATGTGTCGAAATGGGCCATACTTTACAAACAAGTCTCAAGGGGGTCACCGCCAAGGGCCCGGGGCCTCTAGCGAGAGAGAATATATGGCTGTTGAAAGCAATCCCTTTGTCCCGTAACAGGTCCAATCTTCTTCTGGCTCACTTGAGTTGTGCCAAAGCGATGGGAGTTGCTTCAGATTTATGAGGTGCGTGACAGGCTTTTGGCTCACACTCAGAAGAATTTATATCCTTTAAATTCTGCAGATACATGCCGAGGGGGCAGACAGTCTCCAACCTACATTCGTATAATTCTCTGAGAGATAAGCGGGGAAATAGAGCTGCCATCTGTCTATTAGATCTATACCTCCAAGGCTTCCCAAGTAGGATTGATCTGGGCAAAGGTGGCATCGTGTCTCTCTCCCAGCAAGCTCATTGCAAGACCATCCAGTGCATACTAGTGTCGGGACAACATAGGAATTCATCTTTGTAATAATAATAATAATAATAATAATAATAATAATAATAATAATATCTGCGCGCATCATCCAAAAATACATCACACAGTTCTAAACACTTGGGAAGTGTTCGACCTGTGATATGAAATCCAGCATAGCTATCTTGTTTGCTGTGTCATAAAATAATAATAATAATAATAATAATAATAATAATAATAATAATAATAATAATAGGAGCAACCCCAGGGGCCATCCAGTCCAACCCCCTTCTGCCATGCAATAAAAGCACAAATCAAAATACCCCAACAGATGGCCACTCAGCCATTTGTAATAATAATAACAATAATTGTCATCATCGTCGTCATCATCATCATCGGAACAAGTCCAGAAGCCATCCAGTCCAACTCCCTTTATTCTGCCATTCAGAAAAAGCACAATCAAAGCACCCCCAATCGATAGCCATCCAAGCTTTATAATAATAGTAGTAGTAATAGAAGCAATTCCAGAAGGCCATCCAGTCCAGCCCTCTTTATTCTGCCATTCAGGAAAAGCACAATCAAAGCACCCCCAACAGATAGCCATCCGGTCTTTGTAGTAGTAGTAGTAGTAGTAGTAGTAGTAGAATAGAAGCAACCCCAGAGGCCATCCAGTCCAACCCCCTCCTTCCATGCAGTAAAGACACAAATTACCCCCTGACAGATGGTCATCCAACCTTTGTAATAATAGTAGAAGTAGTTGTAAGTAGTAGTAGTAGTAGTAGTAGTAGTAGTAATAGGAGCAATCCCAGAAGCCATCCAGTCCAACCCCCTTCTGCCATACAGTAAAGGCACAATCAAAGCATCCCCAGACAGATGGCCACCCAGCCTTTGTAATAGTAGTAGTAGTAGTAGTAGTAGTAATAGAAGCAACCCCAGGGGGCATCCAGTCCTACCTCTTTTATTCTGCCATGCAGGAAAAGGATCTGGGCAGTGAGGAAGGTGATGAAAAAAGGCTTTTGGTAGCGATGGGAGGTGAGCGGAGGAGGAAGAGCAGGAAAGAGGAAACAAAGCTTGGAGGAGAGAACCATGGAGCCCCTCAGTATGGTTTGTGGAGCCTCAAGGACTTCGCAGAGCACACTTTGAGAACTGCTGCTCCGTGGAGAATCTGACCATTGAATCACTCTGGAGGACCTACAGATGGTTAAAGATGGACATCTCTAGGAACTTCTAGGTCCTCCATTGGAATCCACAAGTCATCATGCTGGGGAACCTAGAAAGAACATATTGATCAAGAGAGTAGTTGTGTGTTTTCCGGCATATTAAGTATTCATGCCAAGTTTGGCCCAGATCCATCATTGATCAAATTTGCAAATAATCAAATCCTCAAACGTGAAGCCCATCAACATGGAAGACCAACTGTCCATGCCCAGCATCCCGTGCTCTATCCACACAACGACCTGTTAAGCAGCCTGTCAGGATTTCAATTGGACCCCCATGAAAGTAGCCCTGCCCACGAATTGAATCCCGTAATCCAGGAGATGCGACAAGTCCTACGAATTCCCACCACCCATCCGCACCACAGCTCTGCCAGATCCAAGAAGCGATTCTGGCCTTTCGAGCCTGCGAAGTGCGCCGCTGAGCTATTCCACAGCCCCAGACGTTGTAGGGGAAAATCACACGTTATCAGTCTGTCTCCAGCCCTCCTTTTCCCGTGCCAGAGGTTAACAAGGAGACGGTTGCTGCAGAACTTTGACGGCTCTTCATCTCTAATGATTCACTTGACAGATGTTCCCCTGGCTTCTCTCCAGGCCGTAATGGGGACTCCATCGCTGCCTCCGAGTGCATTAAGAATGACCTACTTATGTCTACCCGCCAGGAGACGGTAAATTTTATTTCAGGATGATTTTTGGGATGATAGGGGGAAACATTATAGGTGGCAGCTTTTCAGGGAGTTTCCCATTTAAGAGCAAAACAGATCTGCTAAGGTCAAGGTAAAGGTTTTCCCTTCACATGAAGTCCAGTCGTGTCCGACTCTGGGGGTTGGTGCTCATCTCCATTTCTAAGCCGAAGAGCCGGCTGAGCCTAGGAGAGGAATGCCTCCCCATTACATCTGATGTGTGACAATGGGTGTTAATAATAATATTCATATTAATAACAATATTTACTCTGGGACCCTAAGCTGAGTCTGGGAGAGGAATGCCTCCCCATTACATCTGATGTGTGCCAATGGGTGTTAAGAATTATATATATATATATATATATATATATATATATATATATATATAGTTATGGGAGAGGGCTGCTTCCCGATGACAGCTGATGTGTGCCAATGGGTGTTAATAATAATATTAATAATAATAATAACAATAGTACTCTGGAGAAGACCCAAACGTGTTAAAAGTTGGTGGGCTAAAAGGGGTCAAAATGCCCTCCATGTGTGGCAATTTTAACCCCTTTAGCCCAAAAACCGAGAGGGCGGGGGTGAACCTTGGAAACCCTCCCATTGCAACCAATGGTCTGAAAATTTTTGTGTTTTTCGTTAGCCAGACGAAAATTCATGTCGTATAGGCGGCCCATTTTCGTTAGTGGGACACGAATGCGAAAATGAGACGACACGAATGAAATTACACAAAACGAACAGCAATTCCATACGAATGCACAACACTAATATTCACCAACCTTTTTTAAAAGAAGGGATGCTGGTAGGAGACTCAGTTTAGCCCTTTGGCACCAACTAAACTTTCTAAAAAATATGCACCACAATGAAGGTTCAAAACACAGAACACAATATGTATATTAGAGCATCATATAGATAATAATGTTAACAATAATACAAATAATAATACAACTGATGATCAACTTCTCTAATATACATATTGTGTTCTATGTTTTGAAGCTTCATTGTGGTGCATATTTTTTAGATATTGTTTAGAATAGATAGCTGTGTTTAGTTATGATTACCAACTAAACCTTCACCTGGGTTGGCATCATGATGGAACCCTTCTGCTCTGTTGCTACCTGCTCAAACTCGAAGATATGGAGAAATACCTGGATGTGGATGCTAAAATGCAGATGCCTTTGGTGGAAAGCGCGGGCGGAGAGATGTGGCAAGTTAAAACCATTCAAAAGCCAGTTTGTATTTGTATTACAGATGCTTTCTGGGGGAGTGTGGGGTGATTTATTTGCCTTTCAAAGCGAGTGCACCAACAAGGCAACCCTCTCTGGGCCTGTCTCTTCATTAGCCTTGCATTGCCGAAGCCTCTCTAAGCCGCGTCTGAAACTAAAATAATATTTTCGTCGAATGATACCTTTGCCAAAATCCAAAGCAAAAAGAAACACGGGGGGAAGAGGGAGGAAAGGGGGAAAAAAGGCCCGGCATTGGCTTGGCGCTGGTTGGGGGTCACGTACGAGAGAGGCTCTCTTGTGGGCACGGAACCGAATAAATATTTCAAAGGGGGGGAAATCATTAACCTTTTGTCATTAATGTTCATGCTCCTCGCCGTTTGAATTAGTGCACCTGCCAAAATAAGCACCGAGCCTTGTTACCCTCTTAGGGACAACCCTGTTCCATAAATCACCGCCTTCCAGTGACAGCTAAATGTGTTTTATATCACATAGAGAGCCTGTGTTTATGAATGTGAGATAAAAAGGGTTTAGCCAGTGCAAACACAGGGACTACTGTGTAACGCCTGCCTCCTTCTCGCTCGCTCTCGCTTACTCCACTTTCTCTCCTTGAGTTGGAGATTGGATCCTTGTTCTCAACCTTCAAGGTCTTCAAGTGAGACCTGCAGGTCCGCAATTGATTGATTGATTGATTATTGGCAACATTTATATCCCGCCCTTCTCACCCCGAAGGGAACTCAGGGCGGCTTACAAGTTATATGTACAAACAATCTATATCTATAAAAGAGTAATGAAATTTCGGCCTAGGACAAAACAACAAAACTACACATCCCAGAAACACTAGACTTGGCAGCACAACCCCTCATCCATGCCTCTACGTTCGTACAACAAAAAGCTCCAGCTACTCCAGAAAACGGCCAGGTTTTGAGACTGTGAGGCTATTCCCTGCTATTCCACATGGCCAACAAAAGATTCCCATAAGCCACAGCAACGCGTGGCCAGGCAAAACTAGTGTATTATATTATTAGCATAGCACAATACCAGCAATTATTATTATTATTATTATTATTATTATTATTATTATTATTAACGGTGCTCCATGCAGTCATCCCAGCCACATGACCCTGAAGGTGTCTATGGACAACGCTGGCTCTTCGGCTTAGAAATGGAGATGAGCACCAACCCCCAGAGTCAGACATGACTGGACTTAACATCAGGGAAAACCTTTACCTTTACTATTATTAATAATACTATTAAGAAGGAGACAGAAGTCCTGATCCTTGCAGCCCAGGAGCAAGCCATCAGAACAAAGGCAATTAAGGCCAAGATTGAAAAATCAGCTGATGACCCAAAATGCAGACTGTGCAAGGAAACCGACGAAACCATGGATCATATCCTCAGCTGCTGTAAGAAAATCACACAGACTGACTACAAACAGAGGCACAACTATGTGGCCCAAATGATTCATTGGAACTTATGCCTCAAGTACCACCTCCCAGCAGTGTTTCCAAGCATTAAGAATCTAATTTTACATATAATAATAATAATAATAATAATAATAATAATAATAATAATGCTTTGATTGAAGTCAAAAATCAGAAACTCCTCAAAGCACAGCAGACAAAGAATCAGTACAAGAAAGCCGCACTACAAACTAGAGCTGACAGCTGGCACAACAAAACATTGCATGGAAAGTTCCTTGACAAAACTGAAGGAAAAGCTGATAAGGAGAAGACCTGGCTGTGGCTCACGAATGGGACCCTGAAGAAGGAGACAGAAGGCCTGATCCTTGCAGACCAGGAGCAAGACATCAGGACAAAGGCAATCAAGGCCAAGATCGAAAAATCAGCCGATGACCCAAAATGCAGACTGTGCAAGGAAACCAACAAAACCATTGATCATCTCCTCAGCTGCTGTAAGAAAATTGCACAGACTGACTGCAAACAGAGGCACAACTACGTGGCCCAAATATTTCATTGGAACTTATGCCTCAAGTACCACCTCCCAGCAGTAAAGAACTGGTGGGATCACAAACCTGCAAAAGTATTGGAAAATGAGCACGCAAAGATACTGTGGGACTTCCGAATCCAGACTGACAAAGTTCTGGAACACAACACACCAGACATCACAGTTGTAGAAAGGAAAAAGGTTTGGATCATTGATGTTGCCATCCCAGGTGACAGTCGCATTGACGAAAAACAACAGGAAAAACTCAGCCACTCTCAGGACCTCAAGATTGAACTGCAAAGACTCTGGCAGATTGTGATTTTGTGAAACGAAATCCAGCATATCTATCTTGTTTGCTGTGTCATACAATAATAATAATAATAATAATAATAATAATAATAATAATAATAATAATAATAATAATAATACATCACACAGTCCTAGACACTTGGGAAGTGTTCGACTTGTGATTTTGTGAAACGAAATCCAGCATATCTATCTTGTTTGCTATGTCATACAATAATAATAATAATAATAATAATAATAATAATAATAATAATAACA
Source organism: Anolis carolinensis (assembly GCF_035594765.1). Classification (NCBI taxonomy): domain Eukaryota; kingdom Metazoa; phylum Chordata; class Lepidosauria; order Squamata; family Anolidae; genus Anolis; species Anolis carolinensis. Next base: position 1,502,658 of record NW_026943820.1, read on the forward strand.
ATAATAATAATACATCACACATCCTAGACACTTGGGAAGTGTTCGACTTGTGATTTTGTGAAACGAAATCCAGCATATCTATCTTGTTTGCTATGTCATACAATAATAATAATAATAATAATAATAATAATAATAATAATAATAATACATCACACAGTCCTAGACACTTGGGAAGTGTTCGACTTGGATTTTGTGAAACGAAGTCCAGCATATCTATCTTGTTTGCTATGTCATACAATAATAGTAATAATAATAATAATAATAATAATAATAATAATAATAATAATAATAATAATAATAATTACACAGTCCTAGACACTTGGGAAGTGTTCGTTTTGTGATTTTGTGATACGAAGTCCAGCATATCTATCTTGATCTCTAGATCCTTTGGTAGGATCAAGCAGGAATGGACCATACATCCATGTTGAAGAAACTACATATTCCTAGAGAAGTGTTTTTTCGGGGGCCTGAGGCTGTCAGGAATGGTGGGAGTTGAAGTCCAAAAGACCTGGAGGGAAGGCCCAAGTTGGCCCAGGCCTGCCCTAACCCCAAGCAATGTTTTATCTGGCTTCTTCTGTTGATTTTTGATACGACAGACAAGTGCCTCCCCATCTCCTTGATCCCTGAGCTGCCTGTTCCGAAAACTGCACACTTCTAGGTTTTCTGTTCCAAGACTTAATCTCTCTGTGCCGTGCCATCATAAATATTGATATCCACAAATCCGAGGAGCGAGCATCGAAATGTGGGGTATCTGGGCGAAGCTGTTTTGGAGCACGTTGGACGTTTTCTCTGCTGGAGCCACGAAGGGCCGGAGAGTCCTGTGGAACTTCGCTCTCCGCTGCAACACAATAACAGGAAACATTTCGGTGGCCTCTAAAGTACTTGGCATAGTATTTCACTTTCATGCTTACATTGTCCGAGCATCAATAAAACTGGAAACTGTGATATAATTAAATCCATTCTTCCTACAGAGAAGATGACGGCCTGAGATAACAGCGAGAGCCGTTCATTACATTCGGCTCCGGAGAGCACAGAACGGCACCGTCTCCCTTTTCTCCAGCCAAAAGCTCCGGCTTATTTATTTGTCCCAAAGAAGCATAAAAAAGGAACTCGGGGGGAAATGAGAGAAAGTTGGCAGAAGCAGCCTGACAAAGTTTCCTCCCCAGATCTTTGTACGCAGAGTTCAAGCCTCACCTTCGGCTGAAATGTGAAAGGCTTGGCTTGGGCCAAAGGCATTTGAGCAAAAAACAACACGAGAAGGTTCCTTTCTTGGCATTGTTTTCACGACGGGCCATATTACATGGAAAGGGATCCTTGGATTGGGTTGCTGTGAGTTTTCCGGGCTGTCTGGCCATGTTCCAGAAGCATTCTCTCCTGACATTTTGCCCACATCTATGGCAGGCATCCTCAGAGATTGTGAGGTCTGTTGGGAACTAGTCAAGTGGGATATATATATTTCCAGCCTCTACTTAAAAATGTCCATGGAAGGAGCTTCTACCAGACTCCGAGGCAGAAAGTTCCACTGCTGAACATCTCTTAAGTTCTTCCTAATGTTGAGTGGAGAAGACCTCTTTGCTTCCTCTTCCACAGAGAGGGATTGTTCTCCTCTGATGCCATTCAATTCATAGAATAACAGAGTTGGAGGAGTCCACATGGGCCATCCAATCCAACCCGCTGCCATGCAGGAAAAGCACCATCAAAGCCCACCTGGCAGATAGTCATCCAGCCTCCATTTAAAAGCTTCCAAGGAAGGAGCTTCCACCAGACTCTGAGGCAGAGAGTTTCCACTAATGTTGAGTGGAGAAGACCTCTTAGCTTCCTCTTCCACGGAGAGGGATTGTTCTCCTCTGGTGCCATCCAGTTCATAGAATCATAGAGTTGGAAGAGTCCACTTGAATTATGGAACCACCTGTCAGGAGAACCACCTGTCAGGAGAACCACCTTCTAGTTGAACAGCTCTTAAGTTCTTCCTAATGTTCAGTGGAGAAGACCTCTTGGCTTCCTCTTCCACGGAGAGGGATTGTTCTCCTCTGGTGTCATTCAGTTCATAGAATCATAGAGTTGGAGGAGACCACTTGAATTATGGAACCACCTGTCAGGAGAACCACCTTCTAGTTGAGCAGCTCTTAAGTTCTTCCTAATGTTCATTGGAGAAGACCTCTTGGCTTCATCTTCCACGGAGAGGGATTGTTCTCCTCTGATGCCATTCAGTTCATAGAATCACAGAGTTGGAAGAGACCACCTTGATTATGGAACCACCTGTCAGGAGAACCACCTTCTAGTTGAACAGCTCTTAAGTTCTTCCTAATGTTCAGTGGAGAAGACCTCTTGGCTTCCTCTTCCACGGAGAGGGATTGTTCTCCTCTGGTGTCATTCAGTTCATAGAATCATAGAGTTGGAGGAGACCACTTGAATTATGGAACCACCTGTCAGGAGAACCACCTTCTAGTTGAGCAGCTCTTAAGTTCTTCCTAATGTTCATTGGAGAAGACCTCTTGGCTTCATCTTCCACGGAGAGGGATTGTTCTCCTCTGATGCCATTCAGTTCATAGAATCACAGAGTTGGAAGAGACCACCTTGATTATGGAACCACCTGTCAGGAGAACCACCTTCTAGTTGAGCAGCTCTTAAGTTCTTCCTAATGTTGAGTGGAGAAGACCTCTTTGCTTCCTCTTCCACAAAGACGGATTGTTCTCCTCTGATGCCATTCAGTTAATAGAATCATAGAGTTGGAAGAGACCACCTGGATTATGGAACCACCTGTCAGGAGAACCACCTTCTAGTTGAACAGCTCTTAAGTTCTTCCTAATGTTGAGTGGAGAAGACCTCTTGGCTTCCTCTTCCACTGAGAGGGATTGTTCTCCTCTGATGCCATTCAGTTCATAGAATCATAGAGTTGGAAGAGACCACCTGAATTATGGAGCCACCTGTCAGGAGAACCACCTTCCAGTGGCAAGAAGCCAATCCAAATGTGGACTTCTAAGGGATGTGTTTAGAAATCTGGGAAGGACTTGTCTCTTCCATCTGAGGAATGCCTTAGTCATTAACCCCCAAGGATGCGTTACTTCTTGAAACACACACCAAGGAATGTGTTCCTTGACTAATACAGGAGAGGCAGCCAACTCTCCAAGACCCCGATCAAACTTTATGTTTAAACCGACATCCATTAAAATCTTATTTTTGGATCCAGGGAGGCAAAAGGATCTGGGCCAAGCAATTAAGCAGCATGAAGTAATATCATTAAGGAGCGAATGGTAAAACAGGGACTCGTTGGCTTCACCTACGACAATGCGTATTTTCCTTTGGTCTTAACGGGAGAGTCTGAAATGCTAAAACAATATTTCAAGAGCAGATGGGGAGGACGAAGCGGCTCCAAGGAGCTGCAGGAAGAACCATTGTTTTAATTTTGCAACGTCCCTTTGACAAATAGACGGCATGGTAAAGTTTCCAATTTGACTTTGTTCTCGGAGGGAGGCGGGAGGAGAGAAAGCAGTCCATCCTCAGCTGTCAAACAGAGAACAACTGTAGGACTTACAACTGCAGACAACAGAAGGAACCCTGTATCTTAGACGACATATTATTCCACCAAGGAAAAATGGAGAGAAATCCAAAGAAGATGGTGGAACAATACTAAGGGGTTCTGCATTGTATACACTTCTTTCATCTGAGTGAAATTTCAGGGCAATTCTGCCATTGTGTGAAGAATGGCATCCTTCTTTCATTCCCTACTTACTTCTTTCTTTCTTTCTTTCTTTCTTTCTTTCTTTCTTTCTTTCTTTCTTTTTCCTCAATTTCCTTCTGCTGCTCCTCACACAATGGACATGGCACACACAATGAATGTGTGTTGTGTCGTCTGTGTATTGATAGTAATAATAATCATCATCATTTTATTTCTTACCCACCTCTCCTCATGGCTCAAGTGGGTTAGAGAACAATTAAAACACACAAACACTAGAGTTGTGCCCTTGACCCGTTGTCATGATCAAAACCCGTTTTGTGACCCAGCTTTGGGTAGGGGCCCTAATCCATTTTCGGGAGCCTCCCAAAATCCCAGGCTCCCCTTCCCATCATTTTAGCTGTTTTACTCTAGAGGAGTGGCACTCAGCTGCAGGCAGGCATGCACTTTAAGGAGGCTTCTTACCTGTTTCTTACTCTAGAGGAGGTACTTTGTTGCAGACAGGTGCACACTACACACATACATTCTCTTTCCAAGGTAAGGAGACAAGTTCTCATTCTTACTCTAGAGGAGGTGCTCTGCTGCAGGTCAAGGGTGCATGCTTTCTGGGCCTGCATGCCACACACACACTCTCCAAGGCAAGGAAGCAAGATCTGTTTCTTACTCTAGAGAACATGCTCGGCTGCAGGCAGTCACATGCTCTTTCTGGGCCTGCATGCCACACATGCACTCTCCAAGACAAGGAAGCCAGTTCTGTTTCTTACTGTAGAAGAGGTGCTCAGCTGCAGGCAGGCACAAGCAATGACTAGGCCTGCATGCCACACAGCACACACACTCCCGCTTGCTTTCATGTTGAGCTGATTTTGTACGAGAAGAGACCTCCCCATTCCATGCTTTCGAAGGTAACATAAGTAATGAAAGAACGGATGAAATGAAGGAAAACGATTCCATGCACAACTCTAATAAACACTGCAGAAACACCACAAATACACCTATTTAAAATGCACCTCTATAAAAGTTTCCATTAAAAGATGGAAACTCTTAGAATTGTTCTTCTGGAGGAAATTTCCCAGAACCAATGTGCATCATTTTAGAAGAATGGAAGCCTTTTTTTCTGGCTTAGCCCACGTGCTGCCATGTTTGTTTCCTCTTCGCCCATTTCCTTCTCTTTGCCATCGTCTCTTGTAGCGAACACGGCTTACAAAAGACGGAATGTTTTTATCAGGGAGGTTGAAATTAGCTTATTTTAAAGAACTAAGCATCTGACGGATAGACAGAGACTTTTCAAGGGACAGAAGGCAGGGAAAAGGCAAAGATTTGCTTTTGGGTTCAGTGGGAAAAGTCACGGAGGGCCCAGATGTCTTCCTGACGTCACTCCAAGCCATGCATAGCAAGCCGTCCTGAATTGGGAAGGGAGGAAAGAGCAAAGGTCCGAAAGGTCATTTTCCTTTACAAAGTGACCCTATCATGAAGGAAAATTCAGCCTGCTTTTGCATAAGGCTTGGCTTCGAAGGATATGAGATAATTCCAGGAAAAAGCTATTCTTTTCTGTTTTGTTTTAATGAATGCACAAAGATACCTAGCCTGTTTTAACTTAAGTTTTGCATAAGACATGAGATACTGCAGGCTGAAAATCATCCCATCAGGCAGTCGGTCCTGAAAGGACAATTCCCAGAGCAATTGGTGACCTTGGCTTCCTGTGGACGGGCCAAATGCAGATGGAAATATGAAAATCAGAGGGCCACCCAGTGCTGGAAGGATGGAGACACCGGGCCGTGAAAAGCTCCGCTGCCGTGTAATAATGCCTACTTGACAAAATAATGGGAGGACATCTGGGTTGGCAGGCATCTGATCACAGCTGGAGTTGAATGAATTCGCACCGTCAAGATAAAAAAGAAGCAAGGAACGAAAATCAGGAGAAATGTGGATTCCAATGTGGCATTTATGTTCCTTCTTTTAGCCAAGAGAGAGGATTAGTTGCCTGTGCCCACAGATGCCAAAACAGCAGATTTCTTACTCTAGAGTAGGTGCTGGGCTGCAGGCCCTGGCATCAGCGCATGCTTTCTGGGCCTACTTTCCAAGGAGAGTATGTGTGTGGTGTGCAGCCCCAGAAGGCGTGCACGACTGCCAATGCCTGCAGCCCAGCGCCTCCTCTAGAGTAGAAAGAAAGAGCAGATAAGAAGAAGTTTCCTTAAAGTGAGTGGGAAGAGGAGCCTGGGAATCCTCCCCAATAATGGGCTGATAGAAAATGGACCTTTCAGCCGCCCAGAACGAAAACAGGGTAAAAGAGAAGCAAGGAATGAAAATCAGGTGAAATATGGATTCCAATGACTGTTTTGTGGCATTTATGTTCCCCCTTTTGACCAAGAGAGTGGATTAGTTGCCTGTGCCCACAGATGCCAAAACAGCAGATTTCTTACTCTAGAGGAGGCGCTGGGCTGCAGGTCCTGGCAGCCGCGCATGCTTTCTGGGCCTACACACCACACACACTTTCTCTTTCCAAGGAGAGTGTGTGTGTGGTGTGCAGCCCCAGAAGGCGTGCACGGCTGCCACATGCCTGCAGCCCAGCGCCTCCTCTAGAGTAGAAAGAAAGAGCAGGTAAGAAGAAGCCTCCTTAAAGTGCGTGGGAAGAAGATCCTGGGAATCCTGCCTAATAATGGGCTGATAGAAAATGGATTTTTCAGCCCTCCAGAATGAAAACAGATATCTGCCCTACCAATCTTGGTAGGCTCCCAAAAAAATGTATCAGGGCCCCCACCAAAAGTGGGTATACAAAACAGGTCAAGATTTACTCTAGTAGCTACTCATACATATCTTTTGACAGCAGTTTAGATGCTAATGTTTACATTTATGGTGGAAAAATTATATGTCTAATTGGACACTGTCCAAATCTGGAAGGGTCAGCTGCTTTCATGCTGGTAAACATTGGGTATTTGGGTGAATTTAAAATTTATGGGCCGATCCATCCATACGTAATATGAAGCAATGTACAATATCTTCCTCTCTGTGTCTTGGTTTGCTCCCACTCCTTTCTTCTTGAAAGGTCAAGCTAGGTCTCCCGGCTTCCAAAAGGTCCATCTATACCAAGCTGAAATTATTATGACTATTTTTTTAAAAAAAACAAAATAAATAAAGCTTTTGCAGTCTTCCAGGAATGGTTTGCATTTGAGTCAGGTGCAAGCAGATCAGACAAGGCTTACAAGAGATTTTTATTCAGGATGGAAATGGAAACTTTAGATAAGTTCACATCTGGGAGCTGAGCCTTTTCCGCTACCAAGGGGAGGGGAGGAGAGAAAAATAACCCTTCAGGGGAAAAATCCATCCTATTTCCATTGCATTATTTAGTGAGTGGGTGAGGAAACCAGATGCAAGGAGATGAAAAGTGTAAGGAAGTGTTGCCTTTGCAAGGAGCTCACTTGGCATCAATCAGGGCTCATCGCCTCCCCTTTTCTTTCTTAGGACTTGGTTGGAAATTTTATCGAGATCTTTTAAGAAATTATTAAATAGGTGCAGAGTTAAATCAAAGCTGAATGACTAGCTAGGGAATCATAGAAGCTGAGGTTCAAAACGTTTGTCTGTGTCACTAAAAGATTGCTCAGTGTTGGATTTCCAGTTCAGATTCCCCAACAAAGAGTTATGGGCCCAGCATGCTTCCGCTGCGCCACTCTGCAATATTTTTGTGGAATTGCCCCAACTGAGGGTTATTTTTGAGCCTAACAGCTCAGATTCCTCAACACTCAGGATTACTCAAAAACTCCAAGATAATTGCTTTATGATTGCAAATGAATGGGCTCAGAGCCCTTGCAAAGTGGGAAATTTGCAACAAGTTCAGGGATGCTAGACATGGAGAACTCCATAAACCAGGAATGGGCAAACTTTGGCCTTCCTTCTAACTGTTTTGGACTTCAAAACTTACCATTCCTAATATGCTTAGGCCCTTTTCTTTCCCCTGTTTCTCTACTCTAGAGGAGGCACTCGACTGCAGGCACTGAGGCACGCCTTAAGGAGGCTCCTTATCTGTTTCTCTACTCTAGAGGAGAGGCGTTCGACTGCAGGCACTGAGGCACGCTTTAAGGAGGCTTCTTATCTGTTTCTCTACTCGACAGGAGAGGCGCTCGACTGCAGGCACTGGGCACGCTTTAAGGAGGCTTCTTATCTATTTCTCCACTCGACAGGAGAGGCGGTCGACTGCAGGCACTGGGCACGCTTTAAGGAGGCTTCTTATCTGTTTCTCTAGAGGAGAGGCACTTGACTGCAGGCACTGGGGCACGCTTTAAGGAGGCTTCTTATCTGTTTCTCTAGAGGAGAGGCACTTGACTGCAGGCACTGGGGCACGCTTTAAGGAGGCTTCTTATCTGTTTCTCTACTCTAGAGGAGAGGCGTTCGACTGCAGGCACTGGGGCACGCTTTAAGGAGGCTTCTTATCTGTTTCTCTAGAGGAGAGGCGCTTGACTGCAGGCACTGGGGCACGCTTTAAGGAGGCTTCTTATCTGTTTCTCTACTCTAGAGGAGAGGCGTTCGACTGCAGGCACTGAGGCACGCTTTAAGGAGGCTTCTTATCTGTTTCTCTACTCGACAGGAGAGGCGCTCGACTGCAGGCACTGGGCACGCTTTAAGGAGGCTTCTTATCTATTTCTCCACTCGACAGGAGAGGCGCTCGACTGCAGGCACTTGGCACGCTTTAAGGAGGCTTCTTATCTGTTTCTCTACTCTAGAGGAGAGGCGCTTGACTGCAGGCACTGGGGCACGCTTTAAGGAGGCTTCTTATCTATTTCTCCACTCGACAGGAGAGGCGCTCGACTGCAGGCACTGGGCACGCTTTAAGGAGGCTTCTTATCTGTTTCTCTACTCTAGAGGAGAGGCGCTTGACTGCAGGCACTGGGGCACGCTTTAAGGAGGCTTCTTATCTGTTTCTCTACTCTAGAGGAGAGGTGCTTGACTGCAGGCACTGGGGCACGCTTTAAGGAGGCTTCTTATCTGTTTCTCTAGAGGAGAGGCGCTCGACTGCAGGCACTGGGGCATGCTTTAAGGAGGCTTCTTATCTGTTTCTCTACTCTAGAGGAGAGGCGCTCGACTGCAGGCACTGAGGCACGCTTTAAGGAGGCTTCTTATCTGTTTCTCTACTCAACAGGTGAGGCGCCTGGCTGCAGGTACTGGGGCGTGCTTTAAGGAGGCTTCTTATCTGTTTCTCTACTCTAGAGGAGAGGCGCTCGACTGCAGGCACTGGGGCATGCTTTAAGGAGGCTTCTTATCTGTTTCTCTACTCTAGAGGAGAGGCGCTTGACTGCAGGCACTGAGGCACGCTTTAAGGAGGCTTCTTATCTGTTTCTCTACTCAACAGGTGAGGCGCCTGGCTGCAGGTACTGGGGCGCGCTTTAAGGAGGCTTCTTATCTGTTTCTCTTCTCAACAGGAGAGGCGCTCGACTGCAGGCACTGAGGCATGCTTTAAGGAGGCTTCTTATCTGTTTCTCTAGAGGAGAGGCGCTCGACTGCAGGCACTGGGGAGCGCTTTAAGGAGGCTTCTTATCTGTTTCTCTACTCAACAGGTGAGGCGCCTGGCTGCAGGTACTGGGGCGCGCTTTAAGGAGGCTTCTTATCTGTTTCTCTACTTGACAGGAGAGGCGCTCTGCTGCAGGCAGGCTGCACGCCACACACACACACTGCAAGGCAAGGAAGCTAGTGGTCACGAAAAGCAGACTCCCACTTGCTTTCGTGTCGAACTAATTTTCGTGTAGGAGGGGGCTTCCTGTTACGTACTCCCGAAGGTAACGAAAGTCCGAAAGAACGAATGTAACAAAGGAAAACTAATTCTATGCACAACTCCAGTATGGATTGACTAGTCCAGCCTGCGTTTCTAACTAGTTATTTCTTTGGAAACAGAAGTAGTTAAAAACTTCACTGTGTTGTTCATATAGTAATGATTTCTTCTTTATTTTCAGTGTTACTTTTAAGCGAATATTAGCAGGAAACATCCAGGTTTTGGATCCATTCTCTCTCGTCAGTTTTGAAATTATCCTTTTCTCTCACACACAACAAAGAAAGTTGCAAATGGTAATAGAAAAGCCACACGCAGGAAGGAACGCATCACTTACTCATCATTGCAACATGAGACATCAGTGGCTCATTTCCTCGATCCCACAAGGAGTAACTGGAATTAACTACCTGTAAATTGAACTCCGCATTGAACTCTGGGTCACCATAACTGGCCTGTAAAGTGAGTTTTGATACTAGTTTTATTTTCATTGTTTGGATCATATAGTTGTGTAGTTATGGCTGCTACTTGCATTATTTTAAATGGTTGTATGGATCTGTCTATTATATGTATAGTATAGTATAGTATAGTATAGTATTGTATTGTATTGTATTGTATTGTATTGTATTGTATTGTACTGTTTTTATCATGTTGGAAACCACCCTGAGTTCCTAAGGAGATAGGGCAGTACATAAATAAAGTTTTGTTGTTGTTGTTGTTGTTGTTGTTGTTGTTGTTGTTGTTGTTGTTGTTTAAAATGTAACTCTTGCAGAAGCGGGCAATCTCTATTTATAAGACTCTTTTCCAAAATCCTGAACTGGTGACCTGACCCAGACTAACTCAGAAGACAGAAAGAAAGAAAGTCGGAGGCCAATTTTTCAAAATTTCCTTCACCAAATAAATAAATGAGTTTGGGTCTTGGCTGTTTCCTTCGGCTCTTAAACCAATACATTTCAGAAGACAGTCCGGGACTTATCTTCGCACAGAGAACCCCAAACAGGCTTCGCTCAAAGCGTGGCTTTCAGCTTTGATCAGCACGGAGAGCAGTGTTTGCTCGATCATGAGACGGACATGCTTCCTAACTAAGTGGGGTTTCTTCAGGTTTCGAGCCGCCCTTTGCCAAAAACGCTGTAAATGGGACGCCTTCTTTGCTGACCCCGTGCCCTGCCACAAAGGCCCTTTCTAAACCCCCTTGGAAAACATGCGGTTGGACTTTCAACTTGCTTGCACTGTTTGTTTGTTTTTTCCTTTTAGGTCAACGTTGCACAACAAGCCAGGAAGGGAACTGTTTCGTTGGAACAGGACCGGGAATAACGATGACCAGTTTTGCTGCAAAAATTGGGCCTCTCAGTTCAATTCTATGGCGGCAATCTCTGCTGCTCCAACATTTTCCAGCTGTGCCATATAGAATTCAAATTATCTGCTTTGCATTGCATTATATGACGATGTAGACTCAAATAATCCCGCTCTAAACAGATAAACCAGATGATAATCTGGATTCATCTTGAATGAAATCCATTATGATCTTGATAATCTGGATACATAATCTTGAACATAACAAAGAAATAGGGGAGGAAGGGCTGTACATCCCTCTATAATGTAATTATAGATGTGTGTGTATAGAGATTATTATTATTATTATTATTATTATTATTATTATTATTATTATTTTATTATGACACAGCAAACAAGATAGAGATGCTGGATTTCATATCACAAAATCACAAATCGAACACTTCCCAAGTGTCTAGAACTGTGTGATGTATTTTCGGATGATGCAGTAGGGTGGCCTTTTGCAGATGGCAGATTGTGATTTTGTCAATGTCTATTGTTTCCAAATGCCAGCTGAGATCTTTTGGCACGGCACCCAATGTGCCCATCACCACCGGGACCACCTGCACTGGTTTCTGCCAGAGTCTTTGAAGTTCAATCTTGAGGTCCTGATAGCGGCTGAGTTTTTCCTGTTGATTTTCGTCAATGCGACTGTCACCTGGGATGGCAACATCAATGATCCAAACCTTATTCTTTTCCACAACTGTGATGTCTGGTGTGTTGTGTTCCAGAACTTTGTCAGTCTGGATTCGGAAGTCCCACAGTATCTTTGCGTGCTCATTTTCCAATACTTTGCAGGTTTGTGATCCCACCAGTTCTTTGCATAAGTTCCAATGAATCATTTGGGCCACATAGTTGTGCCTCTGTTTGTAGTCTGTCTGTGCAATTTTCTTACAGCAGCTGAGGATATGATCCATGGTTTCGTCGGTTTCCTTGCACAGTCTGCATTTTAGGTCATCAGCTGATTTTTCGATCTTGGCCTTGATTGCCTTTGTCCTGATGTCTTGCTCCTGGGCTGCAAGGATCAGGCCTTCTGTCTCCTTCTTCAGGGTCCCATTCGTGAGCCAGAGCCAGGTCTTCTATTATTATTATTATTATTATTATTATTATTATTTATTGCCTTTGTCCTGATGTCTTGCTCCTGGGCTGCAAGGACCAGGCCTTCTGTCTCCTTCTTCAGGGTCCCATTCGTGAGCCAGAGCCAGGTCTTCTATTATTATTATTATTATTATTATTATTATTATTATTATTATTATTAATTGCCTTTGTCCTGATGTCTTGCTCCTGGGCTGCAAGGATCAGGCCTGTCTCCTTCTTCAGGGTCCCATTCGTGAGCCAGAGCCAGGTCTTCTCCTTATCAGCTTTTCCTTCAATTTTGTCAAGGAACTTTCCATGCAATGTTTTGTGGTGCCAGCTGTCAGCTCTAGTTTGTAGTGCGTCTTTCTTGTACTGATTCTTTGTCTGCTGTGCTTTGAGGAGTTTCTGATTTTTGACTTCAATCAAAGCATTATTATTATTATTATTATTATTGGATGTTAAATTAGATTCTTAATGCTTGGAAACAGTGCATCCAATGACGGATGGTGAGTTGGACGAATACTCCCCTGTCACCTGCAAATCAAGCATTATGGTAGGGTTTGGGTTCTTTTTGGTATGACTATTATTATTATTTGACAGTCCCACGTAAAAAATACCACCTGCACGCTGAGTGCTTCCTCTGTGATAACACAGCAACAGGGGGAATGCCTGATAGGGAGTCTGCACAAACAACACAGTGTTTACTTACAGGTTGTAAAGCAGAGCGAAATTTTCAATGGGTTTGTGCCAAGACAGAGGAAAGGCCCTGATAACAATAGGTTATCTGGAAAGGTGAGTCCACTCCATATTCGGGGCCCTTTCAACTTTTCCCAATTTGTCTGATCTTCGAATGTGTTGTTGGTCCGGGGCCAAGATGGACACGGTTTTCTAGTTGTCACCAAAGATGGTCCACCGATAGCCGGGATGAAGAAAACAACAGCCATCGAAAGCAAAGCAGTTACCTTTCCTCTCCAAAATAAAGGTCAATCCATTTAGCTTTTCCCTGTTTATGGGCACGTCATCTACTCTGTATAAGAATAAAGTTTATTATTATTATTATTATTATTATTATTATTACATAATTTGTCTCAAGGATACTGGAAGTTATAGTTTCACCTTCCCCGCTGATTAATACTGGTGCCTCGCCAAACTACAAATCCCAGGGTACCGTAGCTATTAGGTGAACCAATGGTATAAGAATAAAGTTTATTATTATTATTATTATTATTATTATTATTATTATTGTTATTACACAATTTGGTTCAAGGATGCTGGAAGTTATAGTTTCACCTTCCCTGCTGATTAATGCTGGTGCCTCGCCAAAATAGAAATCCCAGGGTTCCATAGCTATTAGGTGAACCAATGGTATAAGAGTAAAGTTCATTATTATTATTATTATTATTATTATTATTATTATTATTATTATTATTATTACACAATTTGGCTCAAGGATGCTGGAAGTTATAGTTTCACCTTCCCTGCTGATTAATGCTGGTGCCTCGCCAAAATACAAATCCCAGGGTACCGTAGCTATTAGGTGAACCAATGGTATAAGAATAAAGTTTATTATTCTTATTATTATTATCATTATGCAATTTGGCTCAAGGATGCTGGAAGTTATAGTTTCACCTTCTCTTCCAATGAGTGCTTCTGCCTCGCCAAACTACAAATCCCAGGATTCCATACTATGGGGTGAACCAAAGTGGATTGTTACGCAATTTGGCTCAAGGATGCTGGAAGTTATAGTTTCACCTTCTCTTCCAATGAGTGCTTCTGCCTCGCCAAACTACAAATCCCAGGATTCCATACTATGGGGTGAACCAAAGTGGATTGTTACGCAATTTGGCTCAAGGATGCTGGAAGTTATAGTTTCACCTTCTCTTCCAATGAGTGCTTCTGCCTCGCCAAACTACAAATCCCAGGATTCCATACTATGGGGTGAACCAAAGTGGATTGTTACGCAATTTGGCTCAAGGATGCTGGAAGTTATAGTTTCACCTCCTCTGTTGATAAGTGCTGATGCCTCAGCAAACTACAAATCCCAGGGTTCCATATCTATAGTGTGAACCAAAGTGGATTGTTACGCAATTTGGCTGAAGGATATTGGAAGTTATAGTTTCATCTTCTCTGCGGATGAGTGCTGATGCCTCACCAAACTACAAATCCCAGGGTTCCATAGATATGGGGCGAACCAAAGTGGATATTCTGCAAAGGATGCTGAGAGCAGAGATCCAAAAAAAGCAATAGCCAACCTTCTACGTCAGATATTTTAGTTTACTAAATGTGCATCTATAATGTTGAACTAATGTGATGGAGTCCTGGGAGTTGTAGTTTGGCAGAGAAGGCCAAAGACTTCGTGAAACTACAACTCCCATAGTTTCATAGCTTGGAGCCATGGCAGTTAAAGTGGTACCAAACTGCATTTATTCTGCAAAGCGGAAGCTGAACAACTCTCCGCATTGAGAGAACAACAGAAGCTCCAGGAAGCTTCCCAAAACCAGACCCTCCGGAGATACAATGGCCTTATTAAGTCGGATATTTTAGATATGATTTTAGCCGTCTGGAGGTTTTGCCGAGTGTTTGCCTAAGGATAACGGGGATTCCGGGAGCGATGACCTCATCCAGGAATTGATGTTATCGGAACGTGGTCTGATTCGGGGGCAAAACCAAGCCCGGTTGTGGCATTCGCAGGGCCCGGTGTTTATATCGTCGGCGGAGCATAAAATTGGAAGTCGAGGCCACCCAAGGAGAGATCACATTCGTTCTCCTCCGGCTTTTCTAAAGCTTACATGCAAGAGATTTGCGACTATGTTGTCACAACCTTAATGACTTATGCACATGTATGTGCAAATTTGGAGGCCCCGGTGTCGCACCGTGTTAAAGCACTGAGCTACTGAACTTGTGGACTGAAAGGTCACAGGTTCGAATCCAGGGAGTAGAGTGAGCTCCCGCTGTTAGCCCCAGCTTCTGCCAACCTATTTATTTACTATTTATTTATTTACAACATTTTAACCCCGCCTTTCTCGCCCGCAGGGACTCAAGGCAGCTAGCAGTTTGAACACATGCAAATGTGAGTAGATCAATAGGTACTGCTTCTGCAGGAAGTGTCCAACTCTGGGGTTGATGTGCATGTCCATTTCTAAGCCAAAGAGCCGGCATTGTCTGTAGACACCTCCAAGGTCATGTGGCCACTGGCATGACTGCATGGAGTAGTGTTACCTTCCCACCGGAGCAGAACCTATTGATCTACTCACACTCTGGGGGTGGTGCTCATCTCCATTTCTAAACCAAAGAGCCAGCGTTGTCTGTAGACACCTCCAAGGTCATGTGGCCACTGGCATGACTGCATGGAGTAGTGTTACCTTCCCACCGGAGCAGAACCTATTGATCTACTCACACTCTGGGGGTTGGTGCTCATCTCCATTTCTAAACCAAAGAGCAAGTGTTGTCCTTAGACACCTCCAAGGTCATGTGGCCACTGGCATGACTGCATGGAGCGCCGTTACCTTCCCGCTAGAGCAGTACCTATTGATCTACTCACAGTCTGGGGGTTGGTGCTCATCTCCATTTCTAAGCCAAAGAGCCGGCATAGTCTATAGACACCTCCAAGGTCATGTGGCTGGCATGACTGGATGGAGCGCCATTACCTTCCCGCTAGAGCAGTACCTATTGATCTACTCACAGTCTGGGGGTTGGTGCTCATCTCCATTTCTAAGCCAAAGAGCCGGCATAGTCTATAGACACCTCCAAGGTCATGTGGCTGGCATGACTGGATGGAGCGCCATTACCTTCCCGCTGGAGCGGAACCTATTCATTTACTCACATTTGCATGTTTTCGAACTGCTAGGTTGGCAGGAGCTGGAGCTAACAGCGGGTGCTCACGCCGCTCCTGGAATTTGAACCTGGGACCTTTCAGTCCGCAAGGTCAGCAGCTCAGCGCTTTAACACACTTTGCCACCGGGGCTATGCTTTTCCTTAATCCTCCCTTATTATCCAAGGTTCTGCCATCCCGTTTAGCTTGGATAAGTGAGACTCTACTGTACCTTCACCACCCTGGTTGCTCTTGCCTGGGCAAAGTCTTGCATTGCATGGGAGTCCTACCTTCAGTAGGTTCTTCCATCTCGCTTCTCCTCCCATGAGATCATATTCCACAAGATAACGGTGAAGAGATCTTGCAACTGGGGAGTGGGCAGGAGACCCTCGATGTGTGTCCTGCAAAGCCTGAAATCTGACCCAGGCAGAGGATTACCTTGTGCTTCAGTCGCAACCGTAGGTCCCCGTGGAGACCTTGACCAATTCCAGGTCCACTTTGTGATGCGAAGTCTTCTCCGAGGTGGCCCGGTGCTGGTGTCAGGTTCCCGAAGCCCTGCCGCTATCAGCTCCTGGAGCTTAGGAGGATTAGCGTCCAAAGGGCCCGGTTCCCCTGCCCTGTCACTCGCCGGGGTTAAGCATGTTTGCTCATATGAAACGGATCACGGGGATTATTGACACAGAGAGAACTCATTAGCTCTCCCCTCCGAGGACGGGGCCAAGTGGGGAGGCCTCACCTGGAAAGGAGCCTTTCTCTTTCGCCTTTCCTTGGAGATGTGACACTTTCGGACAGATTGCCCAGGTCAGGAGAAATTAGGGATGACTTCAAGAAAGTCTGGCCATTGGAGAAAGGCCTAGGAGATCCGTGTCAGAGTATTGTAGCGCAGCACTAGAAGTATGAAAAGCAATGGGGCGCAGAATGAAGCAACACTTGGAGACGTCAGTAAAAGCAATATACAAAGCTTTACTGAATGAAGCAGTAAACAGCACAAACAGACTCTTGCAGACGACAAACAAACACAGGACTGAGCTGTTCTCCAACAGATCTCAAACTCGACTTGAACTCAAGACAGACTGAACTCATGCAATAGAAATGCACATACTCTTGTGTCTGGATCGTCCTTAGTTCAAGCGACACACACCAAGGTCATCATAGCTCATTAGTGGTTAACTCTTTAAACACAATAATAATAATAATAATAATAATAATAATAATAACAACAACAACAACAACAACAACAACAACAACACTATCACACACTCTGGATGATGCAATCTGACTGCAATACAAGCATGGCACAAATTACATTTAAACACTCTCATGACACAAATCTCACATTGACAATCCTTAAGGGAAGCATTTGTGAAATAAAACCCACACTTTTTGTTCTGATGCTGTTCAAGTTGGGTTGCTGTGAGTTTTGTGTGCTGTATGGCCATGGTCCGGTAGCATTCTCTCCTGATGTTTCACCTGCAATCTGTGGCTAATGGCATTTTCAGAGGTTTATGAGGTCTGTTGGAAATGAGGCAGTCAGTTATCAGTATTTTTAAAAAAACACAACAAAAACACCACTCAAAAACAGGGGAATTCCAGACAGCCAACAATAAAGTGGCAGTTCACACCTCCCAAATAAAGGATCCCCCCCAGGCAGTAACAGCCAGGCTTTGAAACTGCAAGGCTACCCAATTCTATTCAAGCTTGTGTCAATATAACAATATAATAGTATATAATACTCATATTATGCTATACTAAGGGTGAGATATAAATGTCGCTAATAATAAAAAAATAAAAAAATAATTGCAACATTCATGCTTGCTTCAAACAAACAAAGATTCTTTTTCCCATCCTAGACATTATTCCTCAGATAGAGATACACTCCACTTGCCTCATTTCCAACACAAACCTCTGCTTGCTACAGCTGCAGGCGAAACGTCAGGAGAGAATGCTACTGGAACATGGCCAGAAAAAACTCACAGAAACCCAGTGATTCTGGCCATGAAAGCCTCCAATGACACATTGACCATCCACACTACTTTTGTTGCTTGAGGATTGTTTGGGTAAGATAAAATAATTATTTCCACAAAAGAGGTCCTATCCAGACTTGAGTTGTGGTTGGGATTTGGGAAAGGCATTATGGCATATGACTTCCACATCACAACGGAAGTGAGCTTTTGTCTAAACTTTAATGGAGCTCTCCAAGGTGACAAAGCTCATTTTGTAAAGTTTCAGCACCTTGGACAGTTCCTTCAAAACCCAGAACAGGACCACTGTCCCAAGGAAATAGAAACTACCCATAGCCTTTACCCATTGATATTCTAGTTCTCCCACCCCCTGCCCAGAGTTTCTATCATTTAACCTGACAATAGATGCATCTTATTAGAATCATGCAATGATCTCAGCTATCTAATCATCTTTATTTTGACAT
This sequence comes from Anolis carolinensis, assembly GCF_035594765.1. NCBI lineage: Eukaryota > Metazoa > Chordata > Lepidosauria > Squamata > Anolidae > Anolis > Anolis carolinensis. Next base: position 1,520,731 of record NW_026943820.1, read on the forward strand.
TTTCAATGACATCACTACCATAGAGTACCGCCAAAAACAAAAAGTATGGGGAACTTGGAGATTTGGCAATGTCTCCCAATGGCTCCCGGTGTTGCAACAGATAAACTTCTGAGCTGCTGAACTTGCGGAGCAAAAGGTTGCTGGTTTGAATCCGGAGAGCGGGGTGAGTTCTCACTGTTAGCCCCAGCTTCAGCCAACCTAGCAGTTCAAAAACATGCAAATGTGAGTAGATCAATAGGTACAGCTCTGGCAGGAAGGTAACGGCGCTCCATGCAGTCATGCCGGCCACGTGACTTTGGAGGTGTCTGTGGACAACCCTGGCTCTTCGGCTTAGAAATGGAGATGAGCACTGACCCCCAGAGTGTGAGTAGATCAATAGGTACTGCTCTGGCAGGAAGGTAACAGCGCTCCATGCAGTCATGCAGCCAACCCAAGATTTTATCATTATAGTTTTTTGTATGTGATTTTATGACCTGTTTTTATTGTTGTTGTTGATTCATTTGTTTTATTACTTTGTTTTTATATTGTTGATGTCCGGGCTTGGCCCCATGTAAGCCGCCCCGAGTCCCTTTGGGGAGATGGGACAGGGTATAAAAATAAAATTATTATTATTATTATTATTATTATTATTATTATTATTATTATTATTATTATTATGCTGGCCACATGACCTTGGAGGTGTCTATGGACAACGCCTGCTCTTTGACTTGGAAATGGAGATTACCATTAAACCCCAGAGTCGGATACGACTGGACTTAATGTCAGGGTAAAACCTTTCACCCAATTGACCCATTTTCCTACTGTACTTTTCAAGGTTGTTGTAAGTTAAACACTTTAAATACTCATTATTGTTCTTCTGCCCAACTTGGCTTCTTTTCTAGACCGTTGTTTTCAGAAGGTTGTTTCCTTTCTCAAGCAGATGAGACCTGGTATATTTAATTTTTCACATCCTCCTTCGAGGTACAGTTACTAAGTCAATACGAGAAGAATGAGACTGCCGTTAAAAAAAAAGTTTCCCAGTGACATCCTAATGTCCCCGTTCAAGACACGGCTGTGTTAATGGAAAAGGTTTGCTACCTCCGAGCCACCCTTTCGCTCTCGTGATTCTCAGCAGAACTGTGAGATGGCGATTGGCTCAAATCCCACGCGGAGCCCTTTGGCCTCTGACATGGCGAACATATGATAACAAGCAGGAATGAGGTCCCTCTGGGACGGCGCTAAGGTCTGCGGTGCATTAAGCCTTCCCAAGCATGACTTCTTTCTCGCCAAGCAAAAAAGAGACGCAGGCACGGCTGGAGTCAACTACGCTGCAAACCACTGATTAAGAGGCCGGGAAGGATTCTTTTTCTGCCTTTTCATTGAGCTACTTACTGCGTAAACACTTCCCAACCTGCTTTGATACATGATGACAGAAGGTCCAAGTGTCCTAAATTTGAACAGGACAATCCTGTGTCCAACTGTCCTAAGTTTGGCCAGGACAATCCCATGTCCAACTGTCCTAAATTTGATCAGGAGAATCTCATGTCCAACTGTCCTAAGTTTGGCCAGGACAATCCCATGTCCAACTGTCCTAAATTTGAACAGGACAATCCCATGTCCAACTGTCCTAAGTTTGGCCAGGACAATCCCATGTCCAACTGTCCTAAATTTGATCAGGAGAATCTCATGTCCAACTGTCCTAAGTTTGGCCAGGACAATCCCATGTCCAACTGTCCTAAATTTGATCAGGAGAATCTCATGTCCAACTGTCCTAAGTTTGGCCAGGACAATCCCATGTCCAACTGTCCTAAATTTGATCAGGAGAATCTCATGTCCAACTGTCCTAAGTTTGGCCAGGACAATCCCATGTCCAACTGTCCTAAGTTTGGCCAGGACAATCCCATGTCCAACTGTCCTAAATTTGATCAGGAGAATCTCATGTCCAACTGTCCTAAGTTTGGCCAGGACAATCCCATGTCCAACTATCCTAAATTTGACCAGGACAATCCCGTGTCCAACTGTCCTAAGTTTGGCCAGGACAATCCCATGTCCAACTGTCCTAAATTTGATCAGGAGAATCTCATGTCCAACTGTCCTAAGTTTGGCCAGGACAATCCCATGTCCAACTGTCCTAAGTTTGGCCAGGACAATCCCATGTCCAACTGTCCTAAGTTTGGCCAGGACAATCCCATGTCCAACTGTCCTAAATTTGATCAGGAGAATCTCATGTCCAACTGTCCTAAGTTTGGCCAGGACAATCCCATGTCCAACTGTCCTAAGTTTGGCCAGGACAATCCCATGTCCAACTGTCCTAAATTTGATCAGGAGAATCTCATGTCCAACTGTCCTAAGTTTGGCCAGGACAATCCCATGTCCAACTGTCCTAAGTTTGGCCAGGACAATCCCATGTCCAACTGTCCTAAGTTTGGCCAGGACAATCCCATGTCCAACTGTCCTAAATTTGATCAGGAGAATCTCATGTCCAACTGTCCTAAGTTTGGCCAGGACAATCCCATGTCCAACTGTCCTAAGTTTGGCCAGGACAATCCCATGTCCAACTGTCCTAAATTTGATCAGGAGAATCTCATGTCCAACTGTCCTAAGTTTGGCCAGGACAATCCCATGTCCAACTGTCCTAAGTTTGGCCAGGACAATCCCATGTCCAACTGTCCTAAGTTTGGCCAGGACAATCCCATGTCCAACTGTCCTAAATTTGATCAGGAGAATCTCATGTCCAACTGTCCTAAGTTTGGCCAGGACAATCCCATGTCCAACTGTCCTAAGTTTGGCCAGGACAATCCCATGTCCAACTGTCCTAAATTTGATCAGGAGAATCTCATGTCCAACTGTCCTAAGTTTGGCCAGGACAATCCCATGTCCAACTGTCCTAAATTTGACCAGGACAATCCCGTGTCCAACTGTCCTAAGTTTGGCCAGGACAATCCCATGTCCAACTGTCCTAAATTTGATCAGGAGAATCTCATGTCCAACTGTCCTAAGTTTGGCCAGGACAATCCCATGTCCAACTGTCCTAAATTTGAACAGGACAATCCCATGTCCAACTGTCCTAAGTTTGGCCAGGACAATCCCATGTCCAACTGTCCTAAATTTGATCAGGAGAATCTCATGTCCAACTGTCCTAAGTTTGGCCAGGACAATCCCATGTCCAACTGTCCTAAATTTGACCAGGACAATCCCGTGTCCAACTGTCCTAAGTTTGGCCAGGACAATCCCATGTCCAACTGTCCTAAATTTGATCAGGAGAATCTCATGTCCAACTGTCCTAAGTTTGGCCAGGACAATTCCGTGTCTAACTGTCCTAAATTTGGTCAGGAGAATCTCGTGTCCAACTGTCCTAAGTTTGGCCAGACCAATCCTGCGTCCAACTGCCCTAAGTATTATTATTATTATTATTATTATTATTATTATTATTATTATTATTATTATTATTATTATTATTTTACACTTTGCTGGTGGAAAGTCAACCCTAATATGATGGCCAGAACTCCTTGCCCCTAAGTTAGCCAACTGATAGGATATGCATTTCTGCTGACAAGGCTCTTTCCCACTCATCCTTTTTTTCCTCTTTTTGGTTGGTCTGTAAAGTGTCAAATAACAGGCAGGGAAGGGAGGGCAGAAGGCCCTCCTCTCGTGGGCATCGGAGCCTGCCAAGCCATTCATCTGCGGCAAAGCATCCCGGCCTTGCCTTGCAAGGAGTTTAATCAGTTGGGGAATTTTGACGGGGAATCTCCCATTGACCCTCCTGGCCTTTGGGCCCAGCCCAGAGAGGAATATTTATGATGATAATAAAGGGAGAACACGGCTAATTAGTCTCACACCCACGGAGAGGTTGGTTGGAGAGAAAAAGAGAGACAGACCACTTGTGTTTTTCCAAGCAAAGTGATGACTTTAGAAGGAAATACGGGGTACATAATGTCCAGTCATGCCCGACTCTGGGGTTTGGTGCTCATCTCCATTTCTAAGCCGAAGAGCTGGCATTGTCCATAGACACCTCCAAGATCATGTGACCACTGGCAGGGCTGCATGGAGCGCCATTACCTTCCCACCGGAGCAGTACCTATTGATCTACTCACACTTTGAGGGTTGGTGTTCATCTCCATTGCTAAGCCGAAGAGCTGGCATTGTCTGTAGACACCTCCAAGTTCATGTGACCATAGCATGAGTACATGAAATGCCATTACCTCCTGCTGGAGCAGTACCTATTGATCTACTCACACTTTGGGGGTTTCTGTTCATCTCCATTTCTAAGCCGAAGAGCCGGCATTGTCCATAGATACCTCCAAGGTCATGTAGCTATGGACATGACTGCATGGAAGGCCAATGTTACCTTGCTGCCGGAGCGGTACCTATAGATCTACTCACATTTGCATGTTTTCGAACTGCTAGGTTAGCAGAAGCTGGGGCTAACAGCGGGAGCTCACTACACTCCCCTGGATTTGAATTGGCAACCTTTCAGTCAGCAAATTCAGCAGCTCAGCAAGTCAATCCACTGCGCCACCATGGGTTCCCAATTTTGGTAGGCTCCCAAGAAACAGATCGGGGGCCCCACCGAAATCCGGGGCACGAAATCGGGCACGTCTTACCCTGAATGCACAACCCTACCCCCTTCTACCAGGTAGGAAGACACAATCAAAGCCTTCCAGACAGATGACTATCCAGCCTAAAAACCTCGAGATATAGAGACTCAACTCAACTCAACTCAACTCCCAGGCATTGAATATCTCTTGCTCCTGCATAGAATCATAGAATCATAGAATCATAGAATAGTAGAGTTGGAAGAGACCTCATGGGCCATCCAGTCCAACCCCCTGCTAAGAAGCAGGAAATCGCATTCAAAGCACCCCCGACAGATGGCCATCCAGCCTCTGCTTAAAAGCCTCCAAGGAAGGAGCCTCCACCACGGCCCCGGGGAGAGAGTTCCACTGTCGAACAGCCCTCACAGTGAGGAAGTTCTTCCTGATGTTCAGGTGGAATCTCCTTTCCTGTAGTTTGAAGCCATTGTTCCCTTGTGTCCTAGTCTGCAGGGCAGCAGAAAATAAGCTTGCTCCCTCTTCCCTATGACTTCCCCTCACGTATTTGTACATGGCTATCATGTCTCCTCTCCGCCTTCTCTTCTGCAGGCTAAACATGCCCAGCTCTTTAAGCCGCTCCTCATAGGGCTTGTTCTCCAGACCCTTCATCATTTTAGTCGCCCTCCTCTGGACGCTTTCCAGCTTGTCAACATCTCCCTTCAACTGTGGTGCCCAGAATTGGACACAGTATTCCAGGTGTGGTCTGACCAAGGCAGAATAGAAAGAGGGGGAGCAGGACTTCCCTGGATCTTCAGGGGGAGCATAACTTCCCTGCATTTCAAAACGAAACCACAACAGCACAAACAAATCCAGGTTTACCCCGAATGCACAACCCTACCTGCTTCTACCAGGCAGGAAGACACAATCAAAGCCTTCCGGACAGATGACTATCCATCCAGCCTAAAAACCTCCAGAGATAGAGATTCAACTCAACTCGCAGGCATTGGATAGCTCTTGCTCCTGCATTTCAAAGCTAAACCCCAGCAGCACAAAGAAGTCCAGGTTGTCTTCCTGGAGGATGAGGAGTTGGATCCCGGGAAGGGAGGACAGACAGATGCAATCTGGTCCTCGTTGTGTGGTAATTGCTTAATTATCTGGAAGGGAGGGGGCTGCGGAGTGGCTGCGGGCCCAACGAAGCATGAAATTGTCACGGCTCCAAGGAGTCATTTATCACCGGAGCTTCTGGAGCAAGGAATTTGGGTGCTTTCTGGGGGAGTCAAAGGAGATGTCCTGGCCGGACCTTTCCAACAGCCAGTGAACCTTTGCAGGAGGAAAAGAGGGCAGGAAAAGGGGGGAGCAAAGTATGGGGCAATGAAACCTAAAGGAAACATGAGGAACCTTGCCAGGCTTCAGGTCTGAGGTCTTGGAGCCCAGGCATCTCCAAAGCATCAGTATATGCCTTGGTGCTAAAATAGTCAGACCTACAAGACTTACCCCTAGCATGTCTTCTGTTTTCAAATGTAGTGGTGACTTACACATTTGTAGCTTGCTTCTTTGGTGGGGACTCCTGCTAGAGTGAAAATAAACTCAATTTGCCAGCATAGCCTTCGCCAGCACTTTAACGGGACAATAGTTCTGGGATCTACCTCACCCTGATTGAATCTGACACTGATTGCACTTTTTTGGCCCAGTTCCTTTTTTAGAGCTGACCCAGGATTTTATCATAGTATATTTATTGTATTTTGACCTATGACTTGTTTTATTGTTGATTGATTGTTTTATTGTTATGTTTTTATATTGTTTGTGACCTGGGCTTGGCCCCATGTAAGCTGCCCCGAATCCCTTTGGGGAGATGGGGCGGGGTATAAAAATAAAATTATTATTACAGTAGAGTCTCACTTATCCAACATAAACGGGCCGGCAGAATGTTGGATAAGAGAATATGTTGGATAATAAGGAGGGATTAAGGAAAAGCCTATTAAACATCAAATTAAGTTAAGATTTTACAAATTAAGCACCCAAACATCATGTTATACAACAAATTTGGCAGAAAAAGTAGTTTAATACGCAGTAATGCTATGTAGTAATTAGGCTTGCTCAAATAATTCGATTTTCCCGTTACCCGTTATTAATTCGTTATTTTCGTTTGTTTTGAAGCAATATAGAACCTTGGTTGTCCACACGTCTGGATATCGCGGTTTCGAATCGCGAGAGGCCGTTTTTTCTTATTTCTTCGTTTTTTTCGTTAGGAAAAAAAAGCTTTTGCAAATCACCCAAACTCCTTTCCTTTTGCCCCTCAGCCAATGGGAGGCTCAGCCAATGGGAGGGGGCGAGGGGGAAGGAGGCCGAGGAGGAGGAGGAAGACGGAGGGGGGAAATGGCTGCCGCCGCCGCCGCCTCGCCTCAGCTCAGGCCTGGAGAGACCGAGAGGGGCCCGGCGGTGAGGAGGAAGAGGCCCGGGATGCGAGGGGGTGTGGGCCAGGCCCGTCCTCGGCTGCTCCCGGGGAGGGAGGGAGGACTACGACTCCCAGGGGCCCAGATTCGCACCCTCCCTCCCCCCAATACAGGTCTCCAGTCCATACCACGCTACATGAACTTGAATGGATACTGTGGTTGTGTTGTCGAAAGCTTTCATGGCCGGGATCACACTGTTGTGGTATGTATTCCGGGCTCTATGGCCATGTGCCAGAAGCATTCTCTCCTGACGTTTCACCCACATCTGTGGCAGACATAGAGGTTTTGACGTCTGTGCGAAGCTAGGCAAGTGGGGTTTATATATCTGTGGAAGGTCCAGGGTGGGAGAAAGAACTCTTGTCTGTGGGAGGCAAGTGTGAATGTTGCAATTGGTCACCTTGATTAGCATTGAATAGCCTTGCAGCTTCAAAGCCTGGCTGCTTCCTACCTGGGGGAATCCTTTGTTGGGAGGTATTAGCTGGCCCTGATTGTTTCCTGTCTGGAATTCCCATTTTCTGGGTGTTTCTGGGAAGGTAATGGCACTCCATGTAGTCATGCCAGCCACATGACCTTGGAGGTGTCTATGGACAACACTGGCTCTTGGGCTTAGAAATGGAGATGAGCACCAACCCCCAGAGTCAGACATGACTGAACTTAACGTCAAGGGATACCTTTACCTTTACCTACACACACACACACACACACACACACACACAAGCAGGGACTATATATATATATATATATATACACACACACAATATATATCACACACACACCAATTTAACAAAGTTTCAGCCACAAAAACAAAGTTTCTGAAGTAGAACAATGACTTTCACAGTAAAGACAACCCAATTTAACAGGAAATAAGACTTTCAAACCAGGAACAGATTTCTGCAATTATTAAAAATGGTTTATTATAAAAGCTATGAAAATTCTCCAAAAATCAGAGGATAAGGGAAACGTTCCAAATTTTGGTGAGCTATCAGTGTTAAATGTGTTCTACCACTGTACCAAGTTTGAAGAATATCACTCAAAAAATGAGGGTGGGAGAGTCCTGTAAAGTCCTCTCCCTCTGTGCTGTTTTTGGGAATTGCGCATGCGCGTCCGCCATTAACGTATTAATTTAGAAAATAACGAATTTTCGTTAATTTTGAAATTTTTTGGGGGCCAAATTCGGAAATACCATCAGAAACGAAAAGCTGCCCCCCTCTAGTTTTGAAACGAGTTTAGAATCAAATTTTTCATGGATCTATCAAGCCTAGTAGTAATTACTGTATTTACAAATTTAGCACCAAAATATAACGTTGTATTGAAAACATTGACTATCTAAAACGCGTTGGATAATCCAGAATGTTGGATAAGCAAGTGTTGGATAAGTGAGACTCTACTGTATTATTATTATCATTATTATTATTATTATTATTATTATTATTATTATTATTATTAGATTGCAAATCTAATGTAAACCATGGAAAAACAACAACAACAACAACAACAACAACAACAACAACAACAACAACAACAACATAAATCTTAATTCTGTCTCACCCTATCTCCCCGTGGGGACTCAGGGCGGTTTACAACAAACAGTGGCAAACATTCAATGCCATAAACTGCAGGCAGAAACCAACACAACCAAAGCAACCATAAATCCATAGGCCCCACCAAACTACAGCTCCCAGGGATTCCATCCATACCATTAAGCCATGGCAATTAAAATTATATCTAACTATGAGGGTTATCCACAAAGTAGATTACGTTTTGGAATTTGAAATGAACAAAGTACAGTAGAGTCTCACTTATCCAAGCTAAACGGGCTAGCAGAACCTTGGATAAGCGAATATCTTGGATAATAAGGAGAGATTAAGGAAAACGCCTATTAAACATCAAATTAGGTTATGATTTTACAAATTAAGCACCAAAACATCATGTTATACAACAAATTTGACAGAAAAAGTACTTCAATACGCAGTAATGTTATGTTGTAATTACTGTATTTATGAATTTAGCATCAAAATATCATGATATATTGAAAACATTGACTGCAAAAATGGCTTGGATAATCCAGAAACTTGGATAAGCGCGGCTTGGATAAGTGAGACTCTACTGTATAGGAGAAAACATTTACCAGATGCAGTTGAAAGCCACACCCAAATACCACTTCTCAACATAGTCGCCATTCCAATCTAGGCACTTATCATAGCGATGAATGAGCTTGGCAACTCCTTCCCCACAAAACTCTGCCACTTGCGTCCTCAAAAAGTATAGGAGAAAACATTTACCATATGCAGTTGAAAACCACACCCAAATACCACTTCTCAACATAGTCGCCATTCAAAATCTAGGCACTTATCATAGCGATGAATGAGCTTGGCAACTCCTTCCCCACAAAACTCTGCCGCTTGCGTCCTCAACACAGCATTTTGGCAACGATGCGCAGCTGCAGGAAGGGGTGACCAGCTGGTTGAAGCAGCAAGCGGCAGAATTTAGTGGGGAAAGAGTTGCCAAGCTCCTTCATCGCTATGATAAGTGCCTAGATTTGAATGGCGACTACGTGAGATGTGATATCTGGGTGTGGCCTTCAACTGCATATGGTAAATGTTTACCCCTATACTTTGTTCATTTTTAATTCCAAAACGTAATCTACTTTGTGGATAGCCCTCGTGCATTAATTCTATATTTGGTTGCATGTTGCAAGTCAGAGAGTTTCTAAGCTGACGATTGTGCCATCACCGCCCAAGGATGGAGCCTTGAAATGGTTGAACAGAAGCTCTCTGAAGCTTTAGGTGCTCTTACTGCCTATTACAGGAAAAAAACAGCTGATCCCGAATCCATCTAAAATGCAGACGTGTATTTTTCACCTTAAGAACAGACAAGCATCTCGAGCTCTGAGGTGTAGATGCAGCCCTAGATCTTGCAGTGGCAGAAAAGCACACAAGTATATTTATTTTGATTATCAAGGCACTGGGCATATTAAATAAAGTTCTTCCCAACTTTTCCTTGTTTTGTTGCCTGCTTGGTATGCTCACACAGAGGGTCTGTTTTCCTCCCGGTCTCTTGGCCAACATCCGCCTGTCCGACTTGGCCGATCCTTTCCCCAAAGGCCTTTGAGCAAGGCCGGCCCGGAGAGAGCGCCGTGGTGGTGTCGCCTCTTCCCCCTTCGCTTCGGGCCAAAAACAATCCCTGGGATCCAGCTTGGCATCCAAATGGACGAGGCATCCAGGCTGTGAAGGCCGTAAACAAACAGGCTCAAAGAGGGAGGAAGAGAGGGGAAGAAGGACGGGGCCTCCGGTCATCCTCCCTCCTGCGAGCCGGCTTCACACTTTCTGCAAAGCAAATGCAGAGCCGAGCCACCAAAGGTCCACCCAACAGGGAACATCGGGGACTTGCATGGTCTGTTTCTTTGCAAACAGCGGCTTCTCTTTGTTTGCCGTTCAGCTTTTTGCATTTCGAACAATGCAAATGTGTCTTCTGTCTGCATGCTTTCAAGTCTCCACTTAACCGATGGCAAGCCCATGAGTTTCATATAAGGCCTCCCATGACATTTTTGCAAGCTGCAAAACATGAGAAGTTGACATTTTAAATAATAACTAGCTGTGCCCGGCCATGCGTTGCTGTGGCATAGTCTGGTGGTTAGGAGGCAGTCTGGATTTGAAGCTGTAAGGCTGTTCAGTGGTATTTAATAATAATAATAATAATAATAATAATAATAATAATAATAATAATAATTTATTTATTTATACCCCGGCAACATCTTCCCGTGGGGACTCGGGGCAGCTCACAATGTTACAAAAGTATTCAAGGTGGCCAACCGAGGATCCCCTTGGTTAGGAAGCAGCCTGGCTTTGAAGCTGCAAGGCTGTTCCACCATGGCAATGTATTTTAAAAGTGGCGTTAGGCTCCGTGCACAGCTAGAAGGACCTCTGGGTAATGTAGTTGTTTCTGTTCCCTTCGATCTCAGGAAATGAAGCTTTCGCCTCTTTGAGTTCCTTTCGGGAGAAGAAATGTTCCATTGTGGGGAATACAACACGCAGCCGGCCTGTGTTCCTCCCGTCCGGGATCAGTATTTGTTAGGCTTGTGCAACGCTCGGCCATCCAGTTCCAGATCTCACCACAGGGAGGTGCATTCGGAATCAATGCACTCCCAAAGGGAACTTCATCCAATTGGGAATAGAAAGCATTCCATCATCATCATCATCATCATCTACCTTCATAGGACAGTTTGCCTAATGCAAAGTTCCAACCTCTCACCTAATTTCGGAGGCAGTAAATTACCTGTTTCACACAAGAGAAATAGAGTTATTCTGGCTGCATTTAAGAACAGAAGTTCCTCTTTGAAAATTAGCCTTTCTTGAACTTGCAAAGTCAATTGTCCTTCAGTTTCCTTCCAAGCTAGAAGATGCAAATACACTCCACTCCCTGTTTCATTTCATGCATTTTTGCAGTGTCCCAGAAAGATAGAAAATGACTGACTATTTGATATTTATGTATCCCTATCATTAATATATATATATATACATATATATATATGTGTACGCCAGGGCCCCTGGTGGTGGCGCAGTGTGTTAAAGTGCTGAGCTGCTGAACTTGCAGACCGAAAGGTCCCATGTTCAAATCCCTGGAGCGGAGTGAGCTCCCACTGTTAGCTCTAGCTCCTGCCAACCTAGCAGTTCGAAAACATGCCAATGTGAGTAGATTAATAGGTACCACTCCGGTGGGAAGGTAACGGCGCTCCATGCAGTCATGCCGGCCACATGACCTTGGAGGTGTCTACGGACAACACCGGCTCTTCGGCTTAGAAATGGAGATGAGCACCAACCCCCAGAGTTGGTCAGAACTGGACTTAACGTCAGGGGAAAACCTTTACCATTTACCTATATATATGCCAAAAGAACATGTTGTCGTTGAGTGCCTTCAAGACAATTCTGGCTTGTAGCAGCCTTAGGTAAAGGACGTATTTGAATGGAGATGCAAAAGGCTTCAGAAATTGAAACCCAATATTCCTTGACTACATCCAATGGGTCTTAATTTTGAGAAGATATATATATATATATAGAGAGAGAGAGAGAGAGAGAGAGAGAGAGAGAGAGAGAGAAAGAGAGAGAGAGAGAGAGAGAGAGAGACCACTATTATCTCACAGTGTCACCAATGTGTCTTCAAACCATCCTTTGAATGCCAGTCTAAGTCAATCTATTGACTTAAAATGCATGGGGCTACCATTTCCATGCCATCAACCCAACAGCTAGCATCACGTTAGCATAAACGCAGGCATAGGTACACCTAATACAAGTGCTATTGTTGTCGAGGATGGTATTCTCTTCCTCTCTCTGTAAAATCACTTGTTTTGGGACAGCCTTTCACCTTGGGAACACCGTTACTGTTGAAGCATAAGAGAGATCAGGAAAATGCCTGGCTATGTTTCCGTAGCAAGACGCAAACTATAGCATCAAAAGATAGCTTTGGTCTGCTTCTGGCTATGGAAACGTAACCAGACGCATCTTCGCTTCTCCTCATCATTGCCACCATGTTCTCCACTAGCCATGGAATGACCATTGAGGAATGTTGTTGCAAAATGGAAAGCCTTGAAGAGCTCCATAGACAGAATTGTTGTGCTATTCTTATCATGCTGTGTTAATGTTTCCATGATAACCGAGGATCCTTTTTCTTAGAACTCTTTGCTCAGCAGCTCAATCCCTACTTAAGAATGACCTCCCAAGGAAGCCGGCACGATTACGATTCTTCCATGTGGCTTTATCTGATAACACTTTTGCCAAAAAAAAGAGAGAGAGAGAGAGAAAGGAACTTCTCCTTCATTTATTTTTATTTCCTTATAAGAGAATCCCAACACTGTGGACTTTGGGGAGGGGAAGCATAAAGGCCTTCTCTTCGTTCTGCTGATTGGACAAATATCGAAGCGTGTAAAATGTGAGTGCGTTCTGCTTGACAGATGCAGAGCTAGGCTTTGGTTTCCTCCCCGTCCTCCAAGGATTCTGGTTCCCTTCCCAATTGGCTCAGAGATGCGGTCGCGATGAAGGCAGGAGCGCCGCGCTCCAGAGGCAGGAAGCTCTACCACACAACGAGAGCCAGACAGGAAGGGCCTTATCACTCGCAGGGTCCCCGGTGCATTTCTCTCTCCAGCTCTGGACTTCAGGACTCCTTTGGCTCCTGGACATTTTCCCCTGAATTTGCACAATCACGGCCCTGCGATGGGAAATGACCGCCTCCCGTTCCAACAACAGTGCCTCCAAATGAGGCTCCTGAATCCAAACAGTTGGGGGTGAATCTCTTTCCATGGGCCTCTGAGTGCCTTTCTTTCTTTCTTTTCCCAAATATATATAGTTCAGGGCAGGGCCTTTTGAATTTTCCAGCATAGGGCTCCTCCCTTCCCAAACTACGTTTCTCTACATTTGCTTTGCTTCCTTGCACTGAATATAAAACTGACTTTGGAAGCCTTCTGAGATTATTTCCCCAAATAAATATAATTCAACGCAGGGCCTTTTGAATTTTCCGGCATAGGGTTCTTCCCTTCCCAAACTACGTTTCTCTACACTTGCTTTGCTTTCTTGCATTGAATATGAAACTGACTTTGGGAGCCTTCCGAGATTTTTTCCCCCAAATATATATAGTACAGGGCAGGGCCTTATGAAATTTCTGGCATAGGGCTCTTCCCTTCCCAAACTACATTTCCCAGAGTTCTGTGCTGTTCCCAGCAAATACTCCTCCCTCTTTCCCCCTCCCCACTCCTATTGTCAAGACTCCATTAATTTACAGAGGAAAGGCAAGGTACTCAGGCAGCCTTTTTGGCTTTGCTTTGCTTCCTTGCACTGGATATGAGCCTCACTTTGGGAGCCTTCTGAGATTATTTCCCCAAATAAATATAGTTCAGGGCAGGGCCTTTTGAATTTTCTGGCATAAGGCTCCTCCCTTCCCAAACTACATTTCCCAGAGTTCTGTGCTGTTCCCAACAAACACTCCTCCCTCTTTCCCCCCACTCCTATTGTCGAGACTCTGTTAATTTACAGCCTTTTTGGCTTGGCTTTGCTTCCTTGCACTGAATATGAAACTGACTTTGGGAGCCTTCCGAGATTTACAAAACTAAAAATGAAAAAGTATTGGGTGAGTAATGATTCTTAAATTTTTGGTGCGGGCCACATTCACGTATCGGATATCGCCTCGTAAGTATGAACTTAACGAGTTTGAACCGAATTGCGAGGAATAACGAAAAATTGCACAACCCTAGCTTGTTGTTTTACAATTTTGCATATTCAATTGTTGCTGCTGTTGCCATGTAGAGAAAGAGTCTTTCTTGGTGTTTTGCTATTTGCTTATCCCATTATTAGATTATTAGGGTGACTGCCTTTCTTTAAATTGTTAGATTTTAGCCTGTTCTTGTAAGCCACCCCAAACCCTAGGGGAGTGGCAGCATATAAGTTTGAATAAATAAATAAATAAATAAATAAATAATCCACACTGTAGTTTGACACCACTTTAAATGTTATACTTCAATGCTCTGGAATGCTGGGAGTTCTAGTTTTGAAAAATTCCTTCGTCTTCTCTGCCCAAGAATGCTGGTTCCTCGCCAAATTACGACTCCCATAATCGTATAGCATTGAGTCGGTTAAAGTGATATTAAACTACATTAAGTTTGATTTAAATACATAGAGGGAGGGAGGCTTTCCGCAAAACAACTGCCGCCTTTTTGTATATGTAGAGACTTGGTCTTTCTGTGGTTTCCTACTTCTTTTTTTTTCTCCCGTGCTAATTTTAACTACGATCTCTGTTCCTTAGAAAGAAGCAGACTGGAATAAAAAAGAAATAAATAAACAGGGTTGCATTGAGTAGCTCCATTGTTGGCATAGAAGAAACACACACCCAACCTCTTCCTCTTCCAGCCAAGGTTTGGAAGGTCTTCCAGTAGCGGAGCTTATTCGCGTGTGGCACCGAAGCGAACGAGGCACCACTTTCGTCTAATGGGAACTCTTTTTGGGTCAGAGCCGTTGCCATCTGGTTTTACGTTACATGCAAAGCGAGGAAAACAATGTCTATAAATAGGAAGAGGAGGCGAGTGAGAAGGGAGTCATGTTCTGCATCAGCCCTGAGCATGGTTTATGTCACGCTGAAGTCTTCTGCCTTTGTCAGAGGCTGAGCATGAATGAGGCCTCGCCCTTCTGGGTAATGCTTCTTGGGAATGTGCCACACGGACATATCTTCCCAGGGTTTTCATCCGCAACTCATTGGAGATTTCCTCTGATATATTGCCATGGAGGAAGAACGTCAGGACGCTTATCTCCAAGCCAAGAGACATCTGCAGATAAACGAACCTGACGTAACCATCCTGGAAGTACTATTCTACTATATCTCGCCATATCATTTCAAGTTCCCTTCGTTTCCAAACGACTCTCATGTAGAAAAAAGGCAAAAGTGAAGCGAGCTCTGATGCCAATGGGAAAAAAATTCCATTGGTTAGACCAGTGGTTCCCAAACTTATTTGGCCTAATATTTAAAGAAACGTCAGGAGAGAATACTTCTGGAACATGGCCACACAGCCCGAAAGACATACAACAACCCTTTGATGTTGTTGTTGTTTGCCTTGAAGCCATTTCCAGCTTACTGCAATCCTAAGGGGAATCTATCATGGGGTTTTGTTCAGTCGGAGACTCGCTCTGAGTCTAATTAAGATTATTGACTTATTATGACTCTAAAGAAAAGCTCTCGTGGGGTTTTCCGAGGCCGAGAGTGTGCGACTTTGCCCAGAGTGGGTTTCCATGGCTGAATGGGAATGTAAACCCAGATCGCCAGTGTTGTCGTCCAGTGCTCCAACCGCTCCACCACGCAGGCTCCTTTGGGCACAATATAAAAGGTTAAATATAGCAAGGGGAAAGCAATATATTTACTTTCTGAGTGAAGATCTGTCCTTTCTCCTCTCTCCAGGGACGAGAAAGCAAAGGGACAAAGTTTACTAGGGAAGTTCTTTCTCTCTGAAGTCATCCTGTTGCAACAGTGGCTTCTGTGTGTCTTTGCGACCAGACTGTTGCTGTGCTTGGCTTTGCAACCGGAAGCAGGAAAAGAGGGACTTTCAAGGACACGGAGGAGTTCCTTGCAACAATGTGGGAGGCGCAAGTCCCTCTGGGGAGACATGTTGTCATGTCGCTTGTTGCATGACATCATGCTTCTGGATGGAGTTGCTGGCAGCCTATGGGCTGAATGTGTCTGGGAGAGAGAGGCAGAGAGTGAGGAACATGAGAACAATCAACTACAGCTCCCAGATTCCCCAACTTTTTTGCAATACGCTTCCTAGACAGTCCGAATAAAATCTTCAGTTTTGGTTCATGGTCCTTGTTTGCATCTGTGTAGGGAAAGCTTTCCATCATCGTTCATGGAACGATGCATGGAGATCCCAGGAGTTCAAGGAAAACTTGGAAACATTGGAGCCTTCGTTCATAAAACGAATCTTCTCATTCCAAGTTCTGTGGATTCATTGGCCTTGGATCGTGAGTTCTAGATGGTTTGGACTCAGCTCCAAATAACAACAACAACAACAACAACAACAAGGAAAACAAGAAGGAAAGGTGGCCAAAACCAATTTGGGACAGATTGTTTGGAGCCAGTTAGTTGTCTTGAAGGAACAGAAGAGTAGGACGGTTGCTTTTTTTCAAGTGGGTTTAGCTGGGGATTTTATTTATAAAAAGGAAAAAAATCGCTAGAAATCTGGTGAAGATCCAAACATTTTGAAAATTGGTGGGCTGAAAGGGGTCAATATGCCCTACGTGTGTGGCGATTTTCACCCCTCTAGCCCTAAATCTGAGCAGGGGACAAGCATTGGAAGCCCTCCCATTGCCGCCAATGGCACGAAAATTTTCGTTTTCTTTCATAAGCGAGATGAAAATTCTCTTCATATAGGCACTCCGTTTTCAGAAACAGAAACAAATACAAAAATGAGACGAAATGAATGAAACTAACAAAACGGACAGCATTTCCATACAAATGCACAACACTAGTTGCTATTTCAAACAGTATCTTCATAGAGGTAACAAAACGAACAGCATTTCCATACAAATGCACAACACTAGTTGCTATTTCAAACAGTATCTGTATAGAGGTAGCCTGGCTGTTGTGCCTGGAGGCATCCGTTGTTTGGAAAGTGTTGACTGGCACTTGAGTGTTTGCTGTCTGGAGTTCCAGTTTCTGGGTGGTGTCCTTTATTTACTGTCTTGATTTTGGTATTTTTGTATGATTCTATGATCGCTATTAAAAACAACAGGCCAACAAAACACAGTGTGACACTCGTTTGCAAGCTCCGGTCCCTTTGAGCAACAAGTCTTCAAAGAGCCCGGCCTCATGTGCCGCAGAAGATGCTGTACTCGAACTAAAACTCAGTTCAATTGCTAGTACTATTGCCTTTTGTATATGGAAAGACTCCCGTTGCTGTCTGGCCTCAGGCGGGGAAACAACTTGCTGCTTGCAACGCCGTGCCAGGAATGCTCTATTGCTCCCAAACTGTATACGAAACCCGTCCTTGCTTGGATCTGCAGACGGACACAGGCAAACAGATGCACGTTGAGCTTCTCAAGGTTGGGTTTTCATCAGAGGGAGCCCCTCTGCCAGAAATGTGCTTTGCAGCAAACATCCCCACACTCCGGGGCGATTGTTTGTATCCAATAACATGGCATTACACACGGATTGCCGCACCCCTCGCCTTGCGTTTGAGTGCGCTCCAGCGCAGCGTACTGTACACAAATGAAAACCATTAGCCGTCCGGCCGACCACATGTGCTGTCCGGGCGCCAGTGGGAAATGACAGGGAATGTACAAGGTCATGGATTACTCTGTGTGTGTGTATATAGGTTTTAGCATGTGGTGTTAATAGAACACACAACAGGGGTCAGCGGGATAATGGAAAATGGTTCGTTTTGCAATATCAGAGCAAGCTGTTCACCAGCAAACAGCAAAGGGATGATTCAACGTGTGCGGAACAAAAAGATCTGACCTCGCTCTTGGATCTGATAGTAGGGACGAAAAGGTCCAAGGGACTGCTAAGGGCAGGAGGTCCTGGGTTCAAGTCTTTGCTCAGTTGTGAACCTCTTTGAGATGGGAGCTTCTTTGACAGCCAGGCGCTGAATCCACTTTGGGTTGTTGTATGTTTTCTGGTCTGTCTGGCCATGTTCCAGAAATATTCTCTCCTGACTTTTTGCCCACAGCTATGGCAAGCATCCTCAGAGAGATGTGGGCGAAACGTCAGGAGAGAATACTTCTGGAACACGGCCATACAGCCCTGTGATCCCAGCCATGAAAGCCTTCGACAACACAATCCACTTTGGGTTTTGCATTTTGTGGTTTTGATTTTTCAATGCATTTGATGAAAATATTATCTCTAGGTCTCTCTAGGTTGGGCATGGGCAAACTTCAGCCCACCCTCCGGGTGTTTTGGACTTCAACTCCCACAATTCCTAAGAGCCCCAGGCCCCTTCCTTTCCCCCCACAGCTGTTTAAGTGGGAAAGGGAAAGAAAGGGGCCCAAGGCACATAAAGACCCCCTCCAACAAAACCCCAATGTGTGGAGATTTTCCTATTCCCGGTCTCATTTCCCATTGTTTTGACTATGGCTCCCAAGGCTTTGTGCCTTCCAAACAGGAGCACCGTTGTGTTGTCTTTCACCGCACAGAACGAGCATGTCTTTCCGTCCATAATGGCATTTAAATGCTGGGAGTTGGAGTTGAAAAGCCCTAGTGAACCCCCTTGCCAGAGCCGCTGTCCTGGATCTTGTTGTTGTTGTTCAAAACAGGCCTCTCGGGAGCAAAGCTGAAGGCCAGTTCACACATTACCCGGCAACCATCTTGTAAACACAACAGTGCTCTGCTCAAGTCTATCTATATTTAGATATTTTTAAAAAAGATTTTTGGACTGGTTTTTCAAAAAAAAATCTCCAAAAGTGGTTTGGCAAGATTGAAACAAACACGCAACATTTTTTAAAAAACCAACACTTTCCCTTTCAAATGCAGGGATTGCAATCATGAACACGCTCTACATGTGTTTGGACTACAACACCCATCATTCCTCACTACCAGGTTAGCTGACTAGGAGTGCTGGGAGCTGCAGTCCAGCAATATCTGGAAGGACACATAAGTTGCATCCCTACAGTGTCAGAACCATAGAATCAGTACTAATTTGCTTATCCATATCATTGGGCATTGCCCTCTCGTGTCTCATCTGATATGTTATATATGGATGATGGGAATTGCAGTTGAGCAAAACATGATCAAAGTGAGCTATTCCATCTTGTTACCATTGACCATTAGTAGCTTCCATGTCTGTTGGATCTACTCTGGGTTTACTTCTGAACCTGAAAGGAACTATCTAAGGTGCTGAACATTACCTGGAAATTTGATTCAGTTCCTTCCATTGCTTTCCAGCTAGGGATGTTGTGGGTGGATATTTAATTTTTAAATGTAATTTTCCATAGTATCTTTATTGTATCTAAACTATATTTTAACTTGTATTTATTACAAGTTGGAAGACTATTACAAGCTCCATGACAAAGACCCATTGAGTGAGCCAACTCTTCAGCCAGCACAGAGTATTTTGTCCTCCATCACTGAAGCCAAGAAAGGACAGCGGATAGAGCTGACAACAGAAGTCGATATGGACAGGATTAGTAATATCCATTCTAGTGTGTAAACCTGGACCAACTACAATTTGCTTAATTAAAAAAATCATAATATTGAAGCTGCATGGTTGGCATTGGATCTAGATGCAGGAGGGCAAATCTGTTCCAAATATCTTCAGAAACTAAGTCAATGGCACCAGAATGCTCAGAGTGTGAAAAGATTTCCCAAAGAGTGTGCAGCTATTTTGCAAAGAATTTAACTCGTATTCATTACAAGTTGGAAGACTATTCCAGGCTCCAGGATGAAGACCTATTGAGTGAGCCAACTCTTCAGGCAGTGCAGAGTATTTTGTCCTCCATCTCTAAAGCCAAGAAAGGACAGTGGATAAAGCTGATATCAGAAGTCAATATGAGCAGAAGGAGTAGCATCCATTGTAGTGCGCTAAACTGGATGAACTACAAAGCATATTGAAGCTGTATGGTTGGCATTCACACGAAGGCAACTCTGTTCCAAAGATCTGCAGAAATGAAGTCAATGGCACCAAAATGCCCAAAGTGAGAAAAGATTTCCCAAAAAGGTCCCAACGTTCAGTGTACAGCAATTTTGCAAAGAATTTAGCTTGTATTTATTACGAGTTGGAAGACTATTTATTACAGGCTCCACGATGAAGACCCATTGAGTGAGCCAACTCTTCAGGCAAAGCAGAGCATCTTGTCCTCCATCTCTGAAGCCCAAAAAGGAGAGTGGATAAAGCTGATAACAGAAGTCGATATGGGCAGGAGTAGTAGCATCCATTCTAGTGCGCAAACCCAGACCAACTACAAATCATAATATTGAAGCTGCACGGTTGGCATTGGATCTAGACGCAGGAAGGTGACTCTGCTTCAAAGATCTGCAGAAACTAAGTAAATGGCACCAAAATGCCCAGAGTGAGAAAACATTTCCCAAAGAGTGTGCAGCTATTTTGCAAAGAATGTAACTTGTATTCATGTCAAGTTAGAAGACTATTACAGACTCTATGACAAAGACCCATTGAGTGAGCCAACTCTTCAGGCAGTGCAGAGCATTTTGTCCTCCATCTCTGAAGCCAAAAAAAAAAGTGGATAAAGCTGATATCAGAAGTCGATATGAGCAGGAGGAGTAACATCCATTCTAGTGCGCAAACCTGGATGAACTACAAATCATATTGAAGCTGCATGGTTGGCATTCACACAAAGGCAACTCTGTTCCAAAGATCTGCAGAAAGTCAATGGCACCAAATTGCACTTAGTGGCACCAATTGCACTAAGTCAATGGCAACAAAATGCCCAAAGTGAGAAAAGATTTCCCATAAAGGTCCCAACGTTCCGTGTACAGCAATTTCGCAAAGAATTTAGCTTGTGTTTATTACGAGTTGGAAGACTATTTATTACAGGCTCCACGACGAAGACCCGTTGAGTGAGCCAACTCTTCAGCCAGTGCAGAGCATTTTGTCCTCCAACTCTAAAGCCAAGAAAGGACAATGGACAAAGCTGATATCAGAAGTCGATATGGGCAGGAGGAGTAGCATCCATTCTAGTGCGCAAACCAGGACCAACTACAAATCATCATATTGAAGCTCCATGGTTGGCATTGGATCTAGACGCAGGAAGATCTGCAGAAACGAAGTCAATGGCACCAGAATGCCCAGAGTGAGAAAAGATTTCCCAAAGAGGTCCCAACGCTCCGTGTGCAGCGATTTTGCAAAGAATTTGCCAGGTTCAACACCGGGTTACTTTCCCACACATCAGGTTCTCTGTTTGCACAGACAGATCCGTCTGGGCAGTTCTATATTTAACCAGCCCCAGAAACACAGTCTGATAACTAAGGAGGGGAAGGGAAAGGGGGGAGAAGAAGAAGAAGAAGAAGAAGAAAAAACCGCTTTGCATTTTTATGCTCTTTCCTTCCTTGTGGGCGACACGCTCTCACAGACGCCCCTGCGAGCAGCCAATCTGGCATCTCAATTACATAATTAAGTGCTTTCCTGTCCCGGCAGCGATTACAGAAGACAGGGCGAGATTTATAGGGTGCTGACCAAGCCAGAAGCTTTTCGGCTGGGTATCTGCTCGGCTGGGCCTATAATTATGCCAGGGTCATTAGCCCGGTCGATGGCAAAAGAGCTGAGAAAAATAATAAGGAAGGATTTGCGGCAATCACAGGGCTGCCCAAGATGCCAGTATCAATATGCGGAGCTCGCAGCGACATTATAAATGTGCAAATCTGGAGCCTGTCATCATGGCAATGACACCAGGGCAAGTTGGGTGACCGCCATAGAAATCCATGAACAGAAAAGGTAATGCAGTGAGACCCCCGTAACCCATCTCTGAGGTTTCACTTCAGTGGAGCAATGGGTTAAATCCTTGTGAACTACTGGCTGGAAGGATGGGTTGCTGACCTGAAGGTTGCTGGTTCGAATCTACGAGACAGGGTGAACTTCCGTCTATCAGCTCTAGCTTGCGGGGACAGGAGAGAAGCCTTCCAGTAAGACATCCAAGCATCCCCTGGGCAACGTCTCGGTAGACTGCCAATTCTCTCACACCAGAAGCGACTTGCAGTATGTTCTCAAGTCGCTTCTGACATGATAAAAAAAACTTCACTTGGACTTAGACAATCCGTTCCTCAGCTTTTGCACAGATCACAAGGTTTCCATTACCCCAAAAATGGACTCTCTGGAGATTTGTTAGGTCTTCCCAGCAACTTTTTGGATAAATTTTCTTTGGAAATTGCATCGGAGGACCTAGCAGATTCCTAGAAATGACATTGTCAATTCATTCCGGGTTATAGTATGTACTGTAGGAGCTCTCCAAGGTATTTGGGAAGGGGATCAGGTTCAGCACTTTGGACAGTTCCTATGGCGCATTCAGCTCCATTTACACTGCCGGATAATCCATTTTCTGAATCATGATTATCTGCTTTGAACTGGATTATATATAGTCAATCCATTCTGGGTTATAGTATGGACTATAAAAGAGCTCTCCGAGGTATTTGGGAAGGGGATCGGGTTCAGCACTTTGGACAATTCCTATGGCGCATTCAGCTCCATTTACACTTTCGGATAATCCAGTTTCTGAATCATGATTATCTGCTTTGAACTGGATTATATATAGTCAATCCATTCTGGGTTATAGTATGGACTATAAAGGAGCTCTCCAAGGTATTAAAGAAGAGGATCGGGTTCAGCACTTTGGACAATTCCTATGGCGCATTCAGCTCCATTTGTACTGTGATATAATCCAATTTCTGAATCCAGATTATCTGCTTTGGACTGGATTATATGGCAGGCTTGACTCGTTTAATCCAAATCAGATAATATGGATTATATAGCAGTGTGTATCCAGCCTTCATTAAACCCCAGAGAGGATTCACCACTCTATTTAGATGAAAGCCATCAAATTCCATATTTTCTATTAATATGTCCCTCATTATAGAACAAGTACAGTCGGACCTCCATTTTTGTGTGTTTGGCATTTGCAAATTCACTTGTAATGTCCACTCGAGGAGCCTCCAAGTCCTCCAGTCATCTTCCTGGAGAAGTTGACCATCAATGCACGTTGGAGGACCTAGAACTCTCTGCTCTTTAGCGTGGTTCTGTGGTCAACATCTTGCAGAAGTTGGCCATAGGATCATGCTGGAGGACCTACGGGTCCCTAAAGAGGTCAAAAGATAGCAATTTCCCCTTTAAGAGACCCAATGAAGGTGGAGATCTGACTAACCATAAGAGCCACTTCAATAACTCAAATAATTTCAAAACAAGGCCAAAAAAAGTAACAATTTCCAGCAAAGTTGTTGATGAGCATCCACATCTCCATGTTATTCTATTTTGCAATGTTTTTTGCATCCAATCAAGCCATGGATATGGATGCCTTGGACTTTTCTCGTTCTCTTTGAGTTCTAAACCTTCATTTCCCCCAATTTCTCAGCACATACCAAACTTCTTGTCTCCTGCGTGCCAAGTGACTGAAGCCTTTCCGGCTTGCCACCTCGGCATTGGCATCCCGCTCCATTCCCAAGACTTTCCGAACCCGCCAAGGAGTTCCTGGAACCCAATGGTTCATGGAAGGAAAAAGTCCTCTTGGCAGCGAGTTTGGGTTTCAAAGGACGAAAGGTGAAATGTCTTGCCGCTTTCCAGCCCGAGCCTTTTTAAGGTTGAGTTTCACAATTTGCATTCTTTTGAAAAAGGCAGATTAAAATCTTGGAAGGCTTGTTTTTCTCTCCCCCCCCCCCTTTTCTTCTCTTATCCCACCTTTTTTCTCTCTTTCTCTCTTTTCGTCCTTTGCTTTTGTTTTGCAATCTATTTTGGAAAAAAACAAACCTTATAGGGAATGCTCACAAACAAGCCTTTTCCGGGTATTTTACTGCTGTGACAGGGTTCTGACCTGATCGAACTTCCCTTTTCTCGAATCCTGAAATCCAAAATATTCCAAAAATGTCTATATGGGTGGACAAGAGAATAATAATAATAATAATAATAATAATAATAATAATAATAATAATAATAGGTTTATTTATATTCCGCCTCCATCTCCCCCGAAGGGGACTCGGGGCAGCTTACAGCAAAATCGAAATACAAGCAATGATAAAATATGAAACATCAAAGGACAACAACAAAAACCAATAATAAAATATACACAATAGGCGAAAAAACACAACACGGAAGTAAAACATCAGATTAAAAACAATGAGGTTGCAATAGTGGATAAGCAAGGTGAAGCACAATCTCTAGTTTCTTACAGTTCAGTGGACATACCATTTCATTAAATGCAAAAAAAAACTATGCTGAAGTTAATTTTCATCCAATTTGAATGACCACCGATCTCATTAAGATATTATTATTTATTGCATGTACATCACATCACAGCACACATGCAGAATAGGTCCAAGTGTCTGGGATTCATCTCTAAATATTGGGCTCTTCCCAAGGGCCGAGGATATTAGAGATATTATTCCCAAGGGCCTAAGATATTAATACTAGTATTAGTGGAGCCCCAGGTGGCGCAGCAGCTTAAACCACTGAGCTGCTGAACTTGCTGACCGAAAGATCGCTGGTTCAAATCCGGAGAGTGGTGTGAGCTCCCGTTGTTAACCCCAGCTTCTGCTAACCTAGCAGTTCAAAAACATGCAAATGTGAGTAGATAATAATAATAATAATAATAATAATAATAATAATAATAATAATAATTTATTTATACCCCGCAATAGATCAATAGGTACCGCTCCAGCGAGAAGGTAACGGTGCTCCATGCAGTCATGCCAGAGGCCACATAAACTAAGAGGTGTTTACGGACAACGCCGGTTCTTTGGCTTAGAAATAGAGATGAGCACCAACCACCAGAGTGCCAGTAGATCAATAGGTACTGCTCCTATTGGCGGGAAGGTAATGGCACTCCATGCAGTAATGCCAGTGGCCACCTGACCTTGGAAGATTCTAAGGACAACGCTGGCTCTTCGGCTTAGAAATGGAGATGAATTCCAACCCCCAGAGTGTGAGTAGATCAATAGGTACTGTTCCTATTGGTGGAAGGTAATGACACTCCATGCAGTAATGCCAGTGGCCACATGACCTTGGAGGAGTCTAAGGACAATGCCGGCTCTTCAGCTTAGAAATGGGGATGAGCACCAACCACCAGAGTGCGAGTAGATCAATAGGTGCTGCTCCTATTGGCGGGAAGGTAACATTGGCACTCCATGCAGTAATGCCAGTGGCCACCTGACCTTGGAAGATTCTAAGGACAACGCCGGCTCTTCGGCTTAGAAATGGAAATGAATTCCAACCCCCAGAGTGTGAGTAGATCAATAGGTACTGCTCCTATTGGCAGGAAGGTAACGGCACTCCATGCAGTAATGCCAGTGGCCACCTGACCTTGGAGGAGTCTAAGGACAATGCTGGCTCTTCGGCTTAGAAATGGAGATGAGCACCAACCCCCAGAGCGTGGGTAGGTCAATAGGTACTGCTTCTATTGGCGGGGAGGTGAGCACCAACCCCCCGAGTCAGGCCCGCTTGGTGGAAACACCCCTTAATTCAGCATGATTGGTGCAAGACAGTTCCCCTATTATTGGGCCAGCATATTTTTTCCCCTCTCTCTTTTTCATATATCTTTTCTGCAGGCCTGTCACTGGGCAAAGATCCGGTTACCTCTTATCTTCCCGAACCATCTGTTTGCTTTCTTTTCAGCTCAGGAGAAGCGATGCATTTAGAAACCTTGATTGGGCCCTTAATTACAACTTATCCACTTACTCGTCTTTTTATATAGATGTGTATGTATAGAGAATACAGAGTGCTTTGAATTCCCCCCGTGGAGATTATCCTTTGCCTTGCACTCCAACTTTTTTTTGCTTGTGCCAGTCATCTTCCCCATCGCTCTGGCAATCTGACAAAACCGGGCCGTTCTTGAGCCCATCCCATGCCTCTCGCTCGCCTTGCGCTTGGGATTCCACCGTGTCGCCTCCAACCGGGTGTCAGGAACTCATCAAACTCACACACAAGGCTGGTGTGTATCCTCCCAAAGACTCCGTCCTGCCCTTGTCTGGGAGGATTAAGACATTTTTCTTCTCCTTCCAGGATAAACGCTTGGATTAGTTGTCAGAACGGAGATTGCTTTTGATGCGCCTCTCTTCCCTTTCCATTTCACTCCAATCAAGGGAACACCTTGAACTGTTTGAATTCCTTTCTAATTTTTCCTCTACATACATATGCTTTCATATATATACGAAAGCATGGAGGGAGAGAAACTGTAGAATTAACGCAGCTTGTCATGCCATGGCTCTCAGTGCTTCTGAATCCTGGATGTTTTAGTTTGGCAAGGTAGTCGAATCAACCCAAGTCTAATGTGCCATTGAATCTAATGCACATCTCTATTTTCAAAACCCCGAAGCACAAAAAAGTATTTACAATACGATGCAAGTCTAATGGGCAGCCTAGATTTGGGAAGGTAATTTAGTCAAAAAGGGTGAGCACTTGCTTCCGACTCTTTGTGACCTCCTGGACCATCCAAGGCAAGATCTCCCTGTCGCCGTGTGGTCAGCCTCCATGACTTCCTTCTTCTCCCTTTGTCTCCTCCTGTGAGGACACATTTTGCCATTCTCCAGGCAAGATGTAGCTGCATGGATAGTTTTGATATTTTTACCTTTTACCTTCCTTTGTTGTTGTTTATTCATTCAGTCACTTCCGACTCTTGGTGACCTTCTGGACCATCCAGGTTGGAGCTCCCTGTCGGTGGTGGCCACCATCCCAGCTCCTTCAAGGCCAAGCCAGTCCCTTCAAGGATCCCATCCATCCATCTCGCCCTTGGTCAGCCCCTCTTCCTTTCTCCTTCCATTTTCTCCAGCATCATTCTCTTCTCCTGTTGTGGTAATCTCTGAGCAGTTAGACTCAAGTTAACCCTCTCTGGGGGAGATTCCACCAAAAATCAGCAGAGTAGCAAAAGCAAAAGCTTTCAAATGCAACAGTTACTTACACGGGGTGAGCAAAGAGAAGCCTTTGACCATTTAGGATGGCAATGGACTGCAGAGTCTCAGTAAAAGTTCAAAAAGTGTTTATTCAGGTAAAAAGAACCCCATTGTAGATAGAAAGGCTTGGGAGCTGTCTAGTCTACTCTAGACTGGTTTCTAAGGAAAATTAAGAAGAAAAATAACAAACATCTAAATAGTTACATCTTGCCAGGAGGAATGGCGAGACGTGTTGTTAGCTAGAAGAACAAAGGGAGAAGAGAGAACCAAAATGGTTCCAACCTCATGGTCCAGTTTATTGGGGCCATAAAAGACATTCTGACCAATGAGAAGTTAGTGTCCCTAAAGATTCACATTTCTGCTAACTTCAAAGTAAGGGATGTGACGTAAACAGGATAGAGTGAAACACAGTAAAGCCTGCCTAGGCATGCTTTGGAAACAGGGAAAGGATTCCTTCAATCTGTCATCTGTCTGACTATATTTAGACTTGAGTAGTCCCGGGTGATTCCCAACATCTCCACGGTCTCCTGTCTTCTCATGATGTGGCTAAAGGACTTCATCTTTGCCTCTAATATCCTTCCCTCCGGTGAGCAGCCGGGCTTTCTTTCCTGGAGTTTGGACTGGTTGGATCTCAGGGTTGTTGTGTGTTTTCCGGTCTGTCTGGCCATGTTCCAAAAGTATTCTCTCCTGACGTTTCGCCCACATCTATGGCAGGCATCCTCAAAGGTTGTGAGGATCTGGTTGGATCTTCTTGCAGTCCAAGGCACTCTCAGGATTTTCCTCCAGCACCAAACAATAATAGCAACAACCATCAACCTTGGTTTATGATGGGGTGAGCAACCTCAGGCTTTGCAGCCAAATCCGGCCCTTACCTTCACGAGTCCATCGTTTCCTGTCTTCTATGCAAGTTTGAAAAAGTTGAAATGCCTCTGACGACAGCTCCAGGTGAGGCAAAATCATTGACAACGTTCCAAACGAATGCAATATTTGGCTAATCCCGAAATGCACACCGTCTATGATCATGAAGAGCAGCCTATGTTCCTTTATTCGGCGTTTCCATATTTGTTGCATGTCTGTATTTATGGGAACGTGGTTTGCAGGCCGGACGATCCATCTCCCGCTGGGCTGAGTGGCACTTTGGAACAATCCATCCCTCCCTGGAACCGAGCAAAAGGATGTTCTCTCGTAACCTTCCTGCCCCGCGTTTGCAACAACCAAAGGCACAGCGTGCGCCGGTTTGTGGCTGTTATTGTTTTGCCAGGACTCGCTGTTAAAAGACATGTAAGGTCACCGGCACCTGGCAGCATCGCTGGAAACAAAAGGAATTTTTCTTCCCTTTCCCATGCTGAAACCTATAGAGCCAGTCACAGTCACAGACACAGATTTGCCAAGAGCCAAGGATGAGGAAAAAATATCTGACTTTTGTGCCGCTAAAAAAAACTTCCTTCTGGGTTTCAAGAAACTGCTTAGCAACCGTCTCCAAAGGACTTGCAAAATATTGTCTCCTTCTCACATTCTCAGGGCACAGCGAAGGTTTTGCCCTTCCATAGCCTTTCTTGGGATGGAGATAAAGAGCCATAAGAAAGAGAGAGGCTGAGATCGGCTCCATAGAGTCAGATCTGGAGTGAATGTGGCCAGGAAGGAAGGAAGGAAGGAAGGAAGGAAGGAAGGAAGGAAGGAAGGAAGGAAGGAAGGAAGGAAGGAAGGAAGGAGGGAAGGAGGGAGGGAAGGAAGGAAGAAGGGAAGCAGGAAAGTAGGGAGGCAGGAAAGCAAGGAAGCAAGGAAGGAGGGAAGGAACTAATGAACAAACAAAACAAGGAAACAAGGCAGCAAGGAAGGAAGGAAGGAAGGAAGGAAGGAAGGAAGGAAGGAAGGAAGGAAGGAAGGAAGGAAGGAAGGAAGGAAGGAAGGAAGGAAAGGAAGGAAGGAAGGAAGGAAGGAAGGAAGGAGGGAAGGAGGGAAGGAGGGAAGGAGGGAAGGAAGGAAGCAGGAAAGTAGGGAGGCAGGAAAGCAAGGAAGCAAGGAAGGAGGGAAGGAACTAATGAACAAACAAAACAAGGAAACAAGGCAGCAAGGAAGGAAGGAAGGAAGGAAGGAAGGAAGGAAGGAAGGAAGGAAGGAAGGAAGGAAAGAAACAAGGAAGCAAGCAAGAAAGCAAGCAAGGAAACAAGGAAGGAAGGAAACAAGGAAGAGAGGAAGGGAGGAAAGAAAGAAGCAAGGAAGGAAACAAGGAAGGAAGGAATGAAGGAAGGAAGGCAGGCAGGCAGGAAGAAAGGAAGGAGGAAAACAAGCAAGAAAAGAAGCAAGGAAGCAGGAAAGCAAGGAAGGAGGAAAGTAAGGAAAAAGGAAGCAAACAAGCAAGGAAGCAGGGGAGCAAAGTAAGAAGAAAGCAAATAATCAGGAAAGCAAGAAAGCAAGGAAACAATGAAGCAAGGAAGCAGGAAAGCAAGGAAGCAAGAAAACAAGGAAACAATGAAGCAAGAAAACAAGAAAACAATGAATCAAGCAAGGAAACAATGAAGCAAGGAAGCAAGAAAGCAAGGAAACAATGAAGCAAGAAAACAAGGAAACAAGGAAACAATGAAGCAAGAAAACAAGGAAACAATGAAGCAAGAAAACAAGAAAACAAAAAGCAAGAAAACAAGGAAGCAAGGAAGCAAGAAAGCAAGGAGACTAGGAAGCAGGAAATCAAGAAAGCAAGGAAGCCCTGAAACAAGGAAGCTGGGAAACAAGCAAGCAAGGAAAGAAGGAAGCAAGGAAGCAAAACAAGGAAGCAAGTCAAGGGGATGCTATCTGAAAATTTCAACTGAAACAAAACCAAGAATCCCTGTGGGATTTTGGGACCTGTAAAATATCCAGACACAGAGATCTTTAAAAGGAAAGAGAGCAAAGGGGGGAAGAGAGAGAGAGGATCTCATTCATGAAAGGAAGAAAGACGTGGCTTGAGCTCTGCCTGCCTTGGTTGGGCCTTTCGGAGCCCGGTTCCGGGTCTCTCTTTCATCCGTCCCAGTACGGAGGCTGGCGGGCCTTTCATCCCCCGATTCCCCAGCCGGCCCACGCCAGCCGGTCCCTTTCTACAGCCATCGCTTATGGCTTTGAGGTTTCCACCGGCGGGGAAATGTGCGAGTACCTGAATGGACCCTTTTAATGCGCGCTCCAAGCGGCACCTGAAGAAGAAGGCGGCATGAAAGGGTCCCTTTCAGGGTCGGCTTTGGGCCACACGGCTCTCCTTGGGGCCGGGGAGGCTTCCTGTCTTAATGGCCTCTGAACGCGTTCCCAATTGCGGGAAGGAGCCCCACACAAAGGCAGGGAAAGTTCCAGAAAAGCTGCAGGCGGGGAAACATTTGGCCTGGTAATTGACTCAAACCAAAGTGAACAGAAGCATAAATAATATTTATATCTCAGTGGAAATCATTGATCTTGACAAAGGAACATTTCTTTTTGTGAGACAGTGCCATACAATGATGATGGCTATTATTATTATTATTATTTTATTATGACACAGCAAACAAGATATGCTGGATTTCATATCACAAAATCACAAGTCGAACACTTCCCAAGTGTCTAGGACTGTGAGATGCATTTTCACATGATGCGTGCAGATCCCAGTAGGGTGGCCTTTTGCAGTTGGCAGATCGTAATTTTGTCAATGTCTATTGTTTATATTGGAGCCCCGGTGGCGAAGTGTGTTAAAGCACTGAGCTGCTGAACTTGCAGACCAAAAGGTCCCAGGTTCAAATCCCGGGAGCGGCTTGAGCGCCCGCTGTTAGCTCCAGCTTCTGCTAACCTAGCAGTTCGAAAACTTGCAAATGTGAGTAGATCAATAGGTACTGCTCCGGCAGAAAGGTAACGGCGCTCCATGCAGTCATGCCGGCCACATGACATTGGAGGTGTCTACGGACAACGCTGGCTCTTCGGCTTAGAAATGGAGATGAGCACCCACCCACAGAGTGTGAGTAGATCAATAGGTACTGCTCCTTTACTTTTTTATATAGGGTTTGAGTCCAATATTATAAACGATGAAAACGGAGCAGGGAAAGTCTTCCTTTTCCTCCTTCAGACATGATTGGACAGACATGAACGTCAGGGGAAACCTTTTACCTATTGTTTATATTATTATTATTATTATTATTATTATTATTATTATTATTAATAGACTGACTTCTTTGGGTAAATTCCTCAGATTCAACAGGTTGAGTTTTGACACTATCCAAAGATGGCTTCCGTCATGGTCATCCTCCCCATAGAGCAGTGGTTCTCAACCTGTGGGTCCCTCTCCAGATATTTTGGCCTTCAACTCCCAGAAATCCTAACAAATGATAAACTGGTTGGGATTTCTGGGAGTTGTAGGCCAAAACACCTGGGAACCCACAGGTTGAGAACCGTTTCCATAGAGAATATAGCAGTGATTCCCAAACTTTGGTCTTCCAGGTGGTTTGGACTACAATCCCAGTAGTCCCAGTTGACTTGGCCAACAGGAATTATGAGAGTTGAAGTCTAAAGCATCTGAAAGACCAACATTTGGAAACCAGTAGAGACAATGATGATATTGATAATGATGATAATGATGATGTTGAAACATGTTTTGATTATATTCACTGCAGTACCAGGAGACCGTAGAGTAGAGGACAAAGAGCTGGAAAAGATCGTGAAATACAAGGACGTACACATTGAAATGGGACAACTACGGCAAAAGAGAACAACACTGGTCCCAATAGTGGTTGGTGCTCTTGGAGGCTTTCCAAGAGACCTCGAAAAGCATTTGAAAAGCCTTAATTTGGACAGAATATCAATCCACATGCTTCAGAAGAAAGGCAGCACTTCTCGGAACTGCATACATTCTGTGAAAATACTTCTAATGTACTAGAACCTTGGGAAGAGCACAACATTCAGAGACGAAGCCCAGACACTTGGACCTCATGTACATGTGTGCTGTGATGTTATGTACATGTAATAAATATTATAATAATATCTAATGTAAGATACTTTCTCCATTCTATCAATCACATGTCAACATCGGGTTGTTGTATGTCTTTCGGGCTGTGTGGCCATGTTCCAGAAGTATTCTCTCCTGACGTTTCGCCCACATCCATGGCAGGCATCCTCAGAGGTTGTGAGGCAAGGAAAAACTAGGCAAGGAAGGTAAATATATATATCTGTGGAGAGTCCAGGGTGTGAGAAGAGTCCTTTGTCAGTTGGAAGCCAGCATCAATATTTCAATTAATCACCCTAATTAGCATTGGAAAGGTTTGTCTCTTGTTGGCTTCCAAGTGACAAAGGACTCTTGTCACACCCTGGACTCTATATATATTTTTTCCTTCCTTGCCCAGTTTCTCCATGCCTCACAACCTCTGAGGATGCCTGCCATAGATGTGGGCGAAACGTCAGGAGAGATTGTCAGAGTAATTCGCAGCGTAGCAGCAGTTGTATGTTGTCAATGGAGCGCAGAAACGAAGAGATGTCAGAAACGATGTTAAAAAATATATACAAAGCTTTATTTTACAAGACAAAACAGACTTGCAGACGAACACAGGCTTGGCTTTCACTCTAGGCAGACACAAACTAGAACAGAGCAAGATCTCAACTGACGCAATCAGTAATGTACAAACACACTTGAGTCTGGATACTCCCAAGTTCCAGCCACACTCAAGGTCAACACAGCTTCTCAGTCATTAACTCTTTACAGACTATAGCATACTCTGGATGATGCAACCTGTATGCAATATTATGCCAGACACAAATTTCATTTAAACACTACCACTACACAAATCCCACATTTACAGAGAATACTTCTGGAACATGGTCATACAGCCCGGAAAACATATAACAACCCTGTGATCCTGGCCATGAAAGCCTTCGACAACACATTGAACATGTCAGCATCCTTTGATTCACAGATACCTCTAAACCTTGGCACCCCATGAAGAGCTCAGGTGAATTGGTCAGGAGTTGGAGGCCTCAAGGCTGGTTCGGAGAGGCATCATCCCATCCTCCTCCTTTGTGTTCCCAAGCCCTGAGATCACACTCTGCCTGGCTCCCTTTCCTTCTTTTTTCCATGAGTGGATGGCCGGGGTTGACATATCTCTCCGCAAACACACGGTGCCTTGATTTCGGTATCCTGTGAGACCTGCTGCAACCAAACACGGCGGGGAAACGGTGTCAGGGATGGACTTCCTGCAGGACGGCTTCCAACATGGAAACTCCTGTGTTGACAGATGGCTCTGCTCGAGCGATAAGCCGGCTTCAGGCCCGGGGCCAAGACGGGGATGGAACTCCTTCGTTAGCAGAACGATCCAGTATCAAATGGGGAGTCTAGTTTGAGTCAAAACCTATCCCTTCACAACCATTTGGTTAGCTTTAGGTGATGGTGTTTCACCATACAATAGCAACCATGCTTCTAGGAATAGTCTATAAGAGTTGATGTCAAGTAGATGAGTAATTTGAACCATATATGCCGAATTGACAGACCCATCCTATAGAAAGTTTGGGGTCAAGAGAATAGTTCTTAGTCTATTTCAAATGAATCCTTGAAGGAAGCAATGTGTATTATTATTATTATTATTATTACTACTACTACTACTACTACTACTACTACTACGAGGGTTGAATGAAAAGTAATGCCTCCACCTTCGTTACTTGGGTTTGGATGGGAACATTTTAATAAATCAAAGGGAGAAATTATCCTTAGAATGTGCTCTTTAACGACCACTATTCACTTTTCCACACAATCACCAGACAACTGGATGCATTTCTGCCAACTATGAACAAGTTTTCTGAAACTGTCACGGAAGACGTCAACACTCTGTTTCTGCAACCGGCGTCTCACAGGACCCATCGTGCACAGATCTTCTGATAGCCAAACAAAGCAATCATGTGACCCACATGGTGATGGGCACACTGGGTGCCGTGCCAAAAGATCTCAGCTGGCATTTGGAAACAATAGACATTGACAAAATCACGATCTGCCAACTGCAAAAGGCCACCCAACTGGGATCTGCGCGCATCATCCGAAAATACATCACATTTCATTTGAAATAGACTAGACACTTGGGAAGTGTTTGACTTGTGGTTTTGTGATACAAGATCCAGCATATCTATCTTGTTTGCTGTTTCATAATAATAATAATAATAATAATAATAATAATAATAATAATAATCATAATCATAATCATAATCATAATCATAATAAATCACACAGTCCTAGAGACTTGGGAAGTGTTCGACTTGTGATTTTGTGATACGAAATCCAGCACATCTATCTTGTTTGCTGTGTCATAATAAAATAATAATAATAATAATAATAATAATAATAATACATCACACAGTCCTAGACACTTGGGAAGTGTTCAACTTGGGATTTTGTGATACAAAATCGAGCATGTCTATCTTGTTTGTTGTGTCATAATAATAATAAAATAATAATAATAATAATAATAATAATAATAATAATAATAATAATAATAATACACCACACAGTCCTAGACACTTGGGAAGTGTTCGACTTGGGATTTTGTGATACGAAATCCAGCATATCTATCTTGTTTGCTGTGTCATAATAAAATAATAATAATAATAATAATAATAATAATAATAATAATAATACATCACACAGTCCTAGACACTTGGGAAGTGTTCAACTTGGGATTTTGTGATACAAAATCGAGCATGTCTATCTTGTTTGTTGTGTCATAATAATAATAAAATAATAATAATAATAATAATAATAATAATAATAATAATAATAATAATAATAATAATACACCACACAGTCCTAGACCCTTGGGAAGTGTTCGACTTGGGATTTTGTGATACGAAATCCAGCATATCTATCTTGTTTGCTGTGTCATAATAAAATAATAATAATAATAATAACAACAACAACCCTCTGAGGTCAGCTTGGCTGAGAATGGATCTCACACAATACCCGTTCTGTTCTCCAAGAGTTTTCCAGCCAACTCTCCACCAGCCGGATGCTGAAATTCTGACGAATCGAGCCAGACAGACCATGGCATGACATACAACCTAGAAGGCAACCACAAAACACGGAGGTGTCCATGTCTCCCATGTTGGTTTGATGCTTCTCCTTCAAACATGATGAGCAGAAACGGGCACAAATCCCAGCCTCCCCGGTTCCGGTTTCCCTTCCTTCCCCCTCTTTCCCCAGATGAGATGGTTCAGCATATTTTCCGTCTTTCACACAAATTATCCCCGAGTATGTGTGAGCCGGAGAGGCCCAAACCACAGCCGTGGAATCCGTCCACCAAGGAATCCGTCCACCAACCCTAAGGCTGGAAGTGGGCCAAGGAGGAGGGAAACGTGGAGCAAAAGGCCCAACCGAGGAGGAGGAGGAGGAGGATGTGGGCAAAAAATTTAAGAAGTCACAAAAATATGACGGGAGGAAAGTTCTCCTGTGCCAACGCTTGCTGGGAAAAAGCAGTGAATTACACCACACAGTTGAAATTGTCATTATTTCGGGTTTGGGGTCAGCCAGCGCGAGTGGGTTGAAAGAACTCCCAAGGAGTGCATCTACACTGTCGAATTAATGCGGTTCAAACCCACTTTGACTGCTATCGCTCAAGGCAATGGGATTCTGGGATTTGTCGTTCGCTCTTTGGCAGAGAAGAGATTGTAAAGCTACACCTCCCATGGTTCCATAGCATTGCACTTCAGCAATTAAAGTGAGGCTAAACTGCATTAATTCCGCAGTGTAGATGTACCCATAGGGGCAGCACTTGAAATGATAGCAATGGTGGCGCAATGGGTTTATTTATTTATTTATTTATTTATTTTCTTACAATATTTATATCTTGCCCTTCTCACCCAATAGGGGACTCAGGGCGGCTTACAATAAAACACATATATAAAATTGTACAATACATTGTGAATCAATTAAAAAGTTATTAAATTACATCAGACATTCATAAAAAACACTTATAAAATACAGATAGGCAAACCCTTGTGCAGGTTGGACTGCTGACCTGAGGGTTGGGTTGCTGACCTGAAGGTTGGAGGTTCGAATCATGAGATGGGGTGAGCTCCCGCCTGTCAGCTCTAGCTTCCAGGGACATGAGAGAGACAACTCCCAGCAGGATGGTAACACATCCAGGTGTCCTGAAGATTGGAGGTTCAAATCTATGAGATGTGGTGAGCTCCCGCCTGTCAGCTCCAGCTTCCAGGGACATGAGAGACAACTCCCAGCAGGATAGTAACACATCCTAGCATTCCCTGGGCAACGTCTCTGTAGACAGCCAATTCTCTCACGCCGGAAGCGACTTGCAGTATGTTCTCAAGTCACTTATGACACAACCTCCAACAGATGTGATTTTTTGCTGGGTGGATCTACACTGTCCAATAAATCCAGTTTGACACCACTGCCATGGCTCAATGATATGGAAAGGTGGGAGTTATAATTTTGCAGCACTTTTGGCCTTCTCCTCCAGAGAGTTCCAACGCTTTTCCAAATTACAAAACCTAGAATTCTACAACAGGGAGTAATGGCAGGTCTCAAACTGGGTTAATTCTGCAGTGTAGACGCGACTCCTTGATGCAATATATTGTTCGTAACTGCAACTGTGTCCATTTAAATTGAATTGTTTTTACTGTTGTTTTATGATGTTGTTTTGTTGTGTTTGTTATGTTCATGATGCTTTGATTTTTGACTGTTTTTGCACACATGTTGGGAGATGGAGTGGTATATAAATAAAGGATTGTTACTGTTGTTGTTGTTGTTGTTGTTGTTGTTGTTGTTGTTGTTGTTATATGCAGCCTTAGTGGCGGATAAAGGAGTCGAAAAGCCTTCCTTGGATTCAGGAAGTAAAAGAGAAAGTGGTTTTCCTCTCAACAGAACAGAAGTTCAACTGTGTTTGTTTTCATTTTCCTACTATTGGAAAAGCACTGCCCTCCGCTGCTCTAGATTGGACTGCAAGGATATTTTTTTTTTTGCCTTGAGAGGAAATGGAGTTTTGGCAAAAGAAAAGCCACCATATATATATAATCGTCGTAATTGTTGTGGAGACAGAAAGCAAAACAAACCGTACTTAAGTGCATTGTAAGAAAATGCCGGCGATTAGAGGGAATGGTCCTTAGCAGGCGAAATCGCTTCTTTCCCAGGAGTAAAAAAGCTGGAGGAAGACCAATCCATCCCCTTGTAATTTTCTACATTTTTTTTCCTTTCAAGATTATCATTATTATTATTTTTTTGGAATGTCAAAACTACTATTTCTCTTTGGAGGGAGAGCACTGCTTTAAAGGAAAGAGACCAAATGGAAGCAAAGACTAGAGAGAACGTTGCTTTTTCTTCCAATGTTCAATCGAAAGCTACCCTCCTGTAACGAAACTATTACATCTGTTGATATCCATGTATAAGTCTAGAATACCCATGTATAAGCCTAGAATGCTCATTTGTAAGTCTAGATGTTTAAATATAAGTCTATGATATTCATGCATAAGTCTCATGTATAAGCAGGTGCTCATGTATTCGTCTAGAATAAACATGTACAAGTCTAGAATGCTCATGCTAATCTAGATGCTCATGTCTAGATCTAATATGTTCATGTACAAGTCTACAGCACTGATATATAAGTCTAGACACTTGTGTTTAAGTCTAGATTGCCCATGTATACATCTAAAGTATTCATCTACAAGTCTAGAATGCTCAGGCTAATCTAGATTTTCATGTCTAGATCTAAAATATTCATGTCCAAGTCTACAGCACTCATATATAAGTCTACACACTTGTATTTAAGTCTAGATTGCCCATGTATACATCTAAAGTATTCATGTACAAGTCTAGAATACTTGTGTATAAATCAGAGTATTCATGTACAAGTCTAGGGTATTAATGCACAAGTCTAGAGTTCTCATGTATAAGTCCATTAATTTTGGTCAAGAAATCAACACGAAAAACAGAATGCTTGTGTATAAGTCTAGGTGCTCATGTATCCATCTAGGATAGTCATGTACAAGTATAGAATAGTCATGCTAATCTAGATGCTCATGTCTAGGTCTAGAATATTCATGTACAAGTCTACAACAGTCATGTATAAGTCTAGATACCTGTGCAAAAGTCTAGAATACCTATGTATAGGTCTAGAGCATTCATGTACAAGTCTAGAATGCCCGTGTATAAGTCTAGAATGCCCATGTACAAGTCTAGAATATCCATGTATAAGTCTAGAGCTTTAATGTACAAGTCTAGAATACCCATGTATAAGTTGTAGAGCTTTAATGTACAAGTCTAGAATGCCCATGTACAAGTCTAGAGTGTTCATGTATAAGTGTAGAGCATTCATGTACAAGTCTAGAATACCCATGTATAAGTCTAGAGCTTTAATGTACAAGTCTAGAATGCCCATGTATAAGTCTAGAGTATTCATGTACAAGTCTAGAATGCCCGTGTATAAGTCTTGAGTATTCATGTACAAGTCTAGAATGCCCGTGTATAAGTCTAGAGTATTCATGTACAAGTCTAGAATGCCCGTGTATAAGTCTAGAGTATTCATGTACAAGTCTAGAATGCCCGTGTATAAGTCTTGAGTATTCATGTACAAGTCTAGAATGCCCGTGTATAAGTCTAGAGTATTCATGTACAAGTCTAGAATGCCCGTGTATAAGTCTAGAGTATTCATGTACAAGTCTAGAATGCCCGTGTATAAGTCTAGAGTATTCATGTACAAGTCTAGAATGCCCGTGTATAAGTCTAGAGTATTCATGTACAAGTCTAGAATGCCCGTGTATAAGTCTAGAGTATTCATGTACAAGTCTATAATGCCCGTGTATAAGTCTAGAGTATTCATGTACAAGTCTAGAATGCCCGTGTATAAGTCTAGAGTATTCATGTACAAGTCTAGAATGCCCGTGTATAAGTCTAGAGTATTCATGTACAAGTCTAGAATGCCCGTGTATAAGTCTAGAGTATTCATGTACAAGTCTAGAATGCCCGTGTATAAGTCTAGAGTATTCATGTACAAGTCTATAATGCCGGTGTATAAGTCTAGAGTATTCATGTACAAGTCTAGAATGCCCATGTACAAGTCTAGAGTATTTATGTACAAGTCTAGAATACCCATGTATAAGTCTAGAGCTTTAATGTACAAGTCTAGAATACCCATGTATAAGTTGTAGAGCTTTAATGTACAAGTCTAGAATGCCCATGTATAAGTTGTAGAGCTTTAATGTACAAGTCTAGAATGCCCATGTATAAGTTGTAGAGCTTTAATGTACAAGTCTAGAATGCCCATGTATAAGTTGTAGAGCTTTAATGTACAAGTCTAGAATACCCATGTATAAGTCTAGAGCTTTAATGTACAAGTCTAGAATACCCATGTATAAGTTGTAGAGCTTTAATGTACAAGTCTAGAATGCCCATGTATAAGTTGTAGAGCTTTAATGTACAAGTCTAGAATGCCCGTGTATAAGTCTTGAGTATTCATGTACAAGTCTAGAATGCCCGTGTATAAGTCTAGAGTATTCATGTACAAGTCTAGAATGCCCGTGTATAAGTCTAGAGTATTCATGTACAAGTCTAGAATGCCCGTGTATAAGTCTAGAGTATTCATGTACAAGTCTATAATGCCCGTGTATAAGTCTAGAGTATTCATGTACAAGTCTATAATGCCCGTGTATAAGTCTAGAGTATTCATGTACAAGTCTAGAATGCCCGTGTATAAGTCTAGAGTATTCATGTACAAGTCTAGAATGCCCGTGTATAAGTCTAGAGTATTCATGTACAAGTCTAGAATGCCCGTGTATAAGTCTAGAGTATTCATGTACAAGTCTATAATGCCGGTGTATAAGTCTAGAGTATTCATGTACAAGTCTAGAATGCCCGTGTATAAGTCTAGAGTATTCATGTACAAGTCTAGAATGCCCGTGTATAAGTCTAGAGTATTCATGTACAAGTCTATAATGCCCGTGTATAAGTCTAGAGTATTCATGTACAAGTCTAGAATGCCCGTGTATAAGTCTAGAGTATTCATGTACAAGTCTATAATGCCCGTGTATAAGTCTAGAGTATTCATGTACAAGTCTAGAATGCCCGTGTATAAGTCTAGAGTATTCATGTACAAGTCTAGAATGCCCGTGTATAAGTCTAGAGTATTCATGTACAAGTCTAGAATGCCCGTGTATAAGTCTAGAGTATTCATGTACAAGTCTAGAATGCCCGTGTATAAGTCTAGAGTATTCATGTACAAGTCTAGAATGCCCGTGTATAAGTCTAGAGTATTCATGTACAAGTCTATAATGCCCGTGTATAAGTCTAGAGTATTCATGTACAAGTCTAGAATGCCCGTGTATAAGTCTAGAGTATTCATGTACAAGTCTAGAATGCCCGTGTATAAGTCTAGAGTATTCATGTACAAGTCTAGAATGCCCGTGTATAAGTCTAGAGTATTCATGTACAAGTCTAGAATGCCCGTGTATAAGTCTAGAGTATTCATGTACAAGTCTATAATGCCGGTGTATAAGTCTAGAGTATTCATGTACAAGTCTAGAATGCCCATGTACAAGTCTAGAGTATTTATGTACAAGTCTAGAATACCCATGTATAAGTCTAGAGCTTTAATGTACAAGTCTAGAATACCCATGTATAAGTTGTAGAGCTTTAATGTACAAGTCTAGAATGCCCATGTATAAGTTGTAGAGCTTTAATGTACAAGTCTAGAATGCCCATGTATAAGTTGTAGAGCTTTAATGTACAAGTCTAGAATACCCATGTATAAGTCTAGAGCTTTAATGTACAAGTCTAGAATACCCATGTATAAGTTGTAGAGCTTTAATGTACAAGTCTAGAATGCCCATGTACAAGTCTAGAGTGTTCATGTATAAGTGTAGAGCATTCATGTACAAGTCTAGAATACCCATGTATAAGTTGTAGAGCTTTAATGTACAAGTCTAGAATACCCATGTATAAGTCTAGAGCTTTAATGTACAAGTCTAGAATACCCATGTATAAGTTGTAGAGCTTTAATGTACAAGTCTAGAATGCCCATGTATAAGTTGTAGAGCTTTAATGTACAAGTCTAGAATACCCATGTATAAGTCTAGAGCTTTAATGTACAAGTCTAGAATACCCATGTATAAGTTGTAGAGCTTTAATGTACAAGTCTAGAATGCCCATGTACAAGTCTAGAGTGTTCATGTATAAGTGTAGAGCATTCATGTACAAGTCTAGAATGCCTGTGGATAAGTCTAGATTATTCATGTGAAAGCCCAAGTGACATAATGTCGTCAACGGAAAGAGGTAGCCTTATCCATGGGTCATATCAATACCCATAATTTTCGCCCCAAGAGCTACACTCGTCTTACCTGCGTGTGTTCAACCTATCCATGGGATATATGGGAAGAAAGACGGGCCATGTTCCGTGCCCGCTGCTTGGACCACGAACCACGTGTTTCCAGTAATGAGGTTCATGATGGAGAAGATTGGAGAGGGCCTTCAAATGAAAGGGATAAGGAAGGAAGAAAGGTTGAGTGAAAACAGGCTGGCATCGGAACGAGGAAAGGGAACCAAATCCAGGAGTAAACCCAGAGTTAATTAACCGCCTTCCTTACAGGAGCCAAACGATATCACATATGTTTCCCATCCAGGCCTGCGCCGAGTTATCATGAATACATTTGATTCTTTTTAATTATAATACAGGAAAGCCCTGTTTTAACTCCCCCGTAAGACCATGCCTCGTAAGTAGGCACCGAACGGTATCAAATGCAAGCGTCGCCTTTCAGAAGCAAGGTGGTCAAAAGTTCTGAGGGGAAGAAGGGATTTTGGAAGTATGCCTTAAGTCAACACCACCGGGAGCAAAGGGATAGTAGCGTTTCTCCCCGCGGCTTTGATCAGCGTTTCAGCCAAAATGAAGCCCTCGCTTCGGCGTGTCTTACAGACTATGGAAGCCTTTGTCTCCTATCGCGAGCATCTCTTGAGGAAATCAGAGGGACGGTGTAACGGCATCCCTCCTCCGCTTTCATGGCTGGCTTTTGAGCAGGGCTCCCATATTCATGTGGTTTCATAATGGTGCTTGAAAAGAAAGTCGGCTGACCGGGCTTGCCAAGGCCTATAAGGCGATGCGTATGAACTGCGGAACGGGTGGGAAAGTGATATGTAGGCCCAGATTGTTTTAATGAAGACGGACACACATACATACACACACACACACACCGGGTCACAAAGTCCAACCTTTTGAAAAATCAAGACTTTAGTTTCTATAGATGTCTGAATATTCTTGGAGGCTGAGACCTTCAGGCGGTAGATGGAAAACCATCTACAAAATATGCACTTTGGGCATGCTAACATTAGCTTCAACTCTAACCCTATTTCTAACCCTAAAGCTAACACTAAATCCAACTCTAACCTAATGCTACCACTAACTCTAACCCTAAACCTACTACTAACCCTAATGCTAACACTAACTCTAACCCTACTAGCTTCAATTGTAACCCTAACGCTAACATTA
The DNA here is from genome assembly GCF_035594765.1 of Anolis carolinensis. Lineage (NCBI taxonomy): Eukaryota > Metazoa > Chordata > Lepidosauria > Squamata > Anolidae > Anolis > Anolis carolinensis. The sequence continues at coordinate 1,563,211 of NW_026943820.1, forward strand.
AATCCAACTCTAACCCTAATGCTACCACTAACACTAAATCCAACTCTAACCCTAATGCTACCACTAACACTAAATCCAACTCTAACCCTAATGCTACCACTAACATTAAATCCAACTCTAACCCTAATGCTACCACTAACATTAAATCCAACTCTAACCCTAATGCTACCACTAACACTAAATCCAACTCTAACCCTAATGCTACCACTAACATTAAATCCAACTCTAACCCTAATGCTACCACTAACACTAAATCCAACTCTAACCCTAATGCTACCACTAACACTAAATCCAACTCTAACTCTAATGCTACCACTAACATTAAATCCAACTCTAACCCTAATGCTACCACTAACATTAAATCCAACTCTAACCCTAATGCTACCACTAACACTAAATCCAACTCTAACCCTAATGCTACCACTAACATTAAATCCAACTCTAACCCTAATGCTACCACTAACACTAAATCCAACTCTAACCCTAATGCTACCACTAACACTAAATCCAACTCTAACTCTAATGCTACCACTAACACTAAATCCAACTCTAACTCTAATGCTACCACTAACACTAAATCCAACTCTAACTCTAATGCTACCACTAACACTAAATCCAACTCTAACCCTAATGCTACCACTAACACTAAATCCAACTCTAACCCTAATGCTACCACTAACACTAAATCCAACTCTAACCCTAATGCTACCACTAACACTAAATCCAACTCTAACCCTAATGCTACCACTAACACTAAATCCAACTCTAACTCTAATGCTACCACTAACACTAAATCCAACTCTAACCCTAATGCTACCACTAACACTAAATCCAACTCTAACCCTAATGCTACCACTAACACTAAATCCAACTCTAACTCTAATGCTACCACTAACACTAAATCCAACTCTAACTCTAATGCTACCACTAACACTAAATCCAACTCTAACTCTAATGCTACCACTAACACTAAATCCAACTCTAACCCTAATGCTACCACTAACACTAAATCCAACTCTAACCCTAATGCTACCACTAACACTAAATCCAACTCTAACCCTAATGCTACCACTAACACTAAATCCAACTCTAACCCTAATGCTACCACTAACACTAAATCCAACTCTAACCCTAATGCTACCACTAACACTAAATCCAACTCTAACCCTAATGCTACCACTAACACTAAATCCAACTCTAACCCTAATGCTACCACTAACACTAAATCCAACTCTAACCCTAATGCTACCACTAACACTAAATCCAACTCTAACCCTAATGCTACCACTAACACTAAATCCAACTCTAACCCTAATGCTACCACTAACACTAAATCCAACTCTAACCCTAATGCTACCACTAACACTAAATCCAACTCTAACCCTAATGCTACCACTAACACTAAATCCAACTCTAACCCTAATGCTACCACTAACACTAAATCCAACTCTAACCCTAATGCTACCACTAACTCTAACCCTAATTCTAACACTAATACGAACACTAAGTCCAACTGTAACCCTAATGCTAACACAAGCTTCAACTCTAACCCCAATGCTAACACTGGCTGTTGTATTGGATCACACGTCGGACACTTCCCAAGTGTCTAGCATTATTATTATTATTTTATTATGACACAGCAAACAAGATAGATATGCTGGATTTCATATTATTATTATTATTATTATTATTATTATTATTATTATTATTATTATTTGTATTTATACTCTGCTTTTCAGGATGCAAAGAGTAAACGCATGCTGGGCCTGCTGCGGAGAGACGGAGTTTGGGGAAAAGCTATTAATGTTAGCATAAGGTAATGATGTTTTTTCTAGTATTCCCTTTAACCAAAGGAAAACACCCGCATTGCTTTTAAATTAGAAGAGGGCAAGCTGTTAGGAATTAATACAGAGCGCGTTCTGCAAAAAGTGATAATGAGGTAATTGGAGATCTTTGCTGTACAAATTAGGGCTCTTACAAGGCTCCCTCCCATTTCCCAAATGCCAGAGTGCATGGCTGACCAGAAAAATGTTGCTGTCTGAGGCCAAATTGTGTGCAGAAAAGCAAACTGAATTAACTGAGTTGAATTTTCTTTCCGTCCCAAGCACTGCAATGTGTCCCATTTTGCAAAACTCGGAACGATACTTGGATTGGGTCATTGCCATTCCTCAATATTTGCTGCCTTGTAGTTTAACCACATTCAGAGTGATGTGGGAATCCCAGCTATGATGGATCTGCACAATACTCCTGACCTCATGATCATGTTAAAAAACAAAGTATGGATTGTCGATGTTGCAACCCCAGGGGATAGCAGAATTGAAGAGAAACAACTGGAAAAACTGACACGATATGAGGATTTAAAGATCGAATTACAAAGACTCTGGCACAAGCCAGGGAAGGTGGTCCCAGTGGTGATGGGCACACTGGGTGCAGGGCTTAAAGGCCTTGGCCTGCACTTGAACACAATCGGCGCTGACACAATCCCCACCTGCCAGCTGCAGAAGGCCACCTTACTGGGATCTGCACGCATTATTCACGGATAAATTACACAGTCTTAGACACTTGGGAAGTGTCCGACGTTGGATCCAATACAACAGCCAGCAGAGGGTCCACTGTGGACTCATCTTGTTGTGTTTCAAATAATAATAACAACAACAACAACAACAACAACAATAATAATAATAATAAACTACAAAGCCTATCTCCTTGAATGTTTTGCACAATCACCCCACATGCCAGGGCACTACTCTGCCCAAGTTTTGGAGAGATTCTCACACTCTGATTTTTTGCAAATTTTAATGTTTTTTTCCTAAAAGTATTTTTTATAAAAAAAACTACAAAGCCCATCTCCTCGAACTTTTGGCACAATCACCCCACATGCCAGGGCACTACTCTGCCCAAGTTTCGGAAAGATTCGCACACCCACTGATTTTTTGCGAATTTTTAATTTTTTTTGAAAAGTATTTTTATTACAAAACTACAAAGCCCATCTCCTCAAACCTTTTACACAATCACCCCACATGCCCAAGTTTCAGAGAGATTCACACACCTACTTATTTTTTTTGCAAATCATTAAATTTTTTTCAAAAAGTATTTATTATTACTAGCTGTGCTCGGCCACGCGTTGCTGTGGCGAAGTATGGTGGTATGGGAAATGAAGTATTGAGGAATTGGTGGTAGTTAAGATAAAGGGTAAAGGTGTGGAGTCCAGATAATCTAGTTAAAGCAGATAATATAAGATTATAAATGAGTTATATAGCTGTGTGGAAGGGCCTTGAGTCTACACTGCCATATAATCCAGTTAAAATCTGATAATTTGTATTTTATAGGCAGTGTGGAAGAGGCCTAAGTGAGGCCTAACTCTGCCTGTCCCCTGGGCTGAGTGGGTTGCTAGGAGACCAAGTGGGCGGAGCTTAGCCTTCTAACCGGCAGCAATTGGATAAAAACAATTATTCCTCTCCCTCTAATTAGGACTTTATTTTTCTTTTCTTTTTGTTGTATCAACCTAGAGGCGTGGATGATGGGTTGTGTTGTCAATTTTTGAGGTTGTGGGGTGTTTAGTTTTGTTGTTTTGGCGGTCTCCAGGATTCCATCACTCTTTTATATATATACTAGCTGTGCCCGGCCACGCGTTGCTGTGGCAAAGTGGTGGTGGTATTGGTTAAAAATTGTTGTGTAATTTTTATTTGACGTTATTTGCATTTTTTATTAATTATATTGTAAGTTATCTTTTTATTTATTATATTTTATTATTTTCTTGTATTATTTTTAGTTATTTTCTGTTATTTTAGTATTTTATTGTATTAATTTTTAGTGTTTTTTATTATTTTTTATTGGGTTGCTAGGAGACCAAGTGGGCGGAGCTTAGCCTTCTAACTGGCAGCAATTGGATAAAAACAATTATTCCTCTCTCTCTCATTAGGACTTTATTTTTCTTTTCTTTTTGTTGTATCAACCTAGAGGCGTGGATGGTGGGTTATGTTGTCAATTTTTGAGGTTGTGCGGTGTTTAGTTTTGTTGTTTTGGCGGTCGCCAGGATTCCATCACTCTTTTATATATATATAGATTACCGGCTGTTAGGAATGGTGGGAGTTGGAGTCCAAAACACCTGGAGGGCCATAGTTTGCCCATGCCTGGTAGCTTTTATATTCAATGGATTCTTCATTTTCTTGCCAAACCAACATCCTTCCACGCAATAAAATAAACAGGTGCACGTTGAATTTTGCACCTTCCTCGCCGGTGACGTTTCCCAGATCCTGCCAAGATAAGTACAAAACTTTTCGATATTTTGTGTCTCCTTTGTGAGCCGAGGCTTCTGAGCGCATGAACCTGCTTCCCGGCAAAAAGGCCGCGGGCTTTGATGCCGTTTGGAGACGAAGAAAAAAACCAAGCTCTTGATATGTTTAAAATTCTCCGAATTCAGCTGTTGCAACTAATTAGACGAGCGCTTTTCCTCTCTCTTCATTTCTTTGCGAAATAAAGCCGTTTAATGAATCCAATGCTTGTTTATCTTGAGCTGCCAAGGAGTTTAGCAACCGAACAAGTGTGATGCGGAGTCCCATTTGATTGCAAGCGAGCGAGCCAGATGTGCGGGGAAGCGGGAACAGATTTCGGCTCAGCCGTGGCCTAGGAAGACGTGTCCTAATTTCCTCCTTACCTCCAGAAGGGCCTTTTGCTTTTTATTTTAATTTTATTTTTTTGCTTGGGCTGACAAAGGATTTATCATAATTATTGTTCTGGTCGGGATCGTGATTAAAAACGATGCTTTTGTTCTGTTCTGTTTATAAAGTTTCCAGCTCACAATTAAAACATGCTGCGGACGGGTCGGGCCCCTTCTCTTGTTCCTCTCCATTTGTTTGCAAAATTAATACCTGTCAAATTGTTCTTTTTTTTGGGGGGGGAGGATGCGGTATTAGGGGAAACGGGGCCAGGAAGGCGCATTTTTGGGAATATGAAATGTTTGAAAGGTTTCAAGATGTAGGAGAAAAAGAATGGCAGCGGGTGAGAAACATCAGAAGAAGGAAAAGGAAGACTTTCCCTCCTCCGTTTTCATCGTTTTTAATATTGGACTTAAACCCCATATTAAAAAAGTAAAGGAGCAGTACCTATTGATCTACTCACACTCTGTGGGTGGGTGCTCATCTCCATTTCTAAGCCCAAGAGCCGGTGTTGTCCATAGACACCTCCAAGGTCATGTGGCCACTGGCATGATTGCATGAAGCACTGTTGCCTTCCCGCCAGAGCAGTATCTATTGATCTACTCACACTCTGGGGGTTGGTGCTCATCTCCATTTCTAAGCCAAAGAGCCGGCGTTCTCCATAGACACCTCCAAGGTCATGTGGCCACTGGCATGACTGCATGGAGTGCTGTTACATTCCCACCACAGCAGTACCTATTGATCTACTCACACTCTGGGGGTCGGTGCTCATCTCCATTTCTAAGCCAAAGAGCTGGTGTTGTTCACAGACACCTCCAAGGTCATGTGGCCACTGGCATGACTCCATGGAGTGCTGTTACATTCCCGCCAGAGCAGTACCTATTGATCTACTCACACTCTGGGGGTTGGTGCTCATCTCCATTTCTAAGCCTAAGAACCGGCATTGTTCATAGACACTTGCAAGGTCATGTGGCCACTGGCATGACTGCATGGAGCACTGTTACCTTCTCACCAGAGCAGTACCTATTGATCTACTCACACTCTAGGGGTTGGTGCTCATCTCCATTTCTAAATCGAAGAACCGGCGTTGTCCAGAGACACCTCCAAGGTCATGTGGCCATCGGCATGACTGCATGGAGCGCTGTTACCTTCCCGCCGGAGCAGTACCTATTAATCTACTCACACTCTGGGGGTGGGTGCTCATCTCCATTTCTAAGCCAAAAGGCCGGTGTTGTCCGTAGACACCTCCAAGGTCATGTGACCACTGGCAGGACTGTATGGAGTGCCAATGTTACTTTCCCACCAGAGCTGATAGCTCAGTGTTTTATTTTGTGCACAAAATTACCATATTTGAAATATTGTACATACAATGAATGTCATGTTTAGATTTAGGTCTCATCTATAGATACAAATACAGACACAGGTATAGATACAGATATGTGAATATTCCAAAGTCAGGACAAAATCCAAAATTGGAAACATTTCTAACCCCGATCATTTTAAGGAAAGGATACTCAATATTGTACATACAATGAATTTCATGTTTAAATTTGGGTCTCATCTATAGATACAGATACAGGTACAGGTACAGATACGCAAGTATTCCAAAGTCAGGGGGGGAAATCCAAAAATGGAAACATTTCTAACCCCAATCGTTTTAAGGAAAGGATACTCAATCTGTACCGAAGTCAAGAGGAAAGGTCAATGGGAAATAATTACTATATTTCTCACTTTATTGATCTTAAATTAAAGGCAAAGGTTTCCCTTTGACATCAAGTCCAGTCATGTCTGAATCTGGGGGTTGGAGCTCATCTCCATTTCTAAGCTGAAGTGCCGGCGTTGTCCGTAGACACCTCCTAGGCCATGTGGAGGCATGACTGCATGAGGTGCTGTAACCTTCCTGCCGAAGCAGTACCTATTGATCTACTCACATTGGCATGTTTTGATCTTAAAGTAAAGGTAAAGGTTTCCCTTTGACATTAAGTCCAGTCGTGTCTGACTCTGGGGGTTGGAACTCATTTCCATTTCTAAGCTGAAGAGCCGGCATTGTCCGTAGACACCTCCTAGGCCATGTGGAGGCATGACTGCATGGAGTGCTGTTACCTTCCTGCCAAAGCAGTACCTATTGATCTACTCACATTGGCATGTTTTGATCTTAAAGTAAAGGTAAAGGTTTCCCTTTGACATTAAGTCCAGTCGTGTCTGACTCTGGGGGTTGGTGCTCATCTCCATTTCTAAGCCGAAGAGCTGGCGTTGTCCATAGACACCTCCTAGGCCATGTGGAGGCATGACTGCATGGAGTGCTATTACCTTCACACTGAAGCAGTACCTATTGATCTACTCACATTGGCATGTTTTGATCTTAAAGTAAAGGTAAAGGTGTATCTTTGACATTAAGTCCAGTCGTGTCTGACTCTGGGGGGTTGGTGTTCATCATTCCTAAGCTGAAGAGCTGGCGTTGCCCATAGACACCTCCTAGGTCATGTGGAGGCATGACTGCATGGAGTGCTATTACCTTCACACTGAAGCAGTACTTATTGATCTACTCACATGTGCATGTTTTCGAACTGCTAGGTTGGCAGAAGCTGGGGCGAACAGCGGAAGCTCATTTCATCTCGCGGATTCAAACCGCCAACCCTTTGGTCGGCAAGTTCTGCAGCTTAGCGGAACCACGGCCCCTTTTCCCATCTTACATTGGAATAATCAATTGTCTTCAATGTCTTTGCAGAAAGTTATCCTATACAATGACACCCCCTCTTTCTGAATCCCATACATGTAAGAACGTGGGTTATGCCATGATGTCCTTTGCATGTATCTCTCCCCACTCCTTTGGAAGCCTTTCAAACATCTGTACAATCTTATTATGCATTCACAACGTCTTCCTCGGCTATGCAAGCGCCCGGTCTGGTGGGACTGCCAAGCAGAAGTTGAGGCGTTCCAAGGGAGGAAGTTCCATCGGATGAAACGGCAGGCGTTGGGTTTCAAAGCCTTGGAGCAGAAGAGGGGGAGAAATTCCTCTTTGGCCAGACCCTTCGCTATCAGGATGTTGGAGAAGAAGAAAAAGATCCAAGAACCCCCATCTCCCCCTCTTCCATTGACCTCCTTTGCGAGACCCTCACCGTTTCCGGAAGGAAAGGCCTTTCTGAGATCTAAATCAGTGCTGAATAACAAATAGGATTTTCTTCCAGAACTAGGATGGGGAATTTTAGCTTTGCAGTGAGGTTTCGTTGCAAATTCTGCAACCCGAAATGTCGGCATTCTGTGCAATGTGTCACCCACACGGTCGTGATCCTGTATGAGATTGCAAAGGAGACGTATCCACCGTGCATGGAATTACGCACTGATATTTTAAGCTAATTTTGTGTTGAATATCAGTATGCAAAAAGGGATCTTGTAGTATCTCAGGAAGGGGACTCAAGGTGCATCCACACTGTAGAATGAATGCAGTTTGACACCACTTTGACTGTCATGACTCAATGGGAATTGTATTTTGCAAGGTTTCAGTTTTATTTATTTATTACTGTATATACTCGAGTATAAGCCTAGTTTTTCAGCCCTCTTTTTAAGACTGAAAAAGCCCCCCTCGGCTTACACTCGGGTGAGGGTCCTGGTTGGCTTATATTTGGGTCAGCTTATACTCGAGAATATATGGTACATTTATTATTTTTCTCTATTATTATTGGTATTATTACATTTATTATTTTTCTCTATTATTGTTGCTACTAATACATTTATTTTACTCTGTTTTTATTATTATTATTATTATTAATCCATTTATTATTTCACTCTGATCTTATTATTATTATTATTGCATTTATTATTTTACTCTATTTATTATTACTTGTATTATTTTCCTGTATTAATAATAATAATAATAATAATAATAATAATAATAATAATAATAATTACATGTATTATTTTACTCTATTATTATTAAAAGGATACATAAGCACATTTACATTGAAGAAGATGAGAATAATGATTTGATCAGAGTTGGACAGTCTTATCTTAAATTTGAGCTTGATATTAATATTCAAAAACATTTAACCTACTGATGCTTCAATTAATGTAATTTTATTGGTATCTATTTTTATTTCTGAAATACACCACCCTCGGCTAATACTGGAGTCAATGTTTTCCCAGTTTTTTTGTGGTAAAATTAGGTGCCTCGGCTTATATTCGGGTCGACTTATACTCAAGTATATACGGTATTTATTTAAAGTATTTATATTCCACCCTTCTTTCTCACCCTGAAGGGAATTCAAGGCGGATCATACTATGCAAGGCAAACATTCAATGCCATTAGACATATGACATAGACAGACAGACACAGAGGCAATTTGACATTTTCCAGCTTCCGGCTTCATGAGGCTATGCTCGATTCCGGCCACAGGGGGAGCTGCCGCTTCCTGTACACTTGTGACACCAAGTCCTTGATGGAGGACTTCCTCATTCCTTTTCTGCACACTGCTGGGCATTGTTAGGGTGTCGTAAATTAGTTAAATTAGCCTCCCCGCATAAAGCGGTACCTACATTTCCTACTTGACAGATGCAACTGTCTTTCAGATTGCTTAGGTCAACAACGAGCTAGGCTATTACTGGTCAGGAGCTCAATCCGACCCAGGCTGGCTTCGAACTCATGGCCTCTCAGTCAATAGTAATTTATTGCAGCTGAGCCACAGCCTGGTTTTCTCTGCCAAAGAGTGCAATTACTTTATCAATCCTAGGATTCCATAACATTGAGTTATGGCAATTAAAGTGATGTCAAACTGCATTAATTCTACAGTGTAGATGTGCTTCCAGCAAGCCAAACAAATGCGGCGGCTGTTGAGTACTGATTGCGTAAAATAGCACTAATTCATTCCTGAATAATTGCATGGATATGAATTTTTTTTCTCTCCAGGAATGTCAAAGACCTCTTTGACAGGATGTATGTGTTTAAATCTGTGTAAAAGAAAGGGAGGAAAAATATATCTTCCAATGAATGGCACGTTCAGCTTCTTGAAGTCAAAAGTGTTTTGTGATACAGGGTATTTGGATTTCTTAATCAGTCCACGGTGCCTGACCTCGCTAGAAACTGCCCAGAAGAATTAACTCCGTCCCAGTCAAGAGCCTGCAAACAATCCCCCAAAGTGACTCATTTGTCTTGCCTTAATGAGCAAGACGGGGCTGACGAGGAGTTTGGGGAATCTTGGGTTTCTTGCGAGACAATGCAATGCATGCATCCTGGCTTTTAGGTAGACTTTGTGAGCATTGCTTTTGGTTCTCCCAATTCGAAAACACCTCGCGCAATTTCCTCTCTGGTTCCCTTTGCTAGACGTCCGAGCGCTAATAAAGGCTCTCATCACATTCCTCGGGAAGAATTCCTAATTATCCATTTGAGTCGTAACATCTCCTTCTAATCATACCAGCATGGATATTAGGATATCAAAGTCTTCCTTGTGTTCTGCAGGACACGCGGCCCACGTTCTGGATATTCTAAAGGTGGATCTACACTGGGAGAGAATCAGGTTTAGAATTAGTGGTAGGATTAGGAAGAGCAATAAATTAATGTTAGGCTGAATTTAAGGTGAGCATTAGGGTTCGAAACGGAGCCCCCGGTGGTGCAGTGGATTAAACACAGAGAGGACAGACACCAGATAGAGGTATATAGGCATTTCCCATCTTTGACGTCCTGATTTATGTCACCATAAAAATCGTCCAGGAGCATGCGGAAGAATGAGGAAGTACTCCATCAAGGATTCGGTGTCACAGTGGATGATGAAACAGCAGCGCCCCCTATGGCTGGATTCGAGAACCATTTATACCTATTACATTTGCAATGAAGGTGTGCCAAACGGATGCCTTTTTAGTTTGACCCTAATCCTGCCTTGGGAGCCAATTGCAAGTTTAATATTGGAATGAGGAAGCATGGAAGAGGCGTGCGTGTGAATATCTTATTGGAATGACATCCAGTATTATCTTGGATAAAAAACCTCTAGAATTTGTATTGTTTGCATATATATTATGCATACATGAGCATTGGCTCGTCGACTTACGGCCTTAGCCACACCATGAATTTTTCATAGGCTTTACCTAGGCAAATGCATGTTTGTTTACCTTCCCTGGAAATATTATTATTTGTATTTATACTTTCCTAATATGTGCATATGAGTAGATTAACACACCTTTGCTTCCTTATCCATGCCAAAATGATGTCAAGAGAATAATATAATATCAATATAATAAATGAAATAAATAAAGTGTTTAATGAATGAATTATGTTGGCTTTGACTCGGTCCGGATTAAGGTTTACGTGCAAGGTTTCTGTGGACGAATGGTTTAAGTATTTTTATTGTACTGTTTTAAATGTATTTATTGTATTGAAATAATGGGGAGAACAAATAGTGGAAGATATCGAATATTTATTGATTGACTGCCCAGCATATGCCGAACTTCGACACAGATATTTACATCCATTACTATCTAATTTTAGGTCTCCCAACAGAAATGATCTTCCGACAATCCTCTTGCAAGGACAAGAAAGATCCACCATAATCAGTCAGCCTTTTTATCCTGAAAGTTATCAAGAAAAGAGCACATTTCCGGAAAGAAGAATCAGGAAAATAAGATTTTGACGGCAAACAGATGGTCAGCTGCCTGTCCTCCCATTCTTTTTGCCTTGTTTTTATTTATGTTGCACTTTGAAATGGTCATATGACTGGTCAAACAAATAAATTATTATTATTATTATTATTATTATTATTATTATTATTATTATTATTATTATTATTATGCTAAATTGATTGTTTTAATTGCCTATGTTTTATCTTTTTGTACTATATATGGCATTGAATTTTGCCAGATTATGAGCCGCCCTGAGTCCCTTCGGGTGAGAAGGGTGGCATAGAAATGATGGAAATAAATAAATAATATAATATAATATAATAATAATATAATATAGTAATAATATAATAATAATAATAAATGTAGAGTTTGACATCTCTTTAGCTGCCCTTGCTCAATGCGACGGATTCCTGGGAATTGTAGTTTCACAAGGTCTTTCATCTTCATGACCGAACTACAACTCCCAGGAACCTATGGTAGAGCCCGCTGGAAGACGAACCATTGCTTTCCCAACTGCCTCGAGATAGTCCTCAAAGAGAGAGAACGCCTGCTTTTTGGGCTCACCTGGAACCATCTTTGCACATGAAGAAGAAGGAATGACTTGATTGTGTTGTCAAAGGCATTCATGGCCAGAATCACTGGGTTGCTGTGAGTTGGTTCACCAAGTCCTGTGAGACGCTGGTTGCGGAAACAGAGTGTCGACTTCTTCCATTTCAGAAAACGTGTTCATTGTTGGCAGAAATGTATCCAATTGTCTGGTGATTATGTGGAAAAGGGAATAGTGATCGTTAAAGAGCACATTCTAAGGATTATTTCTGTGTCTGATTTATTAAAATATTCCCATCCAAACCCAAGTAATGAAGGTGGAGGCATTACTTTTCATTCAATCCTCGTGTGTGTGAGTATGTGTGTGTGTGTGTGTGTGTATGTGTATATATATATGTATATATATATATATATACACACACACACACACACACACACACACACACACACACATACAGTCCACTTGCCTAGTTTCCAACAGACCTCTATGCAGATACCCTCACTGATTGACTTTGCAGCTCCAAGGCTATTTAATGCTAATCAAGGTGGCCAACGACAACATTCCCACTTGCCTCAGATAGACAAGGGTTCTTTCTCCCACCCTGGACATTATTCCACAGATATATAAACCCCACTTGCCTAGTTTCCAACCTGGACACAGCATATTATTGGAGAAGACAGAAATGCTGGACCACTTTCACAACCACCATGTCAGACGACACAGAGAAGCCATGTGGACAATTTCAACAGGTTTATATAATGCAGTTCAAAGCAGATAACCTGAGGTCAGATCCTGGGATGGAAGGACAGTGCAGAAGAGCCGCAATGAGCAAGAATAAGAGCCCAGGATGTCCAACTCTACCCGCAAGGTCTGATGTCCTCGGGTGTGATCTGGAAGACCTGGAAGCAAAGGCAACACCTTGATTAATCCCGGTGGAACCACCGCCCTGTTTCCTGCCAGGTTGGCCTCCTCGCCTCAAATGCCAACTTAATCCACATCAGACGTCAACACCTCCAGAGCCTCAGAGATAATCCAGCCTGTTGACAACCCCCAAGCGTCTTATATATTTATATTTGAGAAACACCAAAGGAAGGAACCAGACGTGGGTGGACCTGAGTCATCCCGATGGCAGATGTCAGCCAGGTTCATGCTGCAGACCCAGGGCCCCTCCTAGGCTGGCACCAGAAAACACCTTCTTCCATCCGCCTGTCAGGCGGGCATCAAGGCCAGGGCTGCGAGGTCGAGTCTCCCAACTCAGAAGTATGACAATGTTGTTGTCAAATCGTCCACAAGGAAGCGACCAAAGGATATTCGAGAGCAGACACCTTGTCTGGCATTCTTTTACTGGCTTATGCATGAATACGTTGTAAAGGTAAAGGTTTCCCCTGACGTTAAGTCCAGTCATTTACGACTCTGGGGTTGGTGCTCAACTCCATTTCTAAGCCGAAGAGCCGGCATTGCCCATAGACTCCTCCAAGGTCATGTGGCCATAGGCATGACTATGTGGAGCACCGTTACCTTCCCGACAGAGCGGTACCTATTGATCTACTCACTTCACCCTAGTTAAGTCTCACTTAGTGCACTTTGATCAGCCCATCCTTATGTTTTTATTGATGTGTTTTAACTTTGTCTTATTTAATGATTGGATTTTAATCGTATGTTTTAATTTTTCATTTGTGCGTTTTCGATATTTGATGTTTTTGTATGTATACTCTTTGGCATTTGTAAGCCGCCCTGAGTCCTGCGGGGAGATAGAAGTGGGGTACAAGAATAAAATTATTATTATTATTATTATTACTCACATTGGCATGTTTTCGAACTGCTAGGTTGGCAGAAGCTGGAGCTAACAGCGGGCGCTCACTCTGCTCCCCAGATTTGAACCTGGGACCTTTCGATCTGCAAGTTCAGTAGCTCAGCACTTTAATATACTACACCAGGGGTCTTCAAACTTTTAAAGCAGAGGGCCAGTCCACAATCCTTCAGACTGTTGAGGGGCCGAATTATCAATTGAAAAAAAAAACGAACAAATTCCTATGCACACTGCACATGTCTTATTTGTACAGTAAAACAGCAACAACAATGAAAGAACAATATAATATTTAAAAATGAAAACAATTGTAACCAACATAAACCTATCAGGATTTCAATGGAAAGTGTGGGCCTGCTACTGGCCAATGAGATAGTCAAGTTAATTAGGATTGTTGTTGTTGTTGTTGTTGTTGATGTGTGCCTTCAAGTCATTTCAGACTTTGGGTGAGCCTGAGTCTAAAATTATTCATTTATTCATTTACTACATTTATTTACTACATTTATATCCCGCCCTTCTCACCCCAAAGGGGACTCAGAGCAGCTGTATGGACATACAATATATTATTAGCATAGCACAATATTAGCGTTATATATTACTATATTGAACTATACCACTATACTGTAATATTATATGTAATATATAACATATAATTAATATTATTATATGGTATTATTATTAGTATTATATTGTATAACATTATAATATTATTATCAATATAATATGTAAATACAATATATTATATTATTTAAAACGATATAAAAATATTATCTTATAAAACTGAGGGAGGGGGGCCAGGTAAATGACCTTGGAGGGCCGCATCCGGTCCCCGGGCCTTAGTTTGGGGACCCCTGTACTACACCATCGGGGGCTGGTAATGGGCACAGCTAAAGTCCCGGATAATTCAGGGCGAAGACCCATAGACATCGAAAGACGGGGCTGAATGAATGTTGCATCATTATAAATAGAAGCGTCTAACGGTTTATTCTAGCCCTCCAATGGGAACGGGGTGACTTAACTCGATTCACATGGCCTGTGATCTCCTCCGCCTCGTACGGTTTCCCTCTGTGCAAATCAGGCTTGGCCTTCACAGGAATGCAATGTGGTCTTTCTCTCTCTTTTTCTTTTCCTTTACATAAGCGTGTCCCAATGTTAGTTTTCTTTGGCTTCCCCATCGAAGGCTAAGCGATTTGCTTTTGATGTTCCTTTTATTGATGAACGAGCTCCCATAAATAACTCCCCAGGGCAGCCGCCTGCTCTCCCCTCATGTTACGTTCTGCAGCCCTTGCAATGAGACACGCAATAAAAGGCGGCCCGACACACACATGCCTGGTGTGAAAGATTTCAGGGGGGGATTCATACACTTTGGCTGCATCTCTACAGATGAGAAAGCCAGGGGTGGTATGCCTCCGCTCACTCTGGTTGCATTGGCTATAGATGGAAGCAAAGTTTGGTCCTGCTTCTTCATCGGTGGGAGTCGCAGTGCTCCCAGGAAGTGAGTGAAGATACTGCAAGTCCCATCATTCATGGTCCAAACTATTCCAAATCGCACCGGGATGCAGAGTGGGTCATGGAGGCTCTGTATGCCGAGTTTGGTTCTGATTCGTCATTGATGGGAGTCGCAGTGGTTTCTGGAAGTGAGTGATGGCACTGCAAATCCCATCATCCATGGTACACCCTCCTCCAAACTCCACCAAGATGTAGAGTGGGTCATGGGGGTTCTGTATGCCAAGTTTGGTGCTGATTCGTCATTGGTTAGAGTCGCAGTGGTCTCTGGAAGTGAGTCAAGGCACTGCAAGTCCCATCATCCATGTTACATCCTCCTCCAAACTCCACAGGATGTAGAGTGGGTCGTGGGGGGTTTATATGCCAAGTTTGGTTCTGATTCGTCATTGGTGAGAGTCGCAGTGGTCTCTGGAAGTGAGTGATGAGACTACAAATCCCATCATCCATGTTAAACCCTCCTCCAAACTCCACCAGGATGTAAAGTGGGTCATGGCGGTTTGTGTGCCAAGTTTGGTCCCGGTCCGTCATTCGTGGGGGTCACAGTGGTCATGGGGGGCCTGTGTGCCAAGCTCTGTCATTCGTGGCGGTCGCAGTGGTCTCTGGAAGTGAGTGAAGGCACTGCAAGTCCCATCATCCATGTTACACCCTCCTCCAAACTCCACCAAGATGTAAAGTGGGTCATGGGGGGTTTGTGTGCCAAGTTTGGTCCCGGTCCGTCATTCGTGGGGGTCACAGTGGTCATGGGGGGCCTGTGTGCCAAGCTCTGTCATTCGTGGGGGTCGTAGTGGTCCCTGGAAGTGAGTGAAGGCATTGCAAGTCCCATCATCCATAGTACATCCTCCTCCAAACTGCACCAGGATGTAGAGTGGTCCATGAGGGCTCTGTGTGCCAACTTTGGTTCTGATTCGTCACTAGTGGGAGTCGCAGTGGTCCCAGGAAGTGAGTGAAGGCATTGCAGGTCCCATCGTCCATGGTACATCCTCCTCCAAACTGCACCAGGGTGTAGAGTGGGCCATGGGGGGTCTGTGTGCCAAGTTTGGCGCTAATCAATCATTGGTGTGGGTCGCAGTGGTCTCAGGAAGTTAGTGATGGTACTGCAAGTCCCATCATCCATGCTGCATCCTCCCCCACATCACGTCAGGGCGTAAAATGGGCCACATTGCTTCTGTGTGCCAAGTATGGCTCATTTCTGTCATTCGTGGGGTCATAATGTTCTACACTGTGGAATTAATGCTGTTGGATACCACTGGATATGAATCCAATACTTTATTTTGGTATGGAAACCAAGTTCAATATGGTTTTAATAAATCAATAATGCTTTGTGTTCCTTTTTAAAATAGTCAGCATGACCTTCTTGCTTTTTTTCATTATTTCCTTTTAAATGTTGCCGTTGTTACCATTGCGCAAAGGAAATGAGTCACAGCATCAATTAATTCCCATAAGTAAATATGAAGGTGCTGCATTGACGGTAACTTTTCCGACTTACCTGAATTATCCGATTCCATGTTCTCTGCCAATCCCTTTTTGCGGGCACGTGTGCTGGTCCGCATTGTGCACACACATGTTGAAAACCAGTATTTCAGAAGAAGGTTCATTTACAATCTTTCACTTTATTGTCATATTTTATGTGTGCATATGAGTACTGTATTGTAACTCCAAATGTGCGCTTGACTGAAGTATGAGATGGACTTATACATGAGTATATACGGTACAGTACTCATTGGATATAATTAATGCAATTTGTTGTTGAAGGCTTTTATGGCCGGAATCATTGGGTTGCTGTGAGTTTTCCGGGCTGTATGACCAATATTCCAGAAGCATTCTCTCCTGACATTTTGCCCCCACCTATGGCAGACATCCACATATATATTTATATACCCTACTTATTTTAGTTTCCAAAAGATCTCACAACCTCTGAGGATGCCTGCCATAGATGGGGGCGAAACATCAGGAGACAATGCTTCTGGAACATGGCCAGACAGCCCGGAAAATTCACAGCAACTACAACTCCCATATTGCTATTGCATTGAACGACTTCAATGATGATGGTTCAATGCAATGGCAATATAGGAGTTGTAGTTTTACAAGGTCTAAAACTTTCTGAATCGTGGTGCCCCACCAAACTACAAATCCCAGGATTGCATAGCAAGGGGCCATAGCAATTAAAATACAGTAGAGTCTCACTTATCCAACATTCTGGATTATCCAATGCATTTTTGTAGTCAATGTTTTCAATATATCATGATATTTTGGTGCTAAATTCGTAAATACAGTAATTACTACATCGCATTACTGCATATTGAACTACTTTTTCTGTCAAATTTGTTGTATAACATGATGTTTGGGTGCTTAATTTGTAAAATCATAAACTAATTTGATGTTTAATAGGCTTTTCCTTAATGCCTCCTTATTATCCAACATATTCACTTATCCAACGTTCTGCCGGCCCGTTTATGTTGGATAAGTGAGACTCTACTGTAGCATCAAACCGCATTCATTCCATTGTGTAGCTGCACCCATTGACCCATAAATAAGTCAACGCAGTTATTTTTGGGTTGATTTTTTTCGACTCAGATTTCTGGACTTATACATGAGTATATACAGTAGTTTTAATAGAAACCCATTTGATCCATTGAGCCTTCATTTCCACACTAAAGCTTGAAGTGTTCACTTTATTTCGTTGTGTTTCCTGGTTTGTTAAATAGATATATGTATTTGTATATGTGTATGTGTATATGGATTCTAATCTTGAACATGCTTAAAATTTTATATAATGCGATTTCATTTTGCAATGGTATCTGTTTGATATGAATTGTTGTTTTGTAGATTTTTTTTTAATATGAATTGTTGTTTTTACATTGTTTTTAGGCATTGAATTTTTGCCTATTTATTGTAAGCCGCTTGGAGTCCCCTCGGGGGGAGAAAGGCGGGGTAAAAGTGATGCAAATAAATAAATAAATAAATAAATAAATAAATAAATAAATAAATAAATAAAATATGTATATGTGTATGCATCTGTATGTATATGTATATAGGTTTTTGTTGTGAGAAACAGCAAGCAGAGGAGTTGGGTTTTTTTGCAGCCTTGTTTTGTTTTTTCGACCTGGTTTCCAGAAATGTGGGAAAGTTTATTTATTTCTCCATGCATTCCTGATTTGCAATGTGCTCTCTAAAAATGCCGCTCAGATTTAGGCTGCGTGAGCGCATGCTAAATTTAGCCCTGATCTTTTAAACAAACATTCTTTATGCTTTGCTGAATGGGCACCGATTGAAGCCCGGGTTTGGGAAGAAGTCAACCGGGTTTGCAGGAAGGTTCGGCACAAGGTCTCCTTCTTCTCTGAGCTCTCCGGCTCAACTGCTTGCCATTGCGTGAACTTCAGCGTGTGTGTGTGTACATGTGTGGAGCATTGGTTCACAACTTCCTTGTGAAAGAAGCCCCCAAATCAGAACCTGCTCCAGAGCTTGAAGATCTTTGCTTTTTCCAGTGTTTTGTTTCCTTTATTTTTAACATTTCCACACCAAGAACAGTGTTCTAGGCCTTCTAGATCGTGTCCAGATTCCTACTGGTGCGTCTAGATTGTAGAATTTAACCGCCTGAGGGTGATCTAGAAATAAAGTTGTTATTATTATTTTATTATGACACAGCAAACAAGATAGATATGCTGGATTTCGTATCACAAATCACAAGTCAAACACTTCCCAAGTGTCTGGGACTGTGCCATTATTATTATTATTATTATTATTATTATTATTATTATTATTTTATTATGACACAGCAAACAAGATAGATATGCTGGATTTCGTATCACAAAATCCCGAGTCGAACACTTCCCAAGTGTCTAGGACTGTGTGGTGTATTATTATTATTATTATTATTATTATTATTATTATTATTATGACACAGCAAACAAGATAGATATGCTGGATTTCGTATAACAAAATCACAAGTCGAACACTTCCCAAGTGTCTAGGACTGTGTGGTGTATTATTATTATTATTATTATTATTATTATTATTATTATTATTATTATGACACAGCAAACAAGATAGATATGCTGGATTTCGTATCACAAAATCACAAGTCGAACGCTTACCAAGTGTCTAAGACTGCGTGATGTATATTATTATTATTATTATTATTATTATTATTATTATTATTATTATTGTATAACACAGCAAACAAAATAGATATGCTGGATTTCCTATCACAAAATCACAAGTCGAACACTTCCCAAGTGTCTAGGACTGTGTGGTGTATTATTATTATTATTATTATTATTATTATTATTATTATTATGACACAGCAAACAAGATAGATATGCTGGATTTCGTATAACAAAATCACAAGTCGAACACTTCCCAAGTGTCTAGGACTGTGTGGTGTATTATTATTATTATTATTATTATTATTATTATTATTATTATTATTATGACACAGCAAACAAGATAGATATGCTGGATTTCGTATCACAAAATCCCGAGTCGAACACTTCCCAAGTGTCTAGGACTGTGTGGTGTATTATTATTATTATTATTATTATTATTATTATTATTATTATGACACAGCAAACAAGATAGATATGCTGGATTTCGTATAACAAAATCACAAGTCGAACACTTCCCAAGTGTCTAGGACTGTGTGGTGTATTATTATTATTATTATTATTATTATTATTATTATTATTATTATGACACAGCAAACAAGATAGATATGCTGGATTTCGTATCACAAAATCACAAGTCGAACGCTTACCAAGTGTCTAAGACTGCGTGATGTATATTATTATTATTATTATTATTATTATTATTATTATTATTATTATTGTATAACACAGCAAACAAAATAGATATGCTGGATTTCCTATCACAAAATCACAAGTCGAACACTTCCCAAGTGTCTAGGACTGTGTGGTGTATTATTATTATTATTATTATTATTATTATTATTATTATTATGACACAGCAAACAAGATAGATATGCTGGATTTCGTATAACAAAATCACAAGTCGAACACTTCCCAAGTGTCTAGGACTGTGTGGTGTATTATTATTATTATTATTATTATTATTATTATTATTATTATTATTATTATTATTATTATGACACAGCAAACAAGATAGATATGCTGGATTTCGTATCACAAAATCACAAGTCGAACGCTTACCAAGTGTCTAAGACTGCGTGATGTATATTATTATTATTATTATTATTATTATTATTATTATTATTATTATTATTATTGTATAACACAGCAAACAAAATAGCTATGCTGGATTTCCTATCACAAAATCACAAGTCGAACACTTCCCAAGTGTCTAGGACTGTGTGATGTATTTTCGGATGATGATGATGATTATTATTATTGGTTTCTCTTTATGGATTTTATATTGCTCTCCATGTATCTATCTATATATATACAGTAGAGTCTCACTTATCCAACACTCGCTTATCCAACATTCTGGATTATCCAACGCATTTTTGGAGTCAATGTTTTCAATATATCGTGATATTTTGGTGCTAAATTCATAAATACAGTAATTACTACATAGCATTACTGCGTATAGAACTACTTTTTCTGCCAAATTTGTTGTCTAACATGATGTTTTGGTGCTTCATTTGTAAAATCATAACCTAATTTGATGTTTAATAGGCTTTTCCTTAATGCCTCCTTATTATCCAACATATTTGCTTATCCAACATTCTGCCGGCCCGTTTATGTTGGATAAGTGAGACTGTACTGTATATATGTATGTTATATATATATATATATATATATATATATATATATACACACACACACACACATATACACACCTATATATCATTATAAACTTGAGTAAATAAGGCATATATATGTGTGTGTATATGTATGTGTGTAATATTATATATATACACAGCATACACATAACACCTATATATCATTATAAACTTGAGTAAATAAAGCATATATATATGTGTATATGTATGTGTGTAATATTATATATATATACACACACATACACATAACACCTATATAACATTATAAACTTGAGTAAATAAGGCATATATATTATATATGTATGTGTGTAATATTATATATATACACACACATACACATAACACCTATATAACATTATAAACTTGAATAAATATGGTATATATATGTGTGTGTGTACATATATATGTATGTGTGTTATATATATACACTCACACATATACATACCTTACCTTGGAGATATTCATTTTTGTTTAGTGCAATGCTTAGGGAATTTAGGACAGCAAGAAACACACACTTTGTTTTCAACAAAATATATTTTATTTATTTGTATTGAATATAGGCTTGTTCTGTTTCCTAAGGACATATTTTAATTGTTGACTAATGTACAAAAAAAAATAGCCTTGCTTATTGACAGCAAGAATATATAAAAAGTTTGCCATAAATCTTGAAAAATTATGTTTTGGGTGGGAAAAAGAAAGGAAGAGATCTATCTATCTCTTGCAGGATTTCCCTGTTACAAGTTCACCTGCCACTTTATTAAAAAAAATCATTTATTATTATTGTTATTATTGTATAGATGTTTGTTTGATGTTGTTTCTGTAAATGCATATGACCATTGGTCGGAGCATTAATAAATTGATTGATTGATATTATTGCTATTGGATTAATGCAAATAAAATCCCATTCGGGAAATGGGGATACGGGCTGGAAAAAAATAAGAAATACACTGCTATATCTTCTGTCTAAACAGAGGCAGGCTTTCTGAAAAACAACAGGAACAAAAAGTAAACAGAAATTCCTTCTTGGAGTATTTTACAGACAAAAATAACATATATATTCCTTTATCTCAGACATGGGCAAACTTGGGCCCTCCAGGTGTTTTGGACTCCAACTCCCACAATTCCTAACAGCCTACCGGCTGTTAGGAATTGTGGGAGTTGGAGTCCAAAACACCTGGAGGGCCCAAGTTTGCATGCCTGCTTTATCTATAGAAATAAAGGCCTGGGTTCGAATCCAGAAACCCAATGGGTAGTCTTGAGTCACACTCTCTCAGCCTCAAAAAAAACCCTTGTTTTCCATTTGCAACTTTCCACCCTCCCCAGAAGTCGGAAAGGACTTGAAAACACAAAATAACAACAATCAAAATGCATGGTTTGCATGGTTTGCAAATAAAAAAAAACCTGGAGGAGAAAACTCAGAAAGAAATGGAAGAGAAATCCAATGCGGCTGATGAATGCACCTGAACATTAGGAAGAACTTCCTCACTGTGAGAGCTGTTCAACAGTGGAACTCTCTGCTGCAGAGTGTGGTGAAGGCTCCTTCCTTGGAGGCTTTTAAGCAGATGGCCATCTGTCAGGATGCTTTGAATGCAATTTTCCTGCTTCTTGGCAGAATGGGATTGGAAAGGCGTTGGAGGATGCCTGCCATAGTTGTGGGTGAAACGTCAGGAGAGAATGCTTCTGGAACATGGCCATACAGCCTGGAAAACTCACAGCAACCCAGTGATTCCGGCCGCAACATATAAAACAAGTTGTTTTATGGGAGAGTAGATATACAGTCTCACTAATCCAACACTCACATATCCAACGTTCTGGATTATCCAGCGCATTTATGTAGTCAATGTTTTCAATACATCATGATATTTTGATGCTAAATTCATACTACATAGCATTACTGCGTATTGAACTACTTTTTCTGTCAAATTTGTTATATAACATGATGTTTTGGTGCTTAATTTGTAAAATCATCATTGAATTTGATGTTTAATAGGCTTTTCCTTAATCCCTCCTTATTATCCAAGATATTCGCTTATTCAACGTTCTGCCGGCCTGTTTATGTCGGATAAGTGAGATTCTCCTGTATTTAGGGCACTGAAAAACAATTCTGAAGAGCTGCTCCTTTTATGCACTGGCATATTCCCTGTTTTCCTAACAGACCAGAGACAACAGGTTGTTCAGTCTAACAACTGAAACCAACTGCCTTGCATAATCATTACATTTGGTTGTATGCCACTTTGAAAATTCCCCAAAAATCCGTAACATTCTGAAATTTGGTGGGCTGGTAGTGGTCAATGTGTTCTACCATTGTGGCAAGTTTCACTACAATAGATTTAAACATGAAGGAGAAATGAGCCCCTGAAGTCTCCCCACTTGCCCAGTTACTATAACGAAATTTCTCACTAACGATACTTTAGAAACGAAATGCCAGCACATCCCCCTCTTTTAAGGTTCTGGAGCCTCCGGTGGCCTAGGGGATAAAAGCCTCGTGACTTGAAGGTTGGGTTGCTGACCTGAAAGCTGCCAGGTTCGAATCCCACTCGGGGAGAGTGCGGATGAGCTCCCTCTATCAGCTCCAGCTCCATGAGGGGACATGAGAGAAGCCTCCCTCCCACAAGGATGGTAAAAACATCAAAGCATCCGGGCAATGTCCCCTGGGCAACGTCCTTGCAGACGGCCAATTCTCTCACACCAGAAGCAACTTAGGTTGCTCCTGACACGGAAAAAAAGGTTCTATGAGTACTTCTGAATCATGTTTTCATGGATGGCACATTTCTAAATTGGCCACACAGCCCTGAAAACTCACAGCTGTTGGGAATCACCCTGGACTACTCAAGTCTAAATGTAGTTAGATAGATGATAGAGTTAGATTGAGGGAATCCTTTCCCTGTTTCCAAAGCATGCCTAGATAGGCTTTACTGTGTTTATCCTGTTTACGTCACATCCCGTACTTTGAAGTTAGTAGAAATGTGAATCTTTAGAGACACTAACTTTTCTTTGGTCAGAATGTCTTTTATGGCCCCAATAAACTGGACCATGAAGTTGGAACCATTTTGGTTCAGTCTCTTCTCCTTTTGTTCTTCTAGCTAACAAGAAGCATCTTGCTGTCTCTCCTGGCAAGATGTAACTATTTAGATGTTTGTTATTTTTCCTTTCTTATTTTTCCTTAGAAACTAGTCTAGAGTAGACTAGACAGCTCCCAAGCCTTTCTATCTACAATGGAGTTCTTTTTACCTGAATAAATGCTTTTTGAACTTTTACTGAGACTCTGCAGTCCATTGCCATCCTAAATGGTCAAAGGCTTCTCTTTGCTCATCGCGTGTAAGTAACTGCTGCATTTGAAGGATTGCTTTTGCTACTCTGCTACTTTTTGGTGGAATCTCCCCCACAGAGGATTAAATTGAGTCTAACCGCTCAGAGATTATCACAACAACAGCCACCCATGAAAGCCTTGGAGGACACCAATACTGCCTTGGTGCTCTAAGGCTGAGGCTCAAACAGGCATGGGCCAACTTCGGCCCTCCCTCCAGGTGTTTTGGACTTTCCCTACAAGCTATTAGGAATGGTGGAAGTCCAAAACACCTGGAGGGAGGGCCAAAGTTGGCCCATGCCTGGGCTAAAAGCATCCCCGCCCCTCCCTGGCAGCATCCCACCTGCCGAGGCAGCCCACCTGCCCACCTGCCCACCTGCCTGGCTCTCAGGGGAAGTGCAGCGCGGCCTCGGGGAAGCGGAGCGGCAGGTAGGAGAGGAAGGGCAGGCTGCCCAGCTGGCCGAAGGCGAGGCCAGGCGAGTCCAGGAGCAGGAAGGGGGTCGCCCGGGACTCAGCCAAGGACCAGGCGGGCGGAGAGGCCTTGGAAGCGGGGCCCGGCCGGCGGCGGAGCGCGCTCTCCGACAGGATGCTCTCGATGCTGAAGCTTGGAGGCGCCTTGGCGGGGAGGCCCGGTCTTTGGAGGCTTCCTCCTTGGAGACCCGATCTTTGGAGACTCCCATCCTGGAGACCCGACCCTTGGAGACTCCCTCCTTGGACACCCGATCTTTGGAGACTCCCATCTTGGAGACCCGACCCTTGGAGACTCCCTCCTTGGACACCCG
The DNA here is from genome assembly GCF_035594765.1 of Anolis carolinensis. Lineage (NCBI taxonomy): Eukaryota > Metazoa > Chordata > Lepidosauria > Squamata > Anolidae > Anolis > Anolis carolinensis. Next base: position 1,588,182 of record NW_026943820.1, read on the forward strand.
ATCTTTGGAGACTCCCATCTTGGAGACCCGACCCTTGGAGACTCCCTCCTTGGACACCCGATCTTTGGAGACTCCCATCTTGGAGACCCGACCCTTGGAGACTCCCTCCTTGGAGACCCGATCTTTGGAGACTCCCATCTTGGACACCCGACCCTTGGAGACTCCCTCCTTGGAGACCCGATCTTTGGAGACTCCCATCCTGGAGACCCGAGCCTTGAAGACTCCCTCCTTGGAGACCCGATCTTTGGAGACTCCCTCCTTGGACACCTGGCCCTTGGAGACTCCCTCCTTGGACACCCGATCTTTGGAGGCCCGGATCTATGAGGCTCGATCTTTGGAGACTCCCTCCTTGGAGACCCGAGCCTTGGAGACGCCCTCCTTGGAGACCCGATTTTTGGAGGCTTCCTTCTTGGAGACCCGACCCTTGGAGGTCCGACTCTTGGGGGCCCGACTTTGGGAGACCCTCTCCTTGCAACCCCGGTCTTTGTCGGAGAGATCCTTCAGGAGCCGGTTCTTGGAGGTCGGGATCTTGGAGATCCTCTTCTTTGACAGCCGCTCCTTGGAGAGTCCCTTCTTGGAGGTCGGGTCCTTGGAGACACGGTCCTTGGAGTCCTGGCTTTTGGAGAGCCGATTCTTGAAGGCCCGATCTTCGTGGGAGAGATCCTTGGAGAGCTGATTCCTGGAGGCCGGCTTCTTGAAGAGCAGCTTCTTGGAGATCCTCTCCTTGAAGGCCAGATCCTTGGAGAGCCGCTACTTGCAACCCCGGTCTTTGGAGACCCGATCTTCCTTGGACAGATTCTTGGAGAGCTGCTTCTTGGAGTCCGGCTTCTTTGAGAGCTGCTTCTTGGAGTCTGGCTTCTTTGAGACCTGCTCTTTGAGGGCTGGATCCTTGGAGACTCCATTCTTGGAGGGAGGGCCCTTGCAAGCCCGATTCTTGAAGGCCAGATCCTTGGAGACAGGATTCTTGGAGTCCTGGCTTTTGGAGAGCCTGTTCTTGGAGGCCAGGTTTTGGTAGGCCAGATCCTTGGAGGTCGGACTCTTGGAGAGCGGCTTCTTTGGATCCTTGGAGGCTCCATTCTTGGAGGGAGGACCCTGGCAAGACCAATTCTTGAAGGCCAGATCCTTGGAGAGCCGCTTCTTGCAACCCGGGTCCTTGCAGAGCAGCTTCTTGGAGACCCTTGGGTGCTTGGAGGCTCCATTCTTGGGAGGAGGACCCTGGCAAGACCGCTTCTTGAAGGCCAGATCCTTGGAGAGATGCTTCTTGGAGACCCTTGGGTGCTTGGAGGCTCCATTCTTGGAGAGAGGACCCTTGTAAGCCCGGTTCTTGAAGGCCAGATCCTTGGAGAGATGTTTCTTTCAACCCCGGTCTTTGGAGACCCGATCTTCCTTGGAGAGCAGCTTCTTGGGATCCTTGGAGACTCCATTCTTGGAGGGAGGACCCTGGCAAGCCTGGTTCTTGAAGGCCAGATCCTTGGAGAGATGTTTCTTGGTGTCCCGACCTTTGGCTCTTGCTCTGGACCTCCTGGCCCTCTTCCTCCTCCTCCTGGTCCTCTTTCCCAGGCGAGAGGGCTTCCTTCCTGCCTCCCTCGAGGCCTTTGGGCCTCCTCTTCCTCCTCCGGTAGTTGCCCCTCTCGAACATGTCCGTGCAGCGGGGGTCGAGGGTCCAGTAGCTGCCCTTCCCGGGCCGGCCCTTCTCGCGGGGCACCTTCACGAAGCAGGCGTTGAGGGACAGGTTGTGCCGGATGGAGTTCTGCCAGCCCTGCTTGTTCTCCCGGTAGAAGGGGAAGCGCTCGAGGATGAACTGGTAGATCCCGTTGAGGGTCACCTTCCGACCTGGCGAGGCCTGGATGGCCATGGCGATGAGCGCGATGTAGCTGTAGGGAGGCTTCTGGGGAGGATCCGGGCGGCTCAAGGGGAAGCCCAGCAAAGCGCCTCGTAGCCTCTCCGCCCCATAGAGGAACAGGGGGTGGGGGGCACCGCTGTAAAGCTGGCTCATTTCCCTTCCGGATGGACCCGGTTTCGAGCCCGGATTCAGTCCGGTTTGGGGGGCAGCGAGTCCCAAAGGGGGTGCCCCCCTCCGCCTGGTCCACCTCCTTCTTTCTTCTCCGGCGCGCAGAGAAGTTCTACTCCTTTCTCCTGCCTCTTCCTTCTCCTCCTTCTTTCTCTCACTCTTTCTCTCTCTGTCTCTCTTTCCAAACTGGGGGGGTTTACACTTTACAGAACGAAATCAAGGAGGGGAAGAGGAGGGGGGAAGGAAATGTGCAATAATTGTGGTGCGTCTTGGATGCTGTGTGTTGACTTAGCGCTGGAAAATAAATGGTCTCCCATAAACAGCCCCGCTCGCTTTCGCAGCCCACCCACATTAATTAAAAACCCTCATTGCCCCCTTCGTCTTCGTCTTCTTTTTTCCACGTGGAGAGGCGTCCCCAGACCCCCCCCCCCCAACCCACCCAGAGCCCGGCTTCTTCTTCTCCTTCTCCCTTTTGTTTATAGCATTAGGGCTGTTGATAAGTCTGCCCACCCAAGTCGAATCAAGCTGTGTTTATTTGGAAAAAAAATTTCCGGGCACCCAATCTATAAACGCAGGGATCTGATGTTTGAAATCTCACGTCCAAAGCCCGCCCCCGGGTCCCCCCTCCTCCTCCTCCTCCCCTCCTTCCTTCCCTCCTTCAAACAAGCCCTTTGGAAGAGCAGAGAGGCAACAAACCCGCATTTAATTGCGCATGCAGACCCTTACAAGGGGTCGACTTCCCTCCCACCGAACCCTAGGGTTTGTGGCTCCAGCAGAGGCCTAGAAGGAACCCTTGGAGAAGTCCACAGAGCTCTGAAGAGTGATGGAAGGAGATGGAAGAAGATGGAAGAAGATGGAAGAAGATGGAAGAAGATGGAAGAATATAGGCTCCAACCAGGTTAAGAAAGGAGTGTAACTCCATCCCAAGTGTATCCCATCCTTGTAGACCCATTGTATGTGTCTACAAGAAGCATATCATAGCCAACCTGCATTCTATGGCAGTGTAGCTCCATCCCAAGTGTATCCCATCCTTGTAGAGCCATAGCATGTGTCTACAAAGATAGGATACAATGGGTCTACAAGGATGGGATGGAGCTACACTACCATAGAATGCAGTTTGGCTATTATATTCTCTTTGTAGAAACATACAATGGGTCTACAAGGATGGGATACTCTTGGGATGGAGCTACACTACCATAGAACACGGGTTGGCTAGGATATGCTTCTTGTAGACACATACAATGGGTCTACAAGGATGGGATACACTTGAGATGGAGCTACACTACCACAGAATGCAGTTTGACTATTATATTCTCCTTGTAGACCCATACAATGGGTCTACAAGGATGGGATGCACTTGAGATGGAGCTACACCACCATAGAATGCAGTTTGGCTATTATATGCTTCTTGTAGACACATACAATGGATCTACAAGGATGGTATACACTTGGGATGGAGCTACACTGTCTAGAACACAGGTTGGCTTGTACTATATGCTTCTTGTAGTCCCATACTATGGGTCTACAAGGATGAGATACACTTGGGATGGATCTACACTACCACAGAATGCAGGTTGGCTTGACAGTCAGTGTCATGCCAGCCTTAGATAGACACACTCTAATACATTCTAGTTCAGGGCAGAGAAGCATTCTAAGAATTTCACCAAACTATGAATCTCAGGATGCCATAGAATGGAAACATGGCAGTAGTTAGTATATAGACTCTGGTGAGCCCTAATGCTGCCTCTTTCTGGACAGGATCCAAAACAAGAAGGGAAATCACATGCATCGCTCCCCAGGCAAGAAGTTGCCTTGACATCAGGAGCTGATTTGCAATAAACCTGGCCGAAATCAGTGGGAACCCAGGTCTGGTTTTCCTTAAACCCTCCTGTTTAAATATGCAAACATGAAACCTGTGTCTGGCACAGAATGCACACAGGCCATTTCCTTATTGTGATCCAGTTGGCACTGGCAACATTCACAGGTGACACAAAAGGTGAAAGAAATGGATCCTTCCTTCCTTCCTTCCTTCCTTCCTTTTTTTCTTTCTTTCCTTCCTTCCTTCGAAAAACTTCCCAATGCAGAAACAGCCTGGCATCTGGATTGTGTCAACTGTAAACACGTTGAACACCAAATTAAAAAGTAGGAAATAACCTACAGTATTTTACATGGAATATTATTGACTCTATCTGCTAAACTAAGATTTATATTCTGATCCCAAAGTTGAGTATCATTTGGGAACCTAACTAAGTTGAAGGTCTTTTAGGAACCTAACTGACCTGCTGAAGGTTTGAAGTTATTTCCAGCATGAGGAAATGTCAGAAGGAGCAGAAATTAGAAAAGTTCTGGGTTTTGTAATAGAACTCTGACATTTCCTTGGCCAAAGTATAGATCTCTAAATGTATATATTTAAACCAAGAGCAATAGGTAGCTTCCATATCAATGGAGTAGTTTGGACATTATTGGTGCTCTCCAAGGTGCTGAACCTATTTCAGCAACCACTTGGACAGCTCCAGGGTGGATTCACTCTTTGCATGAAAACTCTCCATAGCTGCAAATGTTGCAAATGGCCTTTTGTTAGAGTTATGTGCCTTCAAGTCATTCCGACTTATGTACACCCTAAGGAGCATTCTGGGAGTTGTAGTCAAAACAGGGATTCTTCTATGCTCTGATTCAACTATCAAGCTTATATTCATCCCACTTTGTGGGATCGGGAATATAACCTTTCTCTTTTTAGCATTGCTTCAGCCCTGAACTGAGTTTAATGCAATCCTAAAGGCCACGTGTTGCCATAAATACAGTTAAATTCAATACTATATAATTCCATATGAAAGCCATAAATATAGTGATATCTGTACCCTTCATATGGTCTTATACTGTTGACTATGAAGGCCATAAATATAGTGATATTCAATACTACATAAGCTAAACCTTCTTAAAGAAGAGGGAATCTGATGACATTATTATTAAATACTACTAGTAATAATAATAATAATATAATATTCATGGTCTTCATATGGTTTTGTACAGTATTGAATATGAAGGTCATCAATACAGTGATATTCAATACTACATAAGCCTGATATTCTTAAAGGAAAGGGAATCTGATGACTATTATTATTATTATTATTAAATAATAATAATAATAATAATAATGTAATATTTGTGACTTCCATGTGGTCTTATACAGTTTTTAACATGAAGGTCATAAATATAGTGATATTGAATGCTGCATAAACTAAATCTTCTCAAAGGACAGGGAATCTGATGACAAATATTATTTTAAAATAATAATAATAATAATAATAATAATAATAATAATAATAATAATAATAATGTAGTATTTGTGGCTTTCATGTGGCCTTATACAGTATTGAACATGAAGGTCTTTGATACAGTGATATTCAATACTACATAAGCTAAATATTCTCAAAGGACAGGGAATCTGATGACAAATATTATTATTATTAAATAATAATGTAATGTTTGTGGCCTTTATCTGGTCTCATACAGTATTGAACAGGAAGGTCATCAATACAGTGATATTCAATTCTACATAAGCTAAATATTCTCAAAGGGCAGGGAATCTGATGACAAATATTATTATTACTATTACTACTATTATTAAATAATAATGTAATATTTATGGCCTTTATCTGGTCTCATATAGTACTGAATATGAAGGTCATCAATACAGTGATATTCAATACAACATAAGCTAAACCTTCTTAAAGGAGAGGGAATCTGATGATGATGATGATTATTATTATTATTATTATTATTATTATTATTATTATTATTATTTAAGTGACCTTTGTTCCAGGGTCAAGCTGGGACCCAAATCCCCATAAACAGGGAACGCTTGGCAAAGTCCCCAAAGGACTCTCTGCGTTATTTGCAAATTGGGCCTGTGTTGCTTTATGTTTTGTACTTTCCTGTTTATAACAAAGAAAGGGATTTACAACAACTTTACAAGTGCACACAGCTGTCTAGTGCTTACATGAGGCCTTTGGGAGAGTTGGGTTTTATATAAACGTTCAGTGGGCTTGATATTTATCTCTGTTTTTATTTACTGGCCTCCTGGGTTACATCAAAGGTGGTTACGCGTCAGAAAAAAGGTATGTCCGAAAGGGGGGGGGGATAAAATACACACGTGTGCACGCATGCACACACACATATGTTCCATATAATCATGCCTTTTGTTTTCCATGTGTGCTTTTTAAACGCATGTATTGTTCTGAGGCCTTGCTCTTTCATTTGTATGAAATCAAGCTTCTAGTCCATAAGGCTTGATTGGAAATGTATGGCTAAACTAAATAAGACCTCTCTGATCCTGGTCATTATTATTAACTGAATTTGAACATTTCAGTATTTTATTTTATTTATTTATCTATTTATTTATTTACATTTATATCCCACCCTTCTTACCCCGAAGGGGACTCAGAGTGTCTTACAAATAATATGTACATACAATAAATTATATTATTAGCATAGCACAATATTAACATTATTTATTCTTTTTATTTATTACAATATTTATATCCCGCCCTTCTCACCCAACAGGGGACTCAGGGCGGCTTACAATAAAACACATATATAAAAATTATACAGTGCAATATAAATCAGTTAAAAAATATTATTAACTTACATCAGCATTACATATATTATTATATTGTACTATATTAGTATACTATAATATCATTAGTAATATTACATGTAATATATAATTTATAATTAATATTATTATATTGTATTATTATTAGTATTATATTGTATTGCATTATATTACTGTCAATATTATACATATATAAAATATATTATATTATTATATATTATTGTATATTATATTGTATAATATAATATACAATAGAGCACTATACTTCCAGTTGAATGGCTGTGCTTACTATGGAATTCTGGGATCTGTAGTTTTGGAAGGCTCTCTAGGCATTCTTGGAGGGCTTACTCAAAGGGAATTCAATGGAAAGCAATCATTCCATTGCATATGGTTCTAATGTCTCCTCCTTTGTTGGTATTTGGACTGGAGATTGTTTTGGATCAGGAGCCTATTTGGCATTTTAAAAAGCCAACTGAAAGGCCAAGGTTTGCCACCTCCTGCTTCTGAAGTTGAGAGAGTGTGACATGCTCAAGGTCTTGATTTCCATATTTTAGCAGGGATTGGAACCATAGCTCGCATTCGTACTACACAAGCTGGATCTACACTGCCATATAATGCAATTTAGAACTCCATTATAGAGGCAGTAGACACTGAACTTCACTATAGGGCCCAATGTGCATTATATGGCAGTGAAGACCCAGACACAGGTTCCAGCAGTGTTATTATTTCACCTTAATAGCAATGGTTCTATCCCAAAGAATTGTAGTTTCTGTAGTTTAGGGTCTGGAGCCTTCTCTGGCAAAAGTGCTGGTGCTTCACCAAAGGACAACTCCCAGGACTCCAGCCTTGAGTCAAATGGCGTCACTCTCCATACCTCACAACCTCTGAGGATGCCTGCCATAGATGTGGGCGAAACATCAGGAGAGAGTGCTTCTGGAAAATGGCCATACAGCCCGGAAAACATACAACAACCCCATTACTATTACTATTCGTCCTACTTTTCTTCTTCTTCTTCCCCATCTCCTTCCTTCCTTTGCTTCTTCTCCTCGACCTCGTCCCCTTCCTCATCCCCTTCCTCTTCTTCTCCTCCATCTTCATCTCCTTCTCTTCTCCTTCATCTCCATCTCCATATCTTTCTCCTCCTGGATCTTCACCTCCATCTCTTCTCCTTCATCTCCATCTCTATCCCCATGTCCTCCATCTCCATCTCCTCCTCCATCTCCATCTCCACCTCCATCTCCTCCTGGATCTTCATCTCCATCTCTTCTCCTTCATCTCCATCTCTATCCCCATGTCCTCCATCTCCATCTCCTCCTCCTCCTCCATCTCCATCTCCATCTCCTCCTGGATCTTCACCTCCATCTCTTCTCCTTCATCTCCATCTCTATCCCCATGTCCTCCATCTCCATCTCCTCCTCCTCCTCCATCTCCATCTCCATCTCCTCCTGGATCTTCACCTCCATCTCTTCTCCTTCATCTCCATCTCTATCCCCATGTCTTCCTCTATCTCCATCTCCTCCTCCTCCATCTCCATCTCCTTCTCCTCGATCTTCATCTCCATCTCTATCTCCATCTCATTCTCCTCCTCTATCTCCATCCCCATCTCCTTTTTCTCCTCCATCTTCATCTCTATCTCTTCTCCTCCTCCATCTGCATCTCCATCTCCTCTTCCATCTCCTCCGTCTCCTCCTCCATCTCCATTTCTTCTCCTTCTCCATCTTCTTCTTCCTTTGTTTCTCCACCTCCTTCACCTCCTTCCTCCTCGCCTTCCTCCTCCCCTTTCCCTTCCTTTCTTCCTCCTCCTTCCTTTCCTTCTTCTTCTCTTCCTCCGACTTTCCGAAGCTCAACAATCCCTCTCTGGACCCTCCAAAGCCTTAAATCCGCTTGAAGTTCTCAATGCTACTTGAATCCGGATTTGTGTCCTAGGCTGTCTTGTGTAAATAAATACAACCAAGACGGTGGAGAAGTGGAGAGATAGGAAGGAGATGAAGCTTCGGGCTCAAATTGGAGAGAGGAGGCAGTCCAATGCGAATTCGGATCCGATGCTTTTAATTCGGACTAAGCCACTTTTAATCCGGATCAAGGCGTAGAACTGTTAGTCCTTCCGCTTATCTCTGGAGAGAACGTGGTCCCTTCTTCGCTGGAAAACTCTTTAAGAAGAAACTTTGAAAAGTAGCTGCGCAAAATGAGAAGAAATATGGTACTTGGAAAGAGACGCATTCATGGCACTGGCCATCAATCAAGCCTCCCTGAGCTTCCCATTGGCTCAGCCTGGAGCTGGATTATTAGTGGGAGGAGACTACAATTCCCAGCATCACCCAGTCGCTCTGGTGGATGGGGATTATGGGAACTGTAATGCTTTTAAAAGCCAAGGTTTGGAGATGGGAATGTTAACCAAAGGACACAGAGCCACTGCTATACTATCTAGGGGATTATGGGAACTGTAATCCAAAATATCCCAAAGATCTAGAGATGGGAATGTTGGTGAAAGGAAACGGTTTTCTGAGCATAGAGAGAGTGTCCATGCATTTATGCATTAAGTGTGAGCTCAACAGAAAAGAGGTTGTTGTTATTCTCTTTGGAAAGTCACTTTGGGGTTGTTCTCTGCCTTCAATTCATTTCAGATTATTATTATTATTATTATTATTATTATTATTATTATTAATAATAATAATAATAATACCCTACACTCTCTCAAAGAGATAACTATAACTCTCCTTGGTAAATATCGGCTTCAGAAAAGGGTTGCTTGAGGCTGAGAGAGTGTGACTTGCCGCCATGTCATTCCCGTTGTTGTTGTTTTTATGTTTATTTATACCCCACACTCTCTCAAAGAGATAACTATAACTCTCCTTGGTAAATATTAGCTTCATAAAAGGGTTGCTTGAGGCTGAGAGAGTGTGACTTGCCACCATGTCATTCCTGTTGTTGTTGTTGTTGTTGTTGTTGTTGTTGTTGTTGTTATGTTTATTTATACCCCATACTCTCTCAAAGAGAGAACTGTAACTCTCTTTGGTAAATTTTGGCTTCAGAAAAGGGTTGTTTGAGACTGAGAGAGTGTGACTTGCCGCCATGTCACTCCAGTTGTTGTTGTTGTTGTCATTGTGTTTATTTAAACCCCACTCTCTCTCAAAGAGAGAACTATAACTCTCTTTGGCAAAGACTGGCTTCAGAAAAGGGATTTTCCAAGGCTGAGAGAGTGTGACTTGCCACAATGCCATTCCAGTCCCTTCCTCTGAAATAAAACCTACAGCTGCTTCATTGGTGGTCTCCCATCCAAACACTAGCCAGAGCCAGCCCTGCTTAGCTTTCAAAATCAACTGGGATCCAGTGCCTTTAAGGCAGGCCTGGGCCAACTTGGGAATTGTGGGAGTTGAAGTCCAAAGCACTTGGAAGGCCCAAGTTGGCCCAGGCCTGGCTTAGACTTTTCAGACAGACAGACTGTGCAAAAAACAGATTTTGGAACCAATGTGGGAATCCATCCCAAACAAGGCACATTTTTGTATTGTCCCCAGACTTCTAGTTGTTTTAGTTCATGGGCCTTGCAATCCAAAACAGATCTTGTTCCAAGTTGTGATGCAAAGGCAAAAGTGGTCCCATCCACTTGCAAAACATCTTTATGCAACCGGGATGGAAATTCGATCCATCCATTGAAACCACAGAAAGCACATTTCAACAACAGCAATATACTTTTTTAAACGCATTAATAATGCATTTGAGCACTTCCTGCCCTGTTGTTGCTTTGGAGCCCAGCACTGGAAAGAGACACTTGATCCAGAAGAGCTCCCCTTGTTTGCCAGGACAGAACATTCCCAGATTGACTGGAGAAGGAAGAAAAGGCTCCGAGTAAAAGTTCCTTATGCCCTCTTCCCTCCTTTGTGCCTGAACTTCTGAGCCATTCTGGCATTTGGGTTCCTTGGCATTCCCTTCCACAAGCTCGGAGAGGCCAAAATAAACTCTGTGCACAAGAGGAGGGAGAAAAGGAGCAAGGCCATGCCTGGCAGAAAAACCAAAGTCACAAATGCACCATTGTTCTCCAAGGAAAGCTCAGCCTCCTTATAAACTACTAGCTGTGCCCGGCCACGTGTTGCTGTGGCTTATGGGAATCCTTTGTTGGCCAGGTGGAATAGCATGAATAGCCTTGCAGCCTCAAAGCCTGGCTGTTTGGGGATCCTTTTTTCTTTTCTTTTTTTATGGTCACTCCTTGGAAAGTGATTCGTTTTGTGGCCAAATTTGGTGCCAATTGGCCCAGTGGTTTTGTTGTTAACTCGGTCCTAATTATGAACATTACACACACATATATACACACACACACACACACACACACACACACACTAGCTGTACCCGGCCATGTGTTGCTGTGGCTTATGGGAATCCTTTGTTGGCCAGGTGGAATAGCAGTGAATAGCTTAGCAGCATCAAAGTCTGGCCGTTTGGGAATCCTTTTTTCTTTTCTTTTTTGGAAAGTGATTAGTTTTGTGGCCAAATTTGGTGCCAATTGGCCCAGTGGTTTTGTTGTTAACTCGGTCCTAATTATGAACATTACATTTATATATATATATATATATATATATATATATATATATATATATACACACACACACACACACACACACACACACACACATACACACACACACACACACACACACACACACACACACATACACACACACACACACACACACACACACACACACACATACACACACACGCATACTAGCTTTGCCCGGCCACGCATTGCTGTGGCTTATGGGAATCCTTTGTGGAATAGCAGTGAATAGCCTTGCAGTCTCAAAGCCTGGCCGTTTTCTGGAGTAGCTGGAGCTTTTTGTTGTATGAACGTAGAGGCATGGATGAGGTTGTGCTGCCAAGTTTAGTGTTTCTGGGATGTGTAGTTTTGTTGTTTTGTCCTAGGCCGAAATTTCATTACCCTTTTATATACAGTAGAGTCTCACTTATCCAACACTCGCTTATCCAATGTTCTGGATTATCCAACGCATTTTTGTAGTCAATGTTTTCAATACACCGTGATATTTTGGTGCTAAATTCATAAATACAGTAATTACTACATAGCATTACTGCGTATTGAACTACTTTTTCTGTCAAATTTGTTGTATAACATGATGTTTTGATGCTTAATTTGTAAAATCATAACCTAATTTGATGTTTAATAGGCTTTTCCTTAATTCCTCCTTATTATCCAACATATTCGCTTATCCAAGCTTCTGCCGCCCGTTTATGTTGGATAAGTGAGACTCTACTGTGCGTGTGTGTGTGTGTGTATTTTTAAGCAGACTTTTTAAGCAGAGGGCCGGTCCACAATCTTTCAGACTGTTGAGGGGCCGAATTATCATTTGAAAAAAAATACAAACAAATTCCTATGCATACTGCACATGTCTTCTTTGTAGTGCAACAACAACAACAACCACGAAAGAACAATACAATATTTAAAAATGAAAACAATTTTAACCAACATAAATCTATTAGGATTTCAATGGAAAGTGTGGGCCTGCTACTGATCAATGAGATAGTCAAGTTCATTAGGATTGTTGTTGTTGTTGTTGTTGTTGTGTGCCTTCAAGTCACGTCAGACTTTGGCCGAGCCTAAGTCTAAAATTAATTATTTATTTACTGCATTTATTTACTACATTTATATCCCACCCTTCTCACCTCGAAGGGGACTCAGAGCAGCTGTATGTACATACAATATATTATATTATTAGCATAACACAATATTAGCATTATGTATTACTATATTGAACTATACCACTATACTATTATATAATATGTAATATATAACATATAATTAATATTATTATATGGTATTACTATTAGTATTATATTGTATAACATAAGATTATTATCAATATTATATGTATATACAATATATTATATTATTAAAACTGATATAAAAATATTATATTATAAAACTGAGGGCGGGGGCCAGGTCAATGACCTTGGAGGGCCACATCCGGCCCCCGGGCCTTAGTTTGGGGACCCCTGTCCTAGACAAACCGACTTTTGCAGCAGTGTGTCTGCAATAATCAACGCAAGGAAGTTGGATTTAACTTGAAGACACTCAACGGCAAGGCCAGAAACGTGCTATGGTTTATTGGGAATCTGGAAAGCCAAGGTTTATATTTTTTTCTGTGATAGAAACCCACTAAGTACCCTTTGGCAAGTCACACTCTCTCAGCCTCAGGCAACAGCATATCCACGGCGAGAAAACCTTTGGGTCACCATGACTCAGGAGCAACTTGAAGGCCCACAGCAACAACAACAACAACATCAATGAAGACAAACTAAACCAACACTATAAAGGTTCAAAACATAAAAAGAGATGTGACATGTAAAGGCCACAGAAATAGTCAGGCCTCTCCGAGTATAGAACTATATTATAATGTTGGATAATAAGGAGAGATTAAGGAAAAGCCTATTAAACGCCAAATTACGTTATGATTTTACAAAATAAGCACCAAAACATCATGTTTTACCACAAATCGACAGAAAAAGCATAATACACGGTAATATTATGTAGTAATAATTACCGTACAGTAGAGTCTCAGTTATCCAATCTTCTGCATTATTCAACACAGTTTTCCTTTTAGTAGTCAATGTTTTTATAGGCAATTTTTCAATACATTGTGAAGCTTTGGTGCTAAATTTGTGAATACAGTAATTATTACACAACGTTATCGTGTATTGAACTGTTTTTTCTGTCCATTTGTTGTAAAACGTGATATTTTGGTGCTTAATTTGTAAAATCATGACGTTTAATTTGACGTTTAATAGGCTTTATATTGCACAAGATTTCTCTAACTTAAAATGATACATTTTAATATATTGGGTTTATGGTTCCCGTCCCCTTGATCAGGTCATGTAAGTGTTATTTATTGCTATAATTGTATTTTTTACTTTGCTTAATAATGTTTTATTATGTTTGCTATGTAATGTTTGTGTTGTTTTTATGATTGGAAACCGCCCTGAGTCCCATCCGGGAGATAGGGCGGTATATAAATAAAGTTTTATTATTATTATTATTATTATTATTATTATTATTATTATTATTATTATTTCTTTAATCCTTATTATCCAACATTTTTGCTTATGCAATGTTCTGCTGGATAAGTGAGACTCTACTATTTAGCACCAAAACCTTACAATGTATTGAAACATTGACTGACTACAAATAAAGATAGAATTGCATGAAATGAACTTAAAATAACAACATTTTTGGAAATTAAATGCGTAAAAAGTTCAGTCCTTGCTGCCTAGAGAAACAACTGTGGATCCGGGCCGGGAGGCAGACTGTGTTGGATAACACAGAATGTTGGATAAGTGAGAATAGATAAGTGTAAATAGAGAACCGTGCCTATTAAATGCATATATATATTGACACTAGCTGTGCCCAGCCACGTGTTGCTGTGGCGAAGTCTGGTGGTATGGGAAATAAAGTTTTGAGGAATTGGTGGTAGTTAAGGTAAAAGGTAAAGTTTTTCTCCTGACATTAAGTCCAGTTGTGTCCGACTGCACACTGAAGTGGATTATATGGCAGTGTGGAGTCAAGATAATCCAGTTCAAAGCAGATAATATCTATATATATAAATGAGTGATGGCATCACGGTGACCCACAAAACAACAAAACTACAGGCCCCCCAACCTCGAAATTTGACAACACAACCCATCATCCACGCCTTTAGGTTGATACAACAAAAAGAAAAGAAAAATAAAGTCCTAATTAGAGAGAGAGGAATAATTGCTTTTATCCAATTGCTGCCAGTTAGAAGGCTAAGCTCCTCCAACTTGGTCTCCTAGCAACCCAATAAAAATAATTAAAAACACTAAAAAAATTAATACAATAAACTACTATAATAACAGAAAATAACTAAAAATAATACTAGAAAATAATAAAATATAATAAATAAAAATATAACTTACAATAAAATTAATAAAAAATTGCAAATAACGTCAAATAAAAATTACACAACAATTTTTAACCAATACCACCACCACTTTGCCACAGCAACGTGTGAACGGGCACAGCTAGTAATATTATAAATGGGTTATATAGCGTGTGGAAGGGCCTTGAGTCTACACTGCCATATAATCCAGTTAAAATCAGATAATCTGTATTTTATAGGCAGTGTGGAAGAGGCCTAAGTGAGGCCTAACTGTGCCTGTCCCCTGGTCTGAGTGGGTTGCTAGGAGACCCAGTGAGCAGAGCTTAGCCTTCTAACTGGCAGCAATTGGATAAAAACAATTATTCCTCTCCCTCTAATTAGGACTTTATTTTTCTTTTCTTTTTGTTGTATGAACATAGAGGCATGGATGAGGGGTTGTGCTGACAAGTTTAGTGTTTCTGGGATGTGTAGTTTTGTTGTTTTGTCCTAGGCTGAAATTTCATTACCCTTCTATATATATAAAAGAGTGATGGCATCACGGCGACCCACAAAACAACAAAACTACAGGCCCCCCAACCTCGAAATTTGACGACACAACCCATCATCCACGCCTCTAGGTTGATACAACAAAAAGAAAAGAAAAATAAAGTCCTAATTAGAGAGAGAGGAATAATTGCTTTTATCCAATTGCTGCCAGTTAGAAGGCTAAGCTCCTCCAACTTGGTCTCCTAGCAACCCAATAAAAAATAATAAAAAACACTAAAAATTAATACAATAAAATACTATAATAATAGAAAATAACTAAAAATAATAACAGAAAATAATAAAATATAATAAATAAAAATATAACTTACAATAAAATTAATAAAAAATTGCAAATAACGTCAAATAAAAATTACACAACAATTTTTAACCAATACCACCACCACTTTGCCACAGCAACGCGTGGCCGGGCACAGTTAGTAATATTATAAATGCGTTATATAGCTGTGTGGAAGGGCCTTGAGTCTACACTGCCATATAATAAAGTTAAAATCAGATAATCTGTATTTTATACGCAGTGTGGAAGAGGCCTAAGTGAGGCCTAACTGTGCCTGTCCCCTGGTCTGAGTGGGTTGCTAGGAGACCAAGTGGGCAGAGCTTAGCCTTCTAACTGGCAGCAATTGGATAAAAACAATTATTCCTCTCCCTCTAATTTGGACTTCATTTTTCTTTTCTTTTTGTTGTATGAACGTAGAGGCATGGATGAGGGGTTGTGCTGACAAGTTTAGTGTTTCTGGGATGTCTCGTTTTGTTGTTTTGTCCTAGGCCGAAATTTCATTACCCTTTTATATAGATAGATATCAAATCAGTTTAGTACCTGATTATTGACACTGGGCATGAAGATCAGAAACCATCTGCAGATTGGCCAAAATGCACTGACATTTTGCATTATTATTAAATATTTCCTGTCACTTTGCATTGACAAAAGAACTGGTTGCACAGCTATCCTATGGACACAATGAGAGTTTCATGGGTCGAACACACATAAGTGCAAATAATATAACCCATGTACTATGTATTAAGCACTATTTTCTTCAATGCTCCCATATATTCGGAGGAAAATTCAGTTCAGTCCAGAACAGCTTCCATGTGTTTACGCTTTACTCAGTTCGTTCAATAAACAACACCAGAGTGCACACTTAGGATCTCTTAAGGAAAGCTTATGTTAAAAAATATGACCTCCTGGACTACAACTCCCATCATCCTTGTAGTCCAAATAGTAACTTTTCCCAGGGTTGATATGAGAGCTATTTTCTAAAGCAGTGTTCTCATCCATCTGGATAAGCGCAACTCTTCTGTTGCCAAATATTTGCAAGACAAGCACTCTGTACATGCTCAAAAGCCATTGCTGTGGTAGAAAGAGGTGGCACAAATCCTAAAATCTTATTAAGAATATGGATTTTTCCCCCCAGGAATAAATACTAAGCAAACAGGCCTGGAATTGTGGTATAAGCATGTAATCCTATGATGATATTCCCATCCGAATCCAAACAGAATGGCTTCATGTAGCTATAACTCAGATTTATGTCCTTTCATCTATGTCTTTAGCTTTTTATCTTTGGATTTTAAGTATGTTGTGTCCTGTCTTGACTAAAAAATATAAATTATTATTATTATTATTATTATTATTATTATTGTTATTATTTTGTGCATTTTAACTATGTTGTATCCTGCCTTGAATCTTGAGGAGAGGCGACTAAAATATAAATTATTATTATTATTATTATTATTATTATTATTATTATTATTATTTGGATTTTAACTATGTTGTGTCCTGCCTTAAATCTTGAGGAGAGGTGACTAAAAATATACATTATTATTATTATTATTATTATTATTATTATTATTATTATTATTATTATTTGGATTTTAACTATGTTGTGTCCTGCCTTAAATCTTGAGGAGAGGTGACTAAAAATATAAATTATTATTATTATTATTATTATTATTATTATTATTATTATTAATCTGTGGATTTTAACTATGTTGTGTCCTGCCTTAAATCTTGAGGAGAGGTGACTAAAAATATAAATTATTATTATTATTATTATTATTATTATTATTATTATTAATCTGTGGATTTTAGCTATGTTGTGTCCTGCCTTGAATCTTGAGAAGAGGCGACTAAAAATATATAAATTATTATTATTATTTATCTTATTATTGTCATCTTATCATCACGACCATTTAAATAATTATTATTATTCATTCTTATTATATATAATATATAATAATATGACAATGCTTTTTAATCGTGTCAGAAGTGACTTGAGAACATCATTCTTATATAATATAATATAATATAATATAATATAATATAATATAATATAATATAATATTATGATGATGATTTTTAATTGTGTCAGAAGTGACTTGAAAACATCCTGCAAGTCGCTTCCGGCGTGAGAGAATTGGCTGTCTACAGAGACGTGCCCATGGGACATTGTCCGGATGTGCTACTATCCTGCTGGGAGGACTCTCCCTGCAAGCTAGAGCTGACAGACAGGAGCTCAGCCCCGCTCATGGATTCAAACCACCAACCTTCAGGTCAGCAGTTCCGCTGGCACAAGGGTTTAACCCATTGCACCACCTCGGCTCCCAATAGGATGATGCTCATCATTATTATTTCAAATAAGAATTATTATTCATTAATAATAATAATAATAATAATAATAATAATAATAATAATAATAATAATACCATTGTGGGGGAAAGGAGGACCTATTTACTTTAGTTGCATTCACTCCTGAGTAAACTTTCCAATATTTTCCAAATCTGTTGAATTTATATTTTCTATTTTCTGTCATTGTCATTATATTGCATTTCTTTAAAGGAGAAAAATAAAAGACACCCATTCGGATTAGATTTATTTTGCTGAACATCTGGACAGGTGAAGATTAATTTTATTCTATGCATTTACCTAGAATTTCAAGGCTTCTGAGTCAAAATAACAGTTTAGGAAGTCTACAATTTACCTCTCTCCTGCCATGGGATTATTTTAAAATATTAAGCATTAAAAAGGTTACAAAAAATAGCCAATAGCCAGACTAAATTATGAAAATGTAGTATTTTAAGGGTGGATCTCACTACTGATATATGTAGCATTTTAATTATTTAGATAGGATTTTAATTGTGTATTTTATATTATATTTAATAATCTGGTGTTCATGTATTTATTTATTTATTTGCCTTATATGTGAAAGACCTATGGTCTAAGCATGGAATAAAACTTGAACTCGAAACTACAACTCCCAGAATTCCATAGCAATAAGTCATAGCCGTTAAAGCGGTGTCAAACTGCATTAATTCTAAGGTGTAGAGTAACTAGATGGTAACTAGTTATTTAACGGGGAAAAGTATATACAGCTCCCAGGATGCCATAGCAAAGAGTCGTGGTAGTTAATGCGGTGTCAAAATGCATTAATTCTAAGGTGCAGACTGACTAATTAATTCTAAGGCGTAGAGTAACTAGGCGGTAACTAATTATTTAGCGTCAAACGGGGAACGAGAAACGAAGGGTAACTAAGCAATTAGTTACTCCCGTTTGGACGTTAATTATCCTATATAATTATCGCATGTATCCCATGTCAAGCCAATGCAACCCTGTCCTGAAATCTGACATTTTCCTGTTTTGGAAATCTCGTTTGTATTGTTATTAATTATTAATAATAATATTAATAATATTACGATTAATAATATTAATATCAAAATTATTAATAGTATAGTATTAATAATTAATACTTCTACTATTATTGGGAGCCACAGTGGCGCAATGGGTGAAACACTTGTGCCGGGTGGGTGAGCTCCCATCTGTCAGCTCTAGCTTCCCATGCAAGGACATGAGAGAAGTCCCCCCCCTTCCGCAGTCGATTTTCTTACACCAAAAGCGTCTTGCCTCAATTCACTTCTGACACGATAAAAAAAATAATATTATCAATATTATAAATAAATACTAATAATATGATCAATACTAACAATATTCTCAATATTATCAATGGCATCGAATTGTGCATTTTTGTAAGGCCGCTCTGAGTCTCCCGCGGGTTGAGAAGGGCGGGATATAAATATGGTGAATTATACATATATATAATCGATATGATCAATAGTATTAAGTCTAAACATTAAGTCCAATCCGAAGAGACAGCGCCGTTACCTTCCCGCCGGAGCAGTACCTATTGATCTACTCATATTTGCATGTTTTGGAGCTGATTCGGATTGTGCCACCCTGGAGCTCCTGGTGACGCAATGGATTAAACTCTTGTGCCGGCAGGACTGCTGGCCGAAAGGTTGGCGGTTCGAAATCCGGGGAACGGGGCGAGCTCCCGTCTGTTAGCTCTAGCTCCCCGTGTAGGGGAGCTCCCCATTATAAGGCAATGGTAAAGGTTTCCCCCTGATATTAAGTCGGACTCTGGGGGGGGGGGGGGTCCTCATCTCCATTTCTAAGCTATGTGGTACCTATTGATCTACTCACATTTGCATGTTTTTAAACTACTAGGTTGGCAAAAGCTGGGGCTAACAGCGGGAGCTCACCTTGTTCCCCAATTCGATTGGAACCTTTCGGTAAGAAAGATCAGCAGCTCAGCAGTTTAAACCGCGGGGACTCAGTATTCTATTATTATTATTATTATTATTATTATTATTATTATTATTATTATTATTATATTGTTATATTATTGCTATATTATCATTATTATATTTTATTATTATATTGTTATTGTTCGTATTATATTTTATCATTATATTATTATTATTGCCATTATATTATACTATTATAGTGTTATGTTATTGTATATCTTATTATTATATTATGGTTGTTGCTGTTATCATATTATAGTATTATTATATTTCATTATTATTATATTATTGTTACTATTACAATATACTATTATAGTGTTATGTTTTTGCATTATTATTTCCAGGTTTGTCCCTTCCACAGCCGAACCAGAAATTCACACAAAAATGCGACTTTGTTTTGGAGGAGAAATTAACAGCACTGATTTATTCCTTTATTATTATTATTATTATTTTCCCCAAAAGAATGAGTACAAAAGTTGCAAAACCACAACATCAGACAAAATAATTTCCAAAGCGATTGTTTGTTTGTTGGAGGGTTGCTTTTACAAAAGAAAATATATATATCAAAGTATCCAATACATCTCCACAGTCCCTTTCTCTTGTTTTTCCCTCCTGTCCAGAAAAAGTCCAAAGGATGAACAAAACAAAATAATAAACAACACCATCAAAACAATAAATTATTCCTATTTTTTGGATAAAAAGGGGGGAAGAGATGGTCAATTTGTCAGCTGGACCTCGAAGGGAGGGGAGAGAAAATAGAAACAATCCAGTGAACTCAACTTTAAATATTATATTAAAGGCTTTTCCAAGAATGAATGGAAGCCGGGATTGAAAGGCACACAGAACAATTATTTACAAAACACAAGAAACAGAACAAAACCTTCCCCAAAACCGACCTGAAACGAATCAGAACCCAACGCCAGGACACACACAGAGAGAGAATATTTATATTTTTATATATAGAATATCTATAGGGTTCCCTCACACAGTCCTATCAAATTGTCACTCTGGAATTATGAAAAGTTAGCATTGATTGACAGTTAAATGCCCCAAAAGTCCAACTTCTCCTCAACTCATAAATTGGAAGGGAAAGAACTGCAACTCGGGATGCGTCTACACTGCAGAAACTAACGCGGTTTAGTACCGCTTTGAACTCTGGTGGCTGTATGCTACACAATCCTGGGATTTGTAGTTTTATTGAGGACTTCTTAGCCTTCTCTGTCAACAACACTCAGGATTCCATAGCATGTAGCAGTGGCAAAGTGGAACCAAACCGCATTAATTCCACAGTGTAGACCAAGCATGGGCAAACTTAGGTCCTCAGGGTGGTTTGGACTTCAACTCCCATCATTCCTAACAGTTAGGAATGGTGGGAGCTGTAGTCCAAAACACTAGGGCCCCTTCCACACAGCCCTATAATCCAGAATATCAAGACCAAAAAAAATCCCACATTATCTCAGTCTGGACTCAGATAACCCAGTTCAAAGCGAATATTGTGTGATTTTTCTGCCCTGATCTTCTCGGATATGGGGCTGTGTGGAAGGCCCCTGGATTATCCAACTCAAATCAGATAATCCGGATTTTGTACGGCAGTGTAGAAAGGGCCTTATTTAATCCAGTTCCAAGCAAACCATGTGGATCATCATCTCCTTTGACAGTCAGGATCCTATATTGTAGAAGGGGCCTAAAGAGGGGTGCCAAACTGCATCCCTTCCACAGTGTAGACGCAGGTGGATCTACACAGGCATATCATCCGCATTACCTGCTTTGGATTATACTAGATAGGTCCAATATCCCAGGGACCTTTCACTTCTTTCCTTTGGGAAGATTGGAAGTCAAACAGGATCCTTTTCTGCCTGCCTGTATCCTTACAAACTGCCTTACAACCCAGACTATATCAAGGCAGATCATCCACAGTACCTGCTTGGAGGTGGATGAGCTGAGTCCAGTTCAATGGGGATTCACTGGGGCCTTTTCTTTCTCTCCTTTGGGAGAATTGGAAGCCAAACAAGGTCCTCTTGTACCTGCCTGTATCCTTCCAAACTGCCATATATGTAACCCAGACTGCAAACTGCCATATATGTAACCCGGACTGTCAAGGCAGATTGCTCACAATACCTGCTTGGGAGTGGATGAGCTGAGTCCAGTTCAAGGTAGATTCCTTAATCTCTACAGCTGTGTGAAAGGGGCCTCTGTATGTCTATGTATACCTGCTGCCTGTATCCTTCCAAACTGCCACATATATAAACCAGACTATCAAGGCAGATCATCCACAATACCTGTTTGGAAGTGGATGAGCTGAGTCCAGAGTTCAAGGTGGATTCACCTAGGCCTTTCCCTTCTTTCCTTTGGGAAGACTGGAAGCCAAACAGAGTCCCATTTTCTGCCTGCCTAGATCCTTACAAACTGCCATGTACCTAACCCTGACTGTAAAGGCAAATCACCCACAATACCTGCTTGGAAGTGGATGAGCCGAGTCCACAGTTCAAAGTGGATTCCCTACAGCTGTGTAGAAGGAATAATATAACCCAGACTGTCAAGGCAGATCATCCACAGCACCTGCTTGGAAGTGGATGAGCTGAGTCCACAGTTCAAGTAGGATTCTCCTAGGCCTTTCCCTTCTTTCCTTTGGGGGGACTGGAAGCCAAACAAGACCCCTTTCTGCCTGCCTGTATCCCTCCAAACTGCCATATACACAACCCAGACCATATCAAGGCAAAACCTCCACAATGCCTGCCTGGAAGTGGATTAGGTGAGTCCACAGTTATTGTTGGATTTGTTGGATAAGGTGGATTTCCTAGAATTGTGTGGAAGGAAGGAAGGGGCCTGTGTGTAATATAACCCAGACTGTCAAGGCAGATCATCCACAATCCCTGCTTGGATGGGGATTATCTGAGTCCAGTTCGATGGGGATCCACTGGGGCCTTTCCCTTCTCTCCTTGGGGAAGATTGGAAGCCCAAAAGGGTCTCCTTCAGCCTACAGATATCCCTCCAAACTGCCATAGACATAACCCAGACCATATCAAGGCAGATCACCCACAGTACCTGCTTGGAAGTGGATGAGCTGAGTCCAGAGTTCAAGGTGAATTCACCCAGACCTTTCCCTTTTTTTCCTTTGGGAGAGTTGGAGGCCAAATGGGGTCTCCTTCGGCCTACATATATCCTTCCAAACTGTAATGTACATATTAACCCTGACCATATCAAGGCAGATCATCCACAGTACCTGCTTGGAAGTAGATTAGGTGAGTCCAGAGTTCAAGGTGGGTTCTCTCCAGGTGTGTGGGAGGGAGGAACGAAGGGATGGGTCCCATGTACGTGTCCGTGGGGCTCAGGTGGGTCCTCTCCAGGTGTGTGGAAGGGAGGGACGAGGGAAGGTGCCCGTTACCTGTCCGCGGGGCTCAGGTGGGCTCTCTCCAGGCGTGTGGAAGGGAAGAACGAAGGGATGGGTCCCATGTACCTGTCCGTGGGGCTCAGGTGGGTCCTCTCCAGGTGTGTGGAAGGAAGGGACGAGGGAAGGTGCCCTTTACCTGTCCGTGGGGCTCAGGTGGGCTCTCTCCAGGTGTGTGGAAGGGAAGAACGAAGGGATGGGTCCCGTGTCCCTGTCCGTGGGGCTCAGGTGGGCTCTCTCCAGGCGTGTGGAAGGGAGGAACCAAGGACGCGGCCCGTGTCCCTGTCCGTGGGGCTCAGGTGTGTTCCCTCCAGGTGTGGGCCCTCAGTACTTGGCGCAGTCGTAGGCGTAGGGCCCGTTGGCGTGCCGGTAGAGCGGGGCGGGGCCCCCGGGGCGGTGGAACTGTCCCTGGCAGGCGGGTCCGGGGCTTCCCTGGGGCTCCGCCACGGGCGTGGGGGCCTCGAGGCCCATGCGGTGCGGGTGGAAGACCTCCCGGAGGTTGTTCTGGAAGCCTTGGGCCGCGAAGGGCGCGCCGATCTCCGGGTTCAAGTACCAGGCGGCCACGGCTTGCCCCCCTCCGGCTGCTCCTCCGTTGCCCCCTCCCCCGCCTTGGTGATGCCCGGCCAGGTGCGGGTGGTGGTGCTGGTGGTGCGGGTGGTGGTGGTGCGCGTGCCCGTCCTGCTGCGGGGCCAAGCCGAGCCCGTTGCTCTGCGCCTGGTGCTCGGAGAGCGTCGCCTCTTCAGCAGCAGCAGCAGCAGCGGCGCCGCCGGTGAACAGGCTCATGGCCCGCATGCTGCACTGGTAGCCCGCCGTGCCGGCCTCGGCCAAAGCCTGGCTGCAGGTCTGGCTGTAGATGGACGGGGCCGGGGCCTGGCTTTGGCCGTAGACCACCGGCAAGGCGGAGGAGGGCGAGGCGCGCAGGGTGATGATGTTCTCCACGCTGAAGCCGTTGGAAGGCTGCGACGAATGGTGGGGATTGTGGTGGTGCCCTTCGCCCTGGAGCGACCCTTCCGTGGACCCCGAGGGCGTCGAGACCACGCTGCGGGGGCTCTCCTGCCCGAAGCGCGACCCTGGGCTGAGCGTCTCCACTTTGGTCACCACGGGAAGCTCGGGAGAAGAGGACACCTCGCTCTTGATGACCACTTTCCCTTCGGGCGCGACGATATTCGAGGAGGCGCTCTGGTTGGGCTTGGAACCGGGCTCTCCTTTGGGCAGGGGGTCTCCTTTGCCCACCGCCCGCTCCTCCTTCTCCTTGGAGACGTCCTTCTTCTTGAAGCGCCTCCTCCTCCTCAGGAAGGAGCCGTTCTCGAACATGTTGTAGGAGTCCGGGTCCAGGGTCCAGTAGCTGCCCTTGCCGGGCTTCTTGTCGTCGCGGGGCACCTTCACGAAGCACTCGTTGAGCGACAGGTTGTGCCGGATGGAGTTCTGCCAGCCCTGCTTGTTCTCCCGGTAGAAGGGGAAGCGCTCCATGATGAACTGGTAGATCCCGTTGAGGGTCACCTTCTTCTCGGGCGCGTTCTGGATGGCCATGGTGATCAGCGCGATGTAGCTGTAGGGGGGCTTCACCAGGTCCTTGGGCGCGGCCGGGGGCGCGTGGGGGTGGGCGTAGGGCCCGTAGGCGCGGGGCAGGGACCCAGGCCCGTACTGCTCCGCGAAGCCCACCCCCATCGAGCCCGAGACCGGCCCGTACGAGCCCGAGGCGCCCACCCGGTAGTAGTTGGCCTCGCTCAGGTAGGGCACCACGCCCAGCGCGTTGGGGTCCGCCACCGAGTAGCGCGCCTGCATGTTGTGCCCCCGGGAAGCGCCCCCAACACGGGTCAGGTCCTCGAAGGGTCCCGAGAGCAGAACACGTGTCTCAGAAGCCACACAGGCGCGCCATGTCCTCGCCTCGCCTCTCAGGATCTTTGGGCTCTCCCTTTCGGACTAAATTCCGGTGGGGTAGGAAATAGAATCAAGGATTTAATAGTCCGGGCAAAATGACTCCAAGGGACCCCCCAAAGACCCTCCTTTCTAAGGCTCCGAGTTGACCCTCTTTCTCTGCAATTGGAGGCGTCGCTTTTGCTTTGTTTACTTCGCTTTTACTCACTTTGGGCCCAATTGGAGGAGTTTTTGCTTTGTTTACTTTTTTTTACTCACTTTGTGTCCAATTTTGTGAGGGGTGGGAGTGGGATCAGGTTTGTAATTGTTCTCGCTGTGAACTGCAGGCGAATTGACTCCAAGCGACCCCCCAAAGACCCTCCTTTCTAAACCTCTGAGTTGATCCTCTTTCTCTGCAACTGGAGGCGTCGCTTTTGCTTTGTTTACTTCTCTCTTACTCTTGGGACCCAATTTTTTGGGGAGGAGGGTGGGATCAGGTTTGTAATTGTTCTCGCTGTGAACTGCAGGCGAAATGACTCCAAGCGACCCCCCAAAGACCCTCCTTTCTAAGGCTCCGAGTTGATCCTTTTTCTCTGCAATTGAAGGAGTCGCTTTTGCTTTGTTTACTTCCCTTTTACTCACTTTGGGCCCAATCGGTGGAGTTTTTGCTTTGTTTACTTCTTTTTTACTCAGTTTGTGTCCAATTTTGCTTGGGGTGGGGGTGGGATCAGGTTTGTAATTGTCCTCGCTGTGAACTGCAGGCGAAATAACTCCAAGGGACCCCCCAAAGACCCTCCTTTCTTCGGCTCCGAATTGATTCCCTTTCGGTCCAATTGATGAGAATCGATAGGAATTAATTGGGGGTGTTGCTTTTGCTTTGCTTTTCTCTCTCTTTGGGGCCAAATTTTTGGGAAGTGGAGGTGGGATCAGCTTTGTAATTGTCCTCGCAGTGAATTGCAGGCAAAATGACTCCAAGCGACCCCCCAAAGACCCTCCTTTATTCGGCTCCGAATTGATTCCCTTTTGCTCCAATTCGAAGCGACGCTTTTGCTTTGTTTACTTCTCTCTGACTCTCTTTGGGCCCAATTTTTGGGGGGATGGGGGTGGGGGTGGAACCGGGTTTGTAATTGTCCTCGCTGTGAATGGCAGGCAAAATTACTCCAAGGGACCCCCAAAGACCCTCCTTGCTAAGACTCCGAGTTGATTCTCTTTCGCTCCAATTGAAAATTGATGGGAATCTATTGGAGGTGTCGCTTTGGCTTTGCTTTGCTTTTCGATTTGGGCCCAAATTTGGGGGGAAATGGAGTCAGGTTTGTAATTGTCCTGGCTGTGAAATGCCGGCAAATTGTCTCGAAGCGACCCCCAAAGACCCGCCTTTCTTCGGCTCCGAGTTTAAGCCTCTTTCGGCGTTGCTTTTGCTTTGCTTTTCTCTCTCTCTTCGGACCCAAAGACTGTTTTGAGGGGGAAAGAAGAAGGAAAGAAACTTCTAAACTCCCCAGCTTGTTCTTTCCAGCTGCTAATTCTTTTCAAGGCACTTCAGGGGACCCCAAAGACCCCCCAAGTTCTGACCAAAGGGACTGACAACAACCCTTGGCTCCTTCTCTTTCGTTTCTTCAATTCTTTGGCTTCTTCTCTTACGAACTAAATCCCGAATTGCTTGGGAACGATACGGAATCGGGTTTGTAATTGTCCTCGCTGTGAACTGCCGGCAAAATGGGTCCAAGTGACCCCCAAAGACCCTCCTCTCGTCGGCGACCCCGCGTTGATTCTCTTCCTTTCCTATTGGAGGGGCGCTTTGGCTTTGTTTGTGTCTCTTTTTGTGTCTTCGGGGCCGAATCCTTCTGGGGCACAAAGACGAGTTGGTGGAGGGGAAGAAAGAGGAAACAAACCTTCAAACGTCCCGGCTTGTTCTTTCCAACTGCTAGTTCTTTGCAACTCGTTTCAGAGGACCCCAAAGACCCCCTAAGTCCTCGGTAGGTCTGGCAAAAGGGACTGGCAATTCTAAGACTGTCCCAAACGCGCAAAGATTGCTTTGAGGGGGAAAGAGGAAGGAAACGCACCTCCAAGCGCCCCGGCTTGTTCTTTCCAGCTGCTGGTTCTCTTCAACTCCCTTCAGGGGACCCCAAAGACCCCCAAGTCCTCAGCAGGTCTGGCAAAAGGGATTGACAATTCTAAGACTGTCCCAAACGGGCACAGACGGGTTTGTGATGAAAGAAGAAGGAAACAAACCTCCAAACGTCCCGACTTGTTCTTTCCAGCTGCTAGTTCTTTCCAACTCACTTCAGGGGACCCCAAAGACTCCCCAAGTCCTCAGCAGGTCTGGCAAAAGGACTGACAACAGTTCTAAAGCTGTTCCAAACGCGCAAAGACTGGTTTGTGGTGAAAGAAGAAGGAAACAAACCTCCAAACGTCCCGACTTATTGTTTCCAAGCGCTAGTTGTTTTCAACTGCTTTGCAACTCCCTTCAGGGACCCCAAAGACCCCCCAAGTCCTCAGTAGGTCTGGAAAAAGGGATTGACGACAATTCTATGGCTGTCCCAAACGCGCAAAAACTGGTTTGTGGTGAAAGAAGAAGGAAACGCACCTCCAAGCGCCCAGGCTTGTTCTTTCCAACTGCTAGTTCTTTTCAACTTGTTTCAGAGGACCCCAAAGTCCCCCCAAGTCCTCGGTAAATCTGGCAAAAGGTCTCTTTAAACCCAAAGGGACTGGTTTGTGGGGAAAAGGAGGAGGAAACAAACCTCCAAAGGCCCCGGCTTGTTCTTTCCAGCTGCTGGTTCTTTTCAACTCACTTCAGGGGACCCCAAAGACCCCCAAGTACTCAACAGGTCTGGCAAAAGGGAATGACAATTCTAAGACTGTCCCAAACGCGAAAAGATTTCTTTGAGGGGGAAAGAGGAAGGAAACGCACCTCCAAGCGCCCAGGCTTGTTCTTTCCAGCTGCTAGTTCTCTTCAACTGCCTTCAGGGGACCCCAAAGACCCCCCAAGTCCTCGGTAAGCCTGGCAAAATGTCTCTTTAAACCCAAAGGGCGCAAAGACTGGTTTGTGGGGAAAAGGAGAAGGAAACGCACCTCCAAGCGCCCAGGCTTGTTCTTTCCAGCTGCTGGTTCTCTTCAACTCCTTTCAGGGGATCCCAAAGACCCTCTAAGTCCTCAGCAGGCCTGGCAAAAGGGACTCTTGAAACGTCAGGAGAGAATGCTTCTGGGCTTTGGCCCTCCAGCCCGGAAGACTCACTCCAGAGCGACCCAGCGAGGCTTGGCTGCGCCTTCTCTTTCTTGGGATGCAAATCCTTCCAGCCCAAAAGTAAAGCCGGGAGAAGAGAAGGAGGGGATGGAGATGGAAGAGGGCGAGAGAGGAGGCTCCGACGCGGATCAGGTGGGCCCGTGGGCGTCCGTGGGCTCCGGGTTCCAAGGGATGCGGGGAGGCCGGGCTCCTGAGCCCCTCGCCGGGCCGGGCTGGAGCCGAGCTTGCGCCGACCGACCTCTCTCTCCCCTCCGCCGCCCCGGAGAAAACTTTCCCCAACTTCGCTCGCCCGGTTTTGACTCCTCGCGTGGGACACGCCCACGGGACCCGCTCTCGGCCAATGGGAGGCGCCGGAGAGCCCCGCGCGGGCCAATGGGAGGAGGAGGCGCCACAGCAAGACCACAAGGCCCGCAACACAATTTACACACAATTTCCCTGTTGGGGAAAGGCACAATTCACAACCTCTGGGAGATACGGGACTTTTTAGAAAAGCATCACCTCTCAGAGAAGAGCCCAAAACCCTTTAGAGTCGAATCTTCTCTTGTGGTATGCAACCAGATCTAATTATGTCAGGGAATGGTTTCAGTTGTTAGACTGAATAACCTGTTATCTCTGATCTCTTAGGAAAACAGAGATTTGCCAGTGCATAAAAACAACAGAGCTTCAGAAGTGTTTTCCAGTGCCTCAAATTATTATTATTATTATTATTATTATTATTATTATTATTATTATTATTATTATTATAAACGAGATATAATTATACAAGGCAATGGTTTCAGTTGTTAGACTGAATAACCTGTTATCTCTGATCTCTTAGGGAAATAGAGATTTGCCAGTGCATAAAAACAACAGAGCTTCAGAAGTGTTTTCCAGTGCCCCAAATTATTATTATTATTATTATTATTATTATTATTATTATTATTATTATTATGTCATTGTGTCAATATAATAATAATAATAATAATAATAATAATAATAATAATAATAATAATAATAACAATAATAATAATAATTTGGGGCACTGGAAAACACTTCTGAAGCTCTCTTGTTTATTTATTATTATTATTCAGATATAATTATACAAGTGTTTTCCAGTGCCCCAAAATACTACTACTACTACTACTACGACTACGACTACTACTACTACTATTATTATTATTATTATTATTATAAACGAGATATAATTATACAAGGCAATGGTTTCAGTTGTTAGACTCAATAACCTGCTATCTCTGATCTCTTAGGAAAACGGTGCATAAAAAAACAGCAGAGCTTCAGAAGTGTTTTCCAGTGCCCCAAAAAATAGTTGTTGTTATTATTATTATTATTATTATTATTATTATTATTTATTTATCTCTGCCACCAAATCAGCTTGCATTTCACTGCACAGTCCCAATCGTTCCCACCGGCTCTTAGCACTTTATTCTACTACTACTACAAATTATTATTATTATTATTATTATTATTATTATTATTCCTAATAATAATAATAATAATAGTCATATGTGTAGGAATAGACCTCTAGAGGCATAACAACAACACCAACAAATTATTATTATTATTATTATTGGGTTGTTGTATGTCTTTCGGGCTGTGTGGCCATGTTCCAGAAGCATTCTCTCCTGACGTTTCGCCCACATGTGGGCGAAACGTCAGGAGAGAATGCTTCTGGAACATGGCCACACAGCCCGAAAGACATACAACAACCCTGTGATTCTGGCCATGAAAGCCTTCGACAACACATTATTATTATTATTATTATTATTATTATTATTATTATTATTATTATTATGCATTTAAAGGTCTATTCCTACACATAATACTAAAGGTTGTGAGGTCTGTTGGAAACTAGGCCGGTGGGCTTTAGAGATCTGTGAAACATTCACACTTGCCTCAAACACAGTTTTTTCTCCCACCCTGGACATTATTCCACAGATATATAAACCCCATTTGCAGGTAGGCTGCTAGGAATTGTGGGAGTTGGAGTCCAAAACACCTGGAAGGAGGGCCGAAGTTGGCCCATGCCTAATATAAACACTAACCTACTAACAATCTAAATGAAAATTTTAAAATTTTCTTGATAGGCATTAATAACAAATAAAGTTAGAAAAGGTTTAAGGTGAAATCATGTGCTATGGAAAAGTTGAGATAAATTTCAATTGAAGAAAAACTGGAAAAGATGAAGACCTGGAGACAAGGCGAGAAGCCACAAGGAGATACAACCAATGGATTCAAAATTAAAATAGTTGGAATCTTCAATCTATATATATAAAGGAGTAATGGTGTCCGTTCCTCTCACTAAATAACAAAAGTACAAGCCCCAGAACCTAGAAATTTGGCAACACAACCTACCATCCTTGCCCCTAGGTTCCGACAACAAAAAGAAAAGAAAAATAAAGTTCTAATTAGAGGGAGAGAAATAATTGTTTTTATGCAATTGCTGCCAGTTAGAAGGCTAAGCTCCGCCCACTTGATCTAGCAACCCACTCAGCCCAGTGTTAATAAAAGAATAAAAAATAAAATAAATACAAATAAGACAATAAAAAAATAATAAAAACACTAAACATATTAATACAATAAAATACTATAATAACAAAATAACTAAAAACAATACAACAAAATAATAAAATATAATGAATAAAAAAGACAATTTACAATAAAATTAATTAAAAAATACAAATAATGTCAAATAAAAATTCCACCAAATAAAAATTCCAAATAAAAATTAACCAATACCACCACCACTTGGCCACAGCAACGCGTGGCCAGGCACAGCTAGTATATTATGCAATGTGTTGTTGTTGTTGTTGTTGTTTTAGACAATCAGCCAAATCCCGAATCTGGGAAAACCAGGGATCTCTCCTTCCCCAAAGCTACCAGAAAGAGAACTTAAACCTTTTATTAATCTCAATTTCGAGGGTTCTTTTAGACATGTTAAGAGTTAAATCCAATGGCTAAGGAAGGGGACAAATAGAAGGACAAATAGAAGGAGAAGCAAATGTTTTCTTTTCTGAAAGGAGAAGGAAAACCCCAACGTTTGCCTTTGCAAACCCTTCTTGGGGTTTCACACCTGGGTCCTAAACTCCCTTCACACTTGGCTTCTTAATTAGTTGTAATTACCTTGAAAGAAGGAAAGGAAAGGAACGCCGTTGCAAGGAACATCCATTAATTCAAATATCATTATCCTCTGCAGATAACTTTTCCTTTTCTTTTTATTCCATTTTTATTAAAACTGGGTGTGTGCATCCCTACACACATATGTGTGTGTAGGGATACACACATCCTTTCCCCGGCCCTAATTGTTCCATTAAAATGCAATTAAAGGGGTCTTTTTAATTAGGGCTGGCCACCAAGGTGTGATTTTTCGGGGTAATTGCAAAAGCAAAAGGGGAAGAAGGGGCATCACCTCCTTTTTCTTCCCTGGCAACAGTTGCTTCTCTCATCACCTTTTGTTAGGATAGATGATTTGTGCAAATCTAAATTTGCAATAATGATGATGATGATGATGATGATGATGATGATGATGTATGTAGAGAGGTACATCCTTTTTCTGTGCACCCCCCCCCCCCAAATCCACATTTTCAGGAATTGAAGTTAGTTCTGTTATTTGTAGGAATGGACATCTGAATGCATAATTATGGTATTAATAATAATAATAATAATAATAATAATAATAATAATAATA